>NC_086114.1:17693833-18005666 GCF_963921235.1 Mobula hypostoma
CCACCAAGAAAGCCCACTATATATGGTGGATGGAGAAAAGTTGCTCAATTGATTAGACCCCAATCTCCATCGGTGAAGAGGAGGAGGCACCAAGAGTGCCAGATATAGTAGATAACCCCGACCGACTCACAGGCAAATATTTAGCAATCTATTCAGTCGAATTCCACGTCATCATCCCCATAGACCTGGAAATTATTTTAACTGATGCCCATTCAATGCCCCTTTTGAAGATTCTGAAGATTTTGAAGACTCTGTTTCCACTGATATTACCAACAGTGAATTCCAGATGAAAGTAACTCTCTAACCAAGAAGAGCTTCTCCTCACTTCTTCACTCCAGTTTGAACATCATTTCTAACATGACCCTCCCCACACCGATACCCCATTACACACCACCCCTGCCTCCTCTCTAGGTCTTTCTGCCAAACCCAACCCCCCCACCCCCGCACCCTCACCTTCCCCCCGTGATCAAACCTTCCAGAAATGAGAACAGCTTCTCTGCATCTCCCAGTAAGTTCCAGCTCAGAGTCGAAGGAGCACCATCTTTAACAAAGAATTTATGGTGAAATAGGTTTTGGGGAAATTTCTCAACTAATTAACTACACTTAATGATATTGCATATGAGCTTCAACTCTTTAATTATTCATTTAAATTATAGTCGCAATTTATCTACTGATTATTGAATTTCATAGTCAGAGTCATTCTGCACAGAATCAGGCTTTTGGCCCACAGTTATGCACTTATTTACACTAAACATGCACTTATCTCCATATGTTTTCCACATTCCCATCAACTCTCATTTTATCTTCACATTTGATGCTGCCCTCACCCACTTCTCCTCCATTTCCCACACATCTGCCCTCATTCCATCTTTCCACTGTAATAACATGGATAGGGTGCAGCTTATTCAAAGTTCAAAGCTCAGACTTCAAAGTACATTTATTATCAAAGTACATATATGGCACCATAAAGAACCCCGAGATTCATTTTAGAACATAGAACATAGAATAGTACAGCACAGTACAGGCCCTTCGGCCCACAATTTAGTGCCGACCCTCAAACCCTGCCTCCCATATAACCCTCCACCTTAAATTCGTCCATATTCTTGTGGGCATTCACGGTAAATGCAAGAAGCCCAATATGGTCAATGAGACACCACACCCAACAGGCTGGACACAACCAATCTGCAAAAAAAAAGCAACTAATTGTGCAAATACAAAAAGAAAGAGGGAAAAAAGGAAAAAAAGGAAATGAACAGTAAGTATATTGAGTATGTGATAAAGAGTCCTTGAAATCCTGTTCAGAGGGAACTGTTCAGAGATGGGGTGTGTGAATTTGAGTGAAGTTATCCCCTCTGGTTCAAGAGCCTGATTGTTGAGGGGTAATAACTGTTCCTGAACCTGGTGCTGTGAGACTTAAGGGTCCTGTACCTTCTTCCTGATGGCAGCAGCATGGCCTGGATGGTGGAAGTCCTTGATGATAGATGCTGGTTTCCTGCAACTGCGCTCAGTAGTGGGGAGGGTTTTACCTGTGATGGACAGGGCTGTATCCACTAGTTCTTGTAAGCTTTGTTTTAACAAGGGAATTTATGTTTCCATACCAGGCCATGATGCAACTAGTCAATAAGCTCTCCACCACACGTCTATAGAAATTTTGGATAACATGTTGAATCTTCACATACTTCTATAGAAGAGCAATACTTCATATTCCATCTGGTAAGCCTCCAACCTAATGGCATGAACATTAATTTTTCTAACTTCCAGTAATTTTACCCCCCCTTGCTTCTTTCCCTCTCCCCACATTCTTATTTTAGCTTCTTCCCCCTTTACTTCTAGTCCTGACGAAGGGTCACAGCCCAAAATGTCAGCTGACTGACTTACTGAGTTTGTCCAGCATTTTGTGTGTTTTATCTTCTCCACATTCCCAACGTCACTTGCATATACACTGGTGGCAACTTCACAATGGAATTAGAATTGGCTTGAATTGTCACACATACTGAGATACAGTACAGCTTCTTGTTTGTGTGGTCAATTAAGCTACCAACCCACTCATCTCTGGGATGTGGAAGGAACGTGGAAGAAACCCACAGAGAGAAGGTACAGAGTCCATGCGGAGAGCAGCCTAGGTCAGCATTGAACCTGGGTTGTTGGTGCTGTGAGGCACTGTTTCTACCAGCTGCTCCACTGCACTACCTGCACCTGTGTCCAATCACTGATTCTAAGTCCATGAAACTGATTAGAAATTGGAAACTTGTTATCAGCAAGAATCACTAGAGATTAATAGAGAAGGCCAGTGACGTGGGCATAGGATGAGGCGCATCTGTAGTCCAGGTCTCTGGTCTGTTTCAAAGGCCAGAAGTGTGGACATGTGATAAAGGATGTTGGACTGTCCCAGGTTGGTATCAGATTCTGTGTGAGCAGAAGGCGTGGTGAGTCAGCAAGCTCGGAGTTCGAAGCCTCGTCGTCGGCTAGTCCAGAGGTCGAAAGCGAATATCAAAGCCTGAAGGTTGACTGGAAGTCCAGATATCAAAGCCTGATAGCCGAGGCCTGGAGGTCCAGAGGCCCATCCTGTGGTGTCCGTGGGCGTGGGTGGGTGGGATGGAGGAAAAGAGCTTGTTTTGTGGTGGCTATTTGTTGCTTGTTGGGTTCTGTGTTGCTCTGCCGAGGATGTTGGCTGTGCTATGTTGTACCAGAATGTATCGCGACATTTGCCAGCTGCCACCAGCACATCCCTGGGTGTGTTAGTTGTCAATGCAATCAGTGCGTTTCACTGTATTTCTCGATGCAGATGTGATAAATAAATGAACCTGAATTGAATATGAAAATTAGTATAGTAAAAGAGAATTACAGCACACAAAATGGCCTTTCAGCCCATCTAGTCCATGTCAAATAATCAATTTGCCAAGTGCCATTGACATGCACCTGGACCATAGCCTTCTGTACCCCTCCCATCCACGTACTTATCAAAACTTATCTACTTATTATCATATCTACTTAGTACCGTATACAGAATAGTAATGTAAAACTAGCCACGTCCCCATTCCCCAGTTTTCTACAGTTTTCTATTGAACTACAGATGAAATTTCACCAATTCTGCAATCAGCTATGACAAAGAAGATGCTATTAATTTGTATCTTTCAATGCAAAGGCAGATAGTAATGTCATGGTCCGGTCCGTGATATCCGCATTCTGGTTCACGGTCCGGTTCATCGATCCTTGTTCCAAGATTTCCTGTTTTCCCTTGCTCCATTGGGTGCCTTAATTGAGGAACCTGATTCTCATTTTGGGCTGGCACATAAATACCTCTGCAAACCAAGGATTCCCTACTGGACTATTCCCTTCCCCTTCCTTCTGAATCCCCGACGGTTACCTCGCCCGCAACTTTCATCTGCCACTTTGTCAGAATCCTCGTCAAGCGTCCTTGGCAGTCATCCAGGCCCTGCGTCCTAGAAGGGTCCCGGTGGCTCCGAGCTCAAGTAGGAGTCCTGGCTCCGTACCCTAGAGCCTAGCCCAGCCAAGTCCAAGAGCCGAGCCAAATCTAGTTCAAGAGTCACGTTCTGCCCTGGAGTTTCCTTGTCCTGCCCTAGAGTACCCCGCCCAGCCCCGTACTGGAGTTCCCTCATCCAGTCCAAGCCACATCCAGGAGTTCCCTCGTCCAGTCCAAGCCATGTCCAGGAGTTCCCTCGTCCATCCAAGCCATGTCCAGGAGTTCTCTCGTCCAGTCCAAGCCATGTCCAGGAGTCCCCTCATCCAGTCCAAGCCATGTCCAGGAGCTCCCTCATCCAGTCCAAGCCATGTCCAGGAGTTCCCTCGTCCAGTCCAAGCCACGTCCAAGAACCTCGTCCAGTCTAAGTCAAGTCTTTGTGTTCTCGTCCTGTGCAGGAGTTCCACATCCAGTCCTGTAGCCACGTCTTGTCCTCGCCTTGATCCAGGGTCCGAGCTCGAGTCAAGACCCAGGTTCCGGGTCCCTGTCCAGTCTCTGGCTCGGAGTCCTAGCCCAGGCTCCTAGTTCCAAGTTCCTTGTCCTGGTCCCGCTTTCCTAGTCTTAGTCCTAGCCCAGGCCTGGTGTCCTTGTCTCGTCCAGGGCCTGTGTCCATGTCCAACGTCGTTTCTTCCTGACTCCCCTTGCTTTCTTGATAAAACCTTGTCCTGTTCCTAGTACTTCAGTGTCTGTGTCTTGCATTTGAGTCTGCTTCCAGCGCCCCCTTGTAACAAGTAATGAGAATAACAGACAGTGTATTGGAATGAGGACCTTTCTGAGTTTCAAGGGGTCTCTCACAGGAGAAAAGAAAGCTCGGGGAGTGCAGGATTTGTGGTGGAATTGGCTGAGTTAAGGATTAGGGTGCACAGTGGGAAGGAAAGAAACATTCTGCAAAGGAGAGGAGAATGCTGGCCTCTATGCCCACCCCCTATCACTTTTTCCCACTCCATTCCTATCTCACGTTCCTTTAATTCATTTCCTCTTGTCACTCCCCCTCCCCATCTCCCCCTCCCCACCTCCACCTCCCCACCACTACCTCCCTCTCCCTCCCTCTTTCCCTCCCCCTCTCTCCCCTCCCCCCACCTCTCTTTACCTCTCTACCACTCATAGAGAAGTATAAACTCTTCTTGTTCAAAGCATAGAAAATGGCTTTAATGTTGAGGTATAACCCCTCGGGAGTCAACAAGAAATTAGATAGTAATAAACAGTGAAAGGTATGTGGGTCAGGGCGAGAAAACAATTTTGTGATAACAACACTTTGAAGGTCCCTCATGATGGGGAATTTAATCGAGCAGCACATCTAAAATGATGAGTATTCAATACAGATCGAGTTTTACAAAATCACATTCTTTAGTTCAAAAGATTAGATAAATTAGCTTCATCAGGCTTCCAGACAAAGTAGAAAAGGAATCATTAGGCCTTGTAACCCATTTTATCGACCCATAATCTAGTCATAACTACATCATCTGACAAATGAGAGGTAAGAGGAAGCTGCCTGAGAATAGAAGGAGGAGATAGATGTGGGGGAAGAGGGGAAGGGAGGAGTTCAAGGAGAGGGGAAGTAGAAGGGAGAAAGGGAGGGGAGGTAAAGGGGAGAGGGGGAGAGGAGGTAGAGGGAGGGGTAAAAAGGTGAAGAGGAGGGACATAGAAACAGAGAGAAGAGAGGGAGAGGAGGAAGGGAGGGGCAGAAGGAGAGGAAGGTTTGAATAGAGAAGAGAGGGAGAGAGAAAGAGAGAGAGATAAAAGTTTTTGGGAGAGAGGCAAATGAGATCAGGGAGATGGAGTTGGGGAAAGACAGTGGTGGTAGGAGAGTGAGGGAGCAAGATACAGGGATGGGTGGGAGAAAGTGACAGGTGGGGATAGAGGGACAAGATGGGGTAAAGATTCAAGTGTGGAAAAAAGTGACATGGTTGGGGCAGAAATAAAGTATGGAGGAAGAGACAGAATGAAGAGGAGAAAGAGACCGGGTTAGAGATGACAGAAAGGGAGAAAAAGAACAAAGGGGTGGAGGAGAGAGACTGGGGTAATGGAAAATGAAAAGGATGGGGGGAAGAGAAGCAGAATTTCTGGACAGCAGCCAAAGTGAATGGGAAGAAGCAGTGGGGTGGCTTTGCGAGCAAACACTGGACACGAGGATGGGAATCTATGCCTTTTTGATTAAACTTGTTAACTGGTACATGTTGACATTGAAAAGGCCTGTTGTCTTTGGGGTCAGAAGCATCAAGTGCTGTGTTACCTCTTGACATTGATTTCCTGTCATTTCATTTGATCTGAATGCGTTGGTCAAGGATAGGTCAAAATATAAAGCCATAGGAGCAGGGGCCCAGAACACCCACAATGGTGCAGAAAAGAGCAAAAGACCCCAGACCTCAACAAGGGATTGCTGATATGGTTTGCCATGGGAGAGAGAGAAACTGCACAGGGGATGTATCTGATAAATGTACCTCCTGGTGCCCAGCTGAAATATGTCAAGAACTCCATCTTTTCAGAATCTTTGTGGCAGACTATGATTCACAAACATATAATAACTTATTATGGAGAGGAATTTCTTTCACCAGAGGGTGGTGAATCTCCAGAATTCACTGCCACATATTGTTGTGGAGTTCAGGCCATTGGGTACATTTAAAGCGGAGCAGGATAGGTTCTTGATTAGCAAGGACATCAAAAGTTATGGGAAGAAAGCAAGAGAATGGGGTTGAGAGGGACGATAAGCCATGATTGAATGGTGAAGCAGACTCAATAAGCTGAATGGCCTAATTCTACTGCTATGTCTTATGTCTTATTAGTTATTAATCTAAGGTTATTTTTCTGCTGCTTAATTCATTCATACATCCATGTTCTATGTGCACTTAGACTATCTATCCATTTTAATACTTGAAGTTAGACCTTGGAATAATATACAGCCACCACAGTTAAGGAAATGATAAGTGTGTGCCGACACACTAAAAACATCAGAGAGGTTTTATGGGGCTCTCTTGTTGCTAGCCAACTACCTGCAGTTATCATTTACCAGATCTCAAGCGTGGAAGCTATGGAAGTCCATGAAAAGTTCTGAAAGCAAATAAAAATTAATAAAAATATTTATGTGTACATGGAATTTGTAATTCTGCTGCTACAGTACACTTGCTAATTCAAAGTTCAAAGTTGAAAGTACATTTATTACCAAAGTATGTATACAACCTTGAGATTTGTCCCTTTACAGGCAACCAGAGAAAAAAAGAATCCCAATAGAACTCATTAAAAAGACTGTCAAACACCCAATGTGCAAAAAAAAACAAATCATGCAAGCAATAAAAAGTAAGTAACATTCAGAACTAAAGTTCACGGAAGTGAGTTCACAGTCATTAAGTTTGTCATCAGCTGGTCCCGGAGCCCGTTAATTGTAGGCCACAGCCTAAGTTGAGACTAGAATCAATAAATGTCACCAAGCAGTGTACCGAACACTGGGCCATCCCTTGCCTCTGGCGCTGTCACCCTGAAGCTTTCAATCTGGTCCAGTGCTTAAACTGGCAAAACTCGCTCTTGCAACTGGGCCCTGCCGCTCTGATACACTCTAAGTCCCAGGTTCCGCCACCCCAATTCAGCCCGTACCTGACCTTTCCAATTTGACCTGGTGCTTAAATCAATCAAACATCGACTTGTTCGTTGCTCTCGGGACCGAGTTCCACCACCTCGACTAGGCTCATCTCACCTCGGATCTGCCACTTCGAATCGGCTCCAAGTCTGCTCCAGCAATGGCCAAACACTGGTTCGTTCCTCACTCTCGGGCCTGGCGCCCACCACCTCGATTCGGCCCATACTTGCCATGGCGCAACCATCCTGCACGTTCGAAGACTTCAGTTCACACTGCAAAAATGCCATGTCGTATCGTAGGTTCCAAAGCTCAACTCCAAAAGGGAAGTGACAGGCTATTGATTTCAGTGATCATTGTCCAGAAAAAGCATGATTAATAGAATAGTAGATTTGTTTGCTACCATTAAGGCGTCGCTGTCTTTTACCAGCGCCATCTTAAACCCATTTATACCTGAGATGAGTGTGGGCTACTGCAGCAATGATAGAGCCCCTCACTCTGAAAATACCTGGAAAGGACACCTTCAGTTACTACAGGAATACTCACATTGTCTTCAATACATATAGAGAATTAAATAAGAATCAGCACACCAGGATCAAGCACATCCAATGGGTTTGGATTTAAATGGGAATGTAAAAGCTGCAGCAAAAGAGTGAATCCAAAACAGACTCAAAATTGCTTATTTTTTGCACAATCTATATCTGCAGTACCGATCTCAATGGCTGCTAGGTCAGTTATCGATGCCAATGTCCCTGTATCCACTAACATATCACATTGCCAGCCTCCTAACAATACTGTTGTGTACATCTGCAGGTCACTAGTGCTGGCAGTGGGGGCTGCCGCCACATCTTTATCTGACTTAGAGGCTGTCTTCTCATCTGCCTCCGCCTCTTCATATAATTTCACTAAACTGGCTTCCATCACTTCTTCCTGCACACTTGCAATTTCAATTGCCTCTTGTTCCCCTGCTCCCTCCTTTCCACTCATTCCCTTTCTGCTCCTCACTCTCCCCTTTCTGGTGAGCTTTTATTTTAATCACTGCCACCTCTGCCAGCAGACTTGCTGTTTCCTGCAGTTGTTGTATTCGGTGCCCGAGCTGAATACCTGGCCCTGTTGAAGTTACCAATCCTCGTCCGGCCCATACCATCAGATAATCATGCACTACCCCAAAGGCATACCAGTTGTCTGTACCTGTATATATAATTACGCGTCTGCCTTTACTGTAGTGCTGTGCTTTTATCAGGACCACCAGTTCCACCACCTGAGCTGAGCAAGTCCCTGGCAGTGAAGAGGTGGAGGCAGATGTGAAAGCGAAATGCAGAGAAAGGAGCAAAGGAGGGACCAGATGGGAGCTGGACCCACCAGGAGGAAGGAGTCGCTGTGGCCCCACCATGTATTAGGCCGATACTAGTGAAGTTATATCATGGGGAGATGCAACGGGGAAGGCAAAGCATGATCACGATCCTCTGGCAAGACTGGTGGTGGCCAGAGATTTTGAGAAGTTCTGCTGCCATTGTATCATATGTGCCCAGCATAACCCTGGGAAGGGCAGAAAGCTACGGCTGGCAAACCACCTTGGGAAAACATTTTTGGAGATTCAACAGTGGTTTCAAGTACCCTCCCATACTCAGAGTTCAGGAATGGTAGAAAGGTTGAACTGAACATTTGAGAGTGCCTTCAGCCAAAGCAATTGCTGAGACAGGAAAGGTATGTGGTCCCTTTCCCTGCAAGGAGTCCTGATGAGATTGCGAGCAACCCTAAACCACTCGCTGGGTCTCAGCCCCTGTGAATTATTTATGGGGTGAGCAATGTGACTCCTTTATGGGGTAATTACGGGTTGCAGTGAGCTTGGGGCTTACAGGGATAGAATGACACAGTGTGTGAAAGACCTTTGTAACCAACTTATAGTGTTGAAGGACCGAGCAAAACAACAGCAGCACATTGCTGATCCGAGGGAGTCAGAGGAAAGGAGATGGTCCTCCCACAGCTGGGTGACCAAGTCATGGTGAGGGTGCTGTCCGAAAGGGCAGTGTTTGCTCCCAGATGGATAGGACCACAGATAGTACTTTCAACAAGTGACTCTTGTGTCTGTGTGCAGACTTGGCGAGGCAGCCAGTGGAAACAATGGACTCAGGTTAAACTGTATGACTCACCTTCTTGTTGCCCCAGAGAGAGGAGAGCAGGAGATCAAGTGTACCCAGTAACCGTGTAATTACAGAGAACTTAAGAGATGAACACACCAGACCTGACCACAGTTGATGGAAACACCCACAGCAAATGGAAAGGCAGAAGACACCAAGAGTGTGACAGAAACCCATGAATAGCATGCTAAAGTGTGACGGTAACAGTACTCTGTAATGAAGGCTGGTTGCTGAAGGTAGATGATTAGTTGAACAGCACAGAATAGAAAAGATATTGGGGAAAATAGATGGAGAGGGATTTAAGTTATAGAAGAGACAGCAGGTTCCACAACTTCGATGGCATGACAGACTGAGAAAGTTTGCACACAGCATCTGATGGCAGTCACTCCCTGCCTGAAAGGGAAGTAGGTACAAATGAGCTGGGCCTTTTCAAAATATTCTCAGGTGAAGTGCCGCCTCATCTGGAAGGACTGTTTGGGACCCTAAATAGAGGTGAGGCAGGAGGTGAATTGGTAGGTGTAGCATTTTGGTTGCTTGCAGGGATGAACGCCAGGAGCGAGATGAGTGGGATGGGACGAGTGGCAAGGGGATCATGGAGGGAGTGATCACTGTGAAAAGTGGAGAGTGGTTGGGGAGGTAAAAATGTGTATGGTAGTAGGTTCTCAGTGAAGATGTTGGATGTTGCAGAGAATAATGTGTTGGATGCGGAGGCTCATGAGGTAGTAGATGAGAACAAGAAAAACTCTATCCTGTCCTCCTCCTCATTATGGCATCTTCCCACTTCTTTTCCAGTCCTGAAGAAGGGTCTCAGTCTGAAATGTGGACAGTTTATTCATTTCCATAGATGCTGCCTGACCTCCTGATTTCCTTCAGCAATTTGCGTTTGTTGCTCTGGATTTCCAGCACCTGCAGAATCTCTTGAGTTTAGGCATTTGGATGAGCCAGTGCTTAGAAGACAACAGGACAAATGCTGGAGTAGACTCAGTGGCCACTTGTTTAGATACACTTGTACACCTGCTTGTTAATGCAAGTATCTAATCAACCAATCATGCGGCAGCAACTCAATGCATAAAAGCATGTAGACATGGTCAAGAGGTTCAATTGTTGTTCAGACCAAACATCAGAATGAGGAAGAAATGTGACTTGAAGTGGATGTGCTGCAGAAGCAGAACACCACGGGCATAGACTCAGTGACCACTTAATTTGGTACAGAATGTGGCGGCTGAATTCATGGGATTTGTGTCAAAGAGTAATTAGTGGTCACCATAGATGTGGTGGGCTGAAGGGCCTTCTTCAGGACTCAATGACTCTATGATGTTTTGCTGAAGTTCTTTCCATCACTGAATGAGAAGGCAGACCAGCCGGGAGCGGGCTGAAGGGACTTTGTTCATGCTGTTTAACTCTACATCTCTCAAACAAAAGTGCACAGGCTTTAATTCTGATGAAGAGGTGCTCTAAAACACGACTTGTGTAAGAAAGAATTTATGATTATAATTGTCACTAAAAGTTTGTTGCTTTATAAATTATGTTTAATTGGCAAAACGATTTGTTCCTCTGGTAGAGACGATTGAGTTTTTCTCCTGGGTTTAACACAGTTCTTAACCAACCAAACTCCTCCTTTATGAATATCCACATTATAATTGTCAATTCCAAGTCCGTTCCTTGGATTTCAAATAAGCCAACCAGTGATCTCAGTGTACAGGGGCTAATTTTGCAGATGGACCATCTGTAAATATATTTCTGCAATAAAATTAACAGCCTTTTAAAGGTAAAGTGATGAATGATCAAACATTGCAGATGTTCAGCTGGTAGTGAGGGAAGGTACAGTTGTAGCATCATAGATTTTAATACCGACCTTGGGAAAAAAAAACTGTAAAAGCAAACACAGGACCATCAGTCTCCTATGCAGACATTACACGCAGTGCCCTCTTTATTAAGTACAGGAGGTACCTAACCAAGAGGCCTCTGAAGGTATTTCCATATGTTTGTGGTCCTCTGCTGCTGTAGCCCATCCACTTCAAGACTTGACGTGTTGTGTGTTCAGAGATGCTCTTTTGCACACCACAGCTGTAGCGTGTGGTTATTTGAGTTACTGTCACCTTCCTGTCAGCTTGAACCAGTCTTGCCATTCTCCTCTGACCTCTCTCATTAATAATGTGTTTTCTCCCAAAGACTGTCCCTCACTGGAGTTTTTATATGTTTTTTGCAGCATTCTCTGTAAACTCTGGAGACTGTTGTGTGTGAAAATCCTCAGAGATCAGCAGTTTCTGAGATACTGAAACCACCCCATCTGGCACCAACAATCATTCTATGTTCAAAGTTATTGTGATCACATTACATCCCCATTCTGATGGTTGGTCTGAACAACACCAGAACCTCTTGACCATGTCTGCATGCTCTTCTGCATTGAGTTACTGCCACATGGTTGGCTAATTTGTATTACAAGCTGGTGCACTCGTAATGCAAATCAGCCAACCATGTGGCAGTAACTCAATAAAAATAATACCTATTAATGTGGTCACTAAGAATTTATTACATATCTCCTGTTCAAAAAAAAATGGTTGGGAAGAGGGGACAGTAATGTGGAGACTAGTATTGTGTCAATTAGACAATACTTGGAAATGGGGCTTGAAATCAGGTTGGCAGAAACAGGAGCATGCAGAACTTGTGACCAAGTCACATCTACTCTCCTCAGCTCTTGATAACCTCGAAGTTCAAAAGTTTAAATTAAACCTATTAAAGTATCTGTAGCCCCCCCTGGCCAACCTCAGGGTCGCTTGGCTTGCTGTCGTCTAGGGAAACAGCCCTCGGCCCCGCCAAACTGGGTAATTAGTTTTTGTGGATGCTGTGTGATGTGCCCCACCCCGCCCAAATAACAGACAATACACCAGATACGATTAAATGATCTACAGTTTATAGATATTACTGGAACTATATAATTAAGAGAGAATAAAATATAAAAGGAAAATAAAAGGCACCACACTTATCAAAGTTCAATCTCTTTGTGCACAAACAGTTGGAGCTCAGGACCCTTCTTCTTCACCCTGCGACCCCTCGGACCACCTCGACCGGCCGCCTGGGACCAACAAAGGTGGTCGACCAGACGTTCCACACGAGTCCGTCTCCGTCTCCTCGCTGAACACCCTCCTCGGGGTCCGACCCCATTAGTGGACATCACAGCACCCGGTCCATCCTCTGTCTCTCTCTCCCGCCTTCTGCCCCAAAACCCTGCGCATACAGTATCTTCAAATACACCAAAAACATTACAACTATCCCAATTGGTTCGCAACATATTCTTATCACACTCTAAATCAAAACAAGCCGCTAGCACAAAAACTTTCTCAGCATTTAACATAACAAAGAAGCATTCCCAAGTATAACATAAGAAGCCATTTTAATGAGCCTACGCAGTAACATAAGAGACGAAACCTCCCTACATATCGAATTATCAAAGTACATATATGTGACCATTTATTACCTTGAGATTCATTCATTTGCAGGCATTTACAGGAAAAAATAAATAAAATAGAATTTTACAAGAAAATATACATAAACAAAGACTGTCAACCAACGTCCTAAAAAAAGACAAACTGCACAAATAAAAATAATACAGAGAACATGAGTTGTAAAGAGTCCTCACTACTTTTGTGCTTTCTTTTGTTCTCTATTTGCTCTATTTATTTAAGTTTTTAATATATTTGTATTATAATTTATAAAATATTTTAAGTTTTGCACTTCACCGCTCCCATAAAACAATAAATTTCACGACATATGTTATTAAGCCTGATTCTGACTCTGATTCCTGGAAAGTGAGTCTGTAGGTCGTAGAATCAATTCAGATCAGTGCTGAGTGAAGTTACCTATGCTGCCTCAGGAGCCTGATGACTGTAGGGTAATAACTGTTCCCGAATCTGCTGGTGTGGGACACAGGGCTTCTGAACTTCCTTTCCAATGGTAGTAGTGATGATTATAACCTCACATATGCACACACAGAGGCTAAAAACATTGTGGATGCCCTCCTGAAAGCTGACTAACAGATTGAAACTATTTGCCATCTTGTAGGTTGTAAAAATTTTGGATTGCCTTGAGCCATTTCTTGAGTTGTTTGAGAAAGTAAACCAAATGCAGATAGCATAAGAACGTAACAAATTGAGGTTCATTTATGAAGGTCTGGCAAACAAAAATAAAAATAACTGAGTGACATCAGATAGGGAGGAGACATCAAAGCCTAGATAAAGAAATAAATTCCGAGGAGTGTGTTAGAAGGAGAAAGATAAAACAATGGACGTCTCTATGAGGTAATTCTATTGGTTAGGATTTGGGAGGTAAAGGAATGGATGCAATTAATGTGAATGTTCAAAAGGTCAAAGTTGGACAAAAACTCAGAGATTTATAAGGTGCAGGGAAATCACAGAATGTGGGAGGAATGAGGCCAAGGAAGAAACTTTTTTTTTTCTTTTTTTCTTTTTTTTATACTTCCGCCGTCCCTCTGATCCGGCACTCACTCCCGGAAGAAATTTTGAAAGACAAGGCATTGTTTAATTGGGAGTCTGTGTAGATTAGTGAGGGTAGTATTGACGGGGAATGGGATTTGGTGAGAGCTGAGACATGAACAACAGAATTATGAATGACATCAAATTTAAGGGCACAAATATAGAAAATCTTGGAAAAGCTAGTGAGGTCAGGCCCTACCCATTACCTCCCACTGGTCCCCCTCCTGCTTCTCTTTCTTCCATGCTCCGCTGTCCTCTCCTATTAGATTCTTTCCTCTTCAGCTCTTTACCTCTTCCATCTATCACCTCCCAGCTTCTTATTTCATTTCCCTTCCCACCCACCCAACTTCCCCCGATCTCACCTATCACCCAACAGTTTGTAAACACTCCCCTTCCCCCACTTTCTTATTTTGCCCGAAACAAAGATGGTTTATTTCCCTCCATGGATGCTGTCTGACTTGCTGAGTACCTCCAGCATGTTGCGTGTGTGTGTGTGTGTGTGTGTGTGTGTAGGTCAGGCAGCAGCTGTGGAGAGCGAAGCAGATCTAGTATTGCTGGTCAGCGACCTTTAATCACAAAGTGTTGTTGCCTTACAGCTCGTGACCTGCATTTGATCCTGACACTGACTATCTCATGCATGGAGTTTGAATATTATGTGACTGTCGGGATTTGCCCTGGGTGCTCTGGTTTCTCAAAGCTGTGCTGTCAATTAACTCTGAGTCTGGTTAAGTGGCACAGGCCACTTCCCTTCATGCCCTAACTAATCAAGAATCTATCAATCTCTGCTTTAAATATACCCAAATGGCTTTGCCTCCACAGCCGCCTGTGACAATGAATTCCACAGATTCACCACTGGGACTGATGGGATTACCCAGTGCAGGCTGGCATGGACACGATGGGCCGAATAATCTCTTTCTGTGCTACAGTAAGTTATGTTCCAGAATCTGCCATTTGCTTGCTTTTCAGGTCGAGTTTGTGCAACTAAAGAGTGAAAAAGGCTGGCCAGTGTAGGGTTGGACTGGGTCGGATGGGTCTGGTAGATTCTTTCACAGACGCTGCGTGATCCGATGAATCCATCCAGTAGTTTGCTCCAGATTCCAGCATCTGCAACAAACTCAAAATGCTGAAGGAACTCTGCAGGTCAGTCAGCATCTATGGAAATGAGTAAACAGTTGACGTTTCGAGCCGAGATCCCTTTTCAGGGCCCTTCTACAGTCTTTGTGTCCACATGAGGTTTCCAACGGTCCGCATCTGGATACTGGATGCTATGCCAGTCTTGTGTTGAACGCAATCACACTCTTGGAGTGGAAGAACCAACAATTTGAGCGTGAACAGTGACTCACTCTGAGACAGTGTGTGTATCACAGAACAGTGTTCAGCAGTGCGAGTTTTCCAGTAACCACCTCCACTGGCTCATTCCAGGAGTTAACCGAGTCACTTTGATGTGTCCACACAAATGTTAGTTATCAATTCAAATCAATCATTTGCTTAAAACCTACTTGTGAGGTGGTTTAAAAATGATTGATTGAAAATAAACTGGCCTCCAGCATGTGCATGCAGGCTGAACCAATTCTGATCGATTTAGCTGAAGGTGATTGATCAGCTGTTTAATCTGGCAGCAGCTTTATTGACAGCACTGTGAACATGTCACTGTCTGACTACAGTGGGGGCTATGTTGCAAAGAGTTTACAAATCTAATCTCAATCCTTTCAAAAGCACAGCATTTTAACCTTCTTCACTAAATCAGATCTATCCTCAATAGCAGTTTGAGTAAATTTCTTTGATGTCCTCAGAGAAAGCTAGTGTTTTCTTCACAGATGTACCCATCTATAATTTCAGAAACTCTGTAACATGTAGGCAATTTTCTAGACGGTGAGAGAGAATTATGCATATATCTTAAAGTTGTGCACTTCAACATCACAATAAAATGGTTTAAAATTCAAGTGAGGTAAATGAAATGCAAACATAATTTTGATTGTCAATAACATTGAGTAAATTGTTTGCCTAAAGACAGGAGCAAAAGAGAACTATTGATCCATTAAAGATGTTGCATTGAATTGTCAACTGAAATGTTACAGAGGAAACTAGCTATATCATTACTTTTGTCTCTCTCTCACCATCTGATTCATTGTTTAGGCTTCAGAATTGAGAGATCATTGCAGCCTGCTTCTGCAAACAAGTGGGAAGAATAGTTAGCAATTGTAATGCGGGTGGCAACAACAGAACCAAATTCTGCAAAACTCTAGTCACAGAAGTATCTTGCCCAGGATAACGCTCTGTCTATTCCATCATCTGGCCCGGCCCATCTCCTCATCTCCCAAATTCTCCCTCCACTCCCCACCTTGTCCTCCCATCTCCCTCATCTCCATAACTCAACTGTCCATCTCCTTCACCTCTCCAACTCATCCTGTCCATCACCCCCAACTCTCCACTCCATCCTGTACATCTCCCTCACCTCTCAACCGCATCGTGTCCATCTCCCCCACCTCTCCACTCCATCCTGTCCATCTCCCCCACCTCCACCCCATCCCATCCATCTGCCCCACCTCTCCACTCCACTCCACCCTGTCCATCTCCCTCACCTCTCCACTCCACCCTGTCCATCTCCCCCACCTCTCCACTCCATCCTGTCCATCTCCTTCACCTCTCAACCGCATCGTGTCCATCTCCCCCACCTCTCCACCCCATCCTGTCCATCTCCCCCACCTCTCCACCCCATCCTGCCCATCTCCCTCACCTCTCAACTGCATTGTGTCCATCTCCCCCACCTCTCCACTCCACCCTGTCCATCTCCCCCACCTCTCCACCCCATCCTGCCCATCTCCCTCACCTCTCAACTGCATTGTGTCCATCTCCCCCACCTCTCCACCCCATCCTGTCCATCTCCCTCACCTCTCCAGCCCATCCTGTCCAACTCCTGCACCTCTCCAATCCATCCTGTCCATCTCCTTCACCTCTCCACTCCATCCTGTCCATCTCCCTCATCTCTCCACTGCATCCTGTCCATCTCCTTCACCTCTCTACTCCATTCTGTCCCCTTCACCTCTCCACCCCATCCTCTCCATTTCCTTCATCTCTCCACACCATCCTCTCCATCTCATTCACATCTCCACCCTGTCTTACCCTTACATCACAACCCCATCTGTTTACTGCCCTATCTCCCTCACTTCCCCACTTCAGAATTAGAATCAAAATCAGGTTTATTCACAGCCATCTCTCACCTTCCAGGCAGAGTTACCTCCCTTGCAGGAAAAATATTATTCCACAAGAGGAGGAAATCCTCCTCAACGATTAAAGCTTTAGGCCCAAATGGCACAATTAAAAATTGTTGGGATGTATTCTGTATTGAGTTTAAGTTTATAGCAAAGCAGGGAGGAGTGTTTTCTATTTAATATTTGAGGAATATTGTAAATGTGTTGCTGGATTAAGCATTACCTGTTGTTTACATAATTCATTATGATTATATGCACAAGGAATGTGAACAGCATACATCATCACGCCACTGCATCATACCTAAGCACCTAGCTTGACGTAAAATGAAACCGAGACCTTTGCTCCTGGGCTCCCATTTTTTCTTGCAATTAGGTTTGTGTTTTGGAGTTGGACATGCCTTTTCAAGTGGAACTTAAGTTTAATGGGCTTAGTCAGTAGAACGGGCACATATCCATTGGGAAACAGGACTTCATGAGGTTGATGCAATCATAGAGTCAGAGAGGAATACAGTACAGATACAGGTTCTTCAGCCTAACCAGGGTCCCCACCTAGCTAGTCCCAATTTCCTACATTTGGCCTATGTCCCTCCAAGCACCACCTCTCCACGTACATATCAAAATGCATCTCAACTAATACTACTGTACTTGCCTTAACCACTTCTTCTGCAGCTCATTCCATACACTCAGGTCTCCTTTAAATCTTCCCCTTTCACCCTAAACCCATCAACCTCCACCCCCACCCCCCACCAGTTTTGGACTCCCTTAACTTTGGTAAGAATGTGACCATCCACCAAATCTATGATAATTTTAAACACTTCTGTAAAGTTGCCCCTCATTTTCCTAAATTCCAACGACTAAAGACCTAGCCAGGCTGGGTAGGTCATTGTGTCCGACGCCAGCCCCTTAGGCCTGAGTTGATGTTGTAGTAGTAGCAGGCTAACCTCTCCTTATCACTCTAGTCCTGGTAAAAATCTCATAAATCTTTTCTGCTCTCTTACCAGTTTAACCAAGTGACCAGAACTTTGCAAGTGCCTCACCTATAAGTCTCTCACCACAGGTTCAGGATCAGTTATTACCGTACAAATATCAGGCTCCTGAACCAGCGTGGATAATTTCAATCACCACAACTTCAAGCTGGTTTTATGACCTAAGATCCACTCTCAAGGACCCCTTACAACCCATGTTCCCAGTGTCATGTTTTATTTGCACAGTTTAACTCCTTTTGCACATTGGTTCTTTGTCAGTCTTCGTCTGTTTATATAAATCCTGTAAGTGCTTGCAAGAAAATGAATCGCAAGGCAGTATAGGATAATATTAATGTACTTTGATAATGAATTTTATTTTGACCTCGACTGTTGACCTCGATCCTTAGCTTTGGTAAATCCAGTTGTCTCAATGCTTCATATATAGGGTGAAAGTATCTGCCTTCATCACATTCCACACTCCAACTTCTCTCAGTGTGAAAACTTTCCACTCAGATTTTCTTTAAAGTTCAATTCAAGGTTAATTGCCATTCATCCATAAACACATATACAATACATTGTTCCTCTGCAGCCAAGATGCGTACAATCACACACAGCACATAGTGTCACAAAATAATATTAGCACAGGTCCCTGAGTGGCCTGGCCTGAAAATTCATGGTGCATGGGATGTTGTCCTGGAGACATACGTCTGCAAGACCAAACATCCAGCACATCTGGGTCAGGTGGAGTCAAAGGCATTCTAGTTTGTCCTCCAGGGAGTGAACCCTGGAGAGCTACACCGACAGGAGAGACAGCCTGCAGGCTCCAGCTCCCAACCCAGCAGCTCTTTGTGTAATAAATTACAAAATTTACCTTGACGTTTGAACTTCGAATATTTCACAGTATCAGGTCACAACTGTGTCAGAATCACTGGCATTTTCTTTGCGGCAGCAGTACGATGCAATACATAATAATAGAGAAAAAAATCTGTGAATTTAGATAAGTATATATATTAGATATTAAGGCATCTGTCAGTCTTGCGAGACCATGGATCTGCGCCTGGAAAGTCTTCACTCGCCAGGGTGCAGGCGTGGGCAAGGTTGTATGGAAGACTGGCAATTGCCTATGTTGCAAGTCTCCCTTCTCCACGCCACCGATGATGTCCAAGGGAAGGGCAAAGGCCGATACAGCTTGGCACCAGTGGCGTCGCAGAGCACTGTGTGGTTAAGTGCCTTGCTCAAGGACACAACACGTTACCTCGGCTGGGGCTCGAACTCACGACCTTCAGATCATTAGTCGAATGCCTTAGCCACTTGGCCATGTGCCTATATATATATTAGATAGTTACATTAAATAAGTAGTGCAAAAATAAAAATAAACAGTAGTGAGATAGTGTTCATGGGTTCAATGTCCATTCAGATCTCGGATGGCAGAGGGGAATGCAAAATGCACATTGTCCAGGAGGCAGCCAAAGATTGTATTGTAGTTACAGACTAAGGTACTGCAGGAAGCAGTGGTCAGTACCACTGCAGCACTGTTGGAGGACCCACTTAATACCATGTAAATAGAAAAGAAATCCAAACATGGCGTATTCTTGTATCAGGCCTCTCCCTCTCTCTCTCACACACACACACACACACACACACACACACACACACACACACACACACTCACACTCATTAATAAAAGGGTTAACAGTATTCCCTCTTTTGCAGTGTGAACGAGAATATTGGGCTGTGTACAGGAGCTGTTTATTCATAAGCAGCCTGTCTGACAGAAGCTCAGGTGTGCAATGGCTGGCAGTTCACATTAAAGCCTTCTTCCCCAATGTCACTGCAGTGAATAATTGCCCCCTTCATGATCATGCAGCAGCACTGATAATGGGTGAAGCCTTCAGTACAAAGCTGCTGAATAAATAGCGACTGTCACCACAGCTCTCAGGCATCAGTAGAGTCAAACACCTGAGCAAAGCTGAAAGCTCTTTAAAGCTCTTTGCCTATCATATTTACCCCGAGGACAGTGGTGGAACGCATCCATACTTTAAAGCAAATAGGAATATTCCTGACAACATTGAGTCTCTGATAATTACTGAGGCTTCTTATTATTGATGTCTATCATCAATAGCTGTTGCTTCAACCTTGAGTTTATATTAAATGTCTTCTGCGCAGAGCATTTACAGATCCAGGACATGTAGATTAGTCAATAATCAGAAGCAAAATTCAGCAATTGCTGAAAATCTGAAAGAAAAAAAATAAAATCCAGATAACTCTGGGGTCAGGGAACACTTGTCATTGCAGTATGCCATTTTGATTAAGGTTCTGTGAGACTGGTTCAGGTAATGGAAGGGCAATAATGCTGGTATACACACAGACAGAGTAGAGGTGGCATTTTTAACCTGAGACTGAGCTGTAGGCTTATTCCAGTTAGTACAGGGGGGAAACGGTGAGACAGAAGGGTGCTCCGAGTAGAGTGTTACAGAAACACTGTCACACAAGCTGAAAAACAGGCCATTCAGCCCACCATGCCCATGCTCACCAACAAGGATCCATCCATACCAATCCCCTTTTCCAGCACTTGGTCCATAGACTTCTATGCCTTGGTGATTCACATCATTAAATGTGAAATTCTTCACCTCCCACTTTCATTTGGGTAGTGCGCTCCAACGTCAACTATCGCCTGGGTGAAAGATGTCTTCCTCCCGTTTCAGTTTATCTGATCTCTAACACAAGTGTGTATGTGTGTGCTTTTGTGTGTTGGTGGGGGAGAGTCTCAGTGACCTGATATTAAGCATGGATTATTGTTGTATTGACAAAAATACCTCAGTATTTTTTCTTGCCCTTGAGGCCTAAGGCAATTGATGCAGTGCGAAAACATACACTGCCTTAATCATTCTGGGCAGGCAGTTTATATGTAGTATGTATTCTACTGAGTGGTAGATCATTTCAAAGTGTCTCTCGATTGTGTCAGTTGTACTCCCTTTATATCAGCTGCCCCCCCCCCAACAAACAGAAGCAGACTGTTTTAAAGTTTATTGTAATTTAGAGTATACAGTATTTTATTTAGTGCACTGCACTGATGGCCTCCATTGGCTGGGGTCAACCATGGATGTTACATCCTAGCTCTCGAAGTTGATACACAAGCCAGGATAGTATGATATGGAGAGCAAACTGTTGCCCATGCACCAGGATCACCCTCTCCATGCAGCAGAGGAATCTAAAGGATCAGAAGAGATGGATACAGTTTGGCAGCAGCGGCATTGCACTGGTTGCCAGTCAACCTAGGACTGCCTCAGGGACTCCAGCTTCAGATTTTTCGTTGGTTTTATTCCCAAAGCCTTCCCCATGAGCGGGTATCGCCGCAAGGCAGCAGAGGTTGAGAAGTTTCCATAAATTCCGCCATCTCCAATGGTATCCCACCACCGAGCACATCTTTCCCTCCCCCCACTTTGTTCTCTACACAGCTCCATTGTCCATTCATCCTTCCCCACTGATCTCCCTCCTGGCACTTATCCTTGCAAGCGGAACAAGTTCTACACCTGCCACTACACCTCCTCCCTCACTACCATTCAGGACCCCAAACAGTCCTTCCAGGTGAGACAACACTTCACCTGTGAGTCATGTTGAGGACATCTACTGTACCCGGTGCTCCCCGTGTGGCCTCCTGTATATCGGTGAGACCCAACGTCAATTGGGAGACTGTTTCACTGAACTCATACGCTCCATCCGCCAGAAAAAGTGGGATCTCCTGGTGGCCACCCATTTTAATTCCATTTCCTGTTCCCATTCCCTTGTCAGTCCATGGCCTCCTCTACTGTCCCGAGGAGACCACACTCAGGTTGGAGGAGTTACACCTTATATTTAACTCTCATAACTACCTCGACTATACCTCTTCCCACCCTTCCACAAGCAAAAATGCTATTCCCTATTCCCAGTTCCTCCGTCTCCGCCGCATCTGCTCCCAGGATGAGGCTTTCCGTTCCAGGACATCTCAAATGTCCTCTTTCTTTAAGGATCCTGGTTTCCCTTCTGCCATCATCAATGATGCCCTCACCCGCATCTCCTCCATTTCCCGCACTTCGGCCCTCACCCCATCCTCCCGTCACCACAACAGGGACAGAGATCCCCTTGTCCTCACCTACCACCCCACCAGCCTCCGGATCCAGCACATTATCCTCCGCAACTTCCGCCACATTCAACAGGACCCGATCACTAAGCACATCTTTCCCTCTCTACCCCTCTCTGCTTTCTGCAGGGATTGTTCCCTCCGCCACTCCCTGGTCCACACGTCCCTCCCCACGGATCTGCCACCTGGTACTTATCCCTGCAAATGTAAGTGATACACTTGTCCCTAGACCTCCTCTCTCACCACCATTCAGGACCCCAAACGGTCCTTTCAGGTGAGGCAACACTTCACTTGTGAGTCTGTTGGGGTCATCTATTGCATCTGGTGCTCCCGGTGTGGCCTCTTCTACATCGGTGAAACCCAACGCAGATTGGGGGACCACTTCGTCGAGCACCTCCGCTCGATGCGCCACAACAGACAAGATCTCCCGGTTGCCACCCATTTCAACTCTGCTTCACATTCTCATTCAGATACAGGTTTCCCCCGCCATCCGAAGGTAGAGCGTTCCAATGAAACGATTCGTAAGCCGGAATGTCGTAAAGCGAAGAAGCAATTACCATTTATTTATATGGGAAAATTTGTGAGCATTCTTAGACCCAAAAATAACCTACCAAATCATGCCAAATAACACATAAAACCTAAAATAACAGTAACATATAATAAAAGCAGGAATGATATGATAAATACACAGCCTATATAAAGTAGAAATACTTTTCCACAATCATTGCTGTTCTCCATAGCGAAAATCTCACGCAAGCACCGTCCGCAAAAACACGGCGCAAGCGCTCTCCAGTAACCTTTAAGCTATGAAGCTGCCAAATCTTACCAAATAACACGTAAAAATACACAGCCGATATAAAGTAGAAATAATGTATGTACAGTGTAGTATCACTTACCGGAATTGGTTCAGCGCCGAGCACACTGTGTTAGACTGAGTTGTCGCAGTTTGGGTGGTGCAGTGGCCCCCATCCTCCAGGCCGCCGACAGATACTGAACCGCGAAGCATGCAGGGGTGCAATGCTAGCTGGGATGCATCCAGCACATCTTTAAGAAAAAAGTCGAAATAAACATGCTAATTAATTATGTGTCGGGTGGCACCTAATTAATTAGCATGTTTATTTCGTCTTTTTTCTTAAAGACGTGCTGTGTGCCTCCCGGCTACTGCTGCATTCTCCATGAATCTGTATAGTATCTGTCTGCGGCCTGGGTGTTGGGGTGGTGGGACACTGGGCTGTCATCTCATCGTCTGTTTCCATTAGAGCAGGCAGCTCATCTTCTCCTATGACTGCCTGCCTCAATGTCGAAGGTCGAGGTTCGTCGTCTGCTGTGGCTGATGCCGAAGGCTTGCTTGACTGCTGAGCCTCACACATTTTTCTATCATGCAGTTCTTTATAAGGACTCAAACCATCCTGCAAATATCCCCTAAACCTACGTACCCTGTCAAAATTAAAGTCGTACTTTATCATTGCAGTGAAAATCTCACGCAGTCACTTTCGGTCCGTTCGCTACTGCATTCGGTTTCGATTGTTATTCTTTCCTCTTCCAATTGCATCAGCTCTTCATCTATCAGTTCTTGGTCATGGGATACCTAAACCTCTTCAACATCATCTTCGTCAGCTTCCACAAGCCAAACTCACTTAGTCCTTACTTCGTTCACCACAATCAAAACGCTTAATTATGTCTAGTTTTACGCTAAGTGTAACACCCTTACGAGCTCTTTGAGGCTTTTCCAATACCTTAGAACTCATCTTGCAAATGGCTGCTCACAGGCACCTGTTTAAGCAATGCTGGAGAGAATGCAGTTCCGAATCTGGGGAGAGCGGCTGTTTGGGGCGCGCGGCGCGCTGCCTTTTATCGCACGCTGCTTTTTGTTTTGTGACAGTGAAAACACCTTCTGAAAGCGAAAACAGGGTACTAATGTAGGTCTTTCGTAACAGTGAGGTTTCGTAAAGCCAACGTTCGAAAAGTGGGGGACACCTGTGTGTCCATACATGGCCTCCTCTGCTGCCATGATGAGGACAAACTCAGGTTGGAAGAACAACAACTCATATATCATCTGGGTAGTCTCCAGCCCCTCGTCATGAACACTGAATTCTCCAACTTCCGGTAATTCCCTCTCCCTCCTTTCCTCCATCTTTCCCCCATCCCAGTTTCACTCTGTCCCCTCCTTCAGCTGCCTATCACCTCCCTCATGGTTCCACCTCCTTCTATTACCCATTGTGCTTTCCTCTATTCCTTCTTCACATTTCCTGCCTATCCCCTCCCTGCTTCCCCTCCCCCACCCCTTGATCTTTCCCCTTACAGGTTTCTCACCTGGCACCTACCAGCCTTCTCCTTTCCACCCTCCCCTCACGTTCTTTATAGGGCCCCTTCCCCCTCCCTCTTCAGTCCTGATGAAGGGTCTCGGACCGAAACATTGACTGCTCGTTTCCACGGATGCTGCCAGACCTGCTGAATTCCTCCAGCGTTTTGTGTGTGTTACCTTATATTCCATCTGGGTAGCCTCTAACCTGATGGTGTTAACATCAATTTCTCGAACTCCCTCTTCTTCACCATTCCCCATTTTCTTTTCCCTCTTTCACCTTATCTCCTTACCCGCCCACCACCTCCCTCTGGTGTTCCTCCCCCATTTTTTTCTTCCTTGGTCCTTTGTCCCCTTCTGTCAGGTTGCCCATTCCCCAGTCCTTTATCTCTTTCACTAGTCCACCTCCCAGCGCTCTACTTCACCCCTCTCCACCTCATAGTTTCACCCCTCACCTCTCTTTTTATCTCACTCTCGATCCCTTTCTTGGTCACACTCCATTTCCTTATCCTTGGTTCTCTCACGATTCCTATCACCATCTCATTCATGGTCCCGATCCCACTCACACCATCATTCCTGCTGTTTACCGGTCTCACATTCCTTCTCTCTTTCGTGCCTTTCTTAATCTCGCTCATATTTTTTCTCTCTATCTCTTGTGAGTTCCTCTGAATTTGCTAATTTCTTAGGAGGGGTGATAGTGCCTAATGGTGACTCCTTTGCTTGCGTCTTCAGAAACAGCTCTATTTCCACCTTCAATATCTTTATTTTTCCCTTTTGAAGACCCTGACCTGGAGTTACATGCAGACTTTGGTTCTTTGCGGGAATGGGACCCGTTCTTGTGGTTCCACAACTGGCCGTTATTCGACATGCCAAGTGTTTGGCCTGAGAGTCTCGATTGTTCTCGGAAGCTTAAGATCTCGGGGCTCTGGAGATAGGAGGGTCGAGGGTCAGTGTCACAGCAGAAGACATGTGTCGTCGGGGAGGCTGGAAAATCCTATTGGTTTCCTCATCCACAACATCATCTGATGAAACCACTCTTTTCAAATCTCTATTGACTCCTTCCTTTTTGCCTTCCATTCATCCAGCTGGGCTTTGGTCTTTGCATCTTTTTTTACAAGCAGCTTTTTGTCTACTACTTGAACTCATGCAATAAGCTCAATGCACACAGAGTAGATTCTGGTTCTTTATACTCACAAAAGCTGATCATTGCAACTTTCCTGAAGCTCCTTAAACTCTCTTCCAGCTTAAACCAAGCCACATTTTGCAAGTAACTGCCTGATTAACATACCAGAAACTGCCTCAGTTATGTTGATAACAAAAACTGTTGTAGTTACCACTGCTCTCATCACTTTCGTGATTATTCTGAGCAGCACGGACCTTCCTTAGTCTGATAAGCTTTCCAGCCAGAGACACAGAGGTTGGCACCAGCATCTGTTTGTCCTCTGTTGGGCAATGATTCATCGTGTACAGCATGGACACAATTGTGGCATCATCCAGCACATTTCCTAGTTCACTTTCAGTTGACTCTATTGTTCGGATGAGGCATGCAAATGATGGATGGATCTCTAATCAAGTTGTAGCTATCTCGGCCATTCACAGCCCCAGTACATTGGCCTTCCTGCTTTTACTACACACAAGCCCACTATGGCTTGCTGGTTATTGTATTTCACAGTTATATATGTCATTCCCACAGGAGTTATCTTTTCTCCGGTATAATTTTTTTTGTTGGATATCTGCAGGCTTCAGTTTAGTCTCTTTGAAATGCTGTTTAAACTCATTTTGTGGAATGACTGACACTGCCCAGCCAGTGTCTAATTCTATTTTAATTATCTTGTTGTTCACTTCTGGTGCAAGCCACATTGCTTGTCTATTGTTAGTTTTCACATTGTGAATCATAAGGCTACTCAGTCCTTCGTCACTCTCATCAATATCAGATTTCTGAACAACAGCATGTAGATTAGTGTTCTTTTGGAATCTGTAACTTGGCTTTTTACTCTCCTTTTCCCCTATGCATTCCATTTATTTCTGTCTGCCCAACATGCTCTTTGTGTGTATTCTACTTTGTTGCATTTTCTGCAAGTCTCACCTTTAAATCTGCTTTGTTCTGGTGTATGTGAGCATCGTGCCACCATGGTGACACAATTTGTTTGGCCAGACCAGTTTCTGTTTAGACATTGCAATTTTGTTCATGCTCTGTTTCATTCCTGACTGCAACTCAATTGTGTCTCTGCTGTTTCCATTGATACAGCTAATTCAACTGCTCTTTTAAACGTTAGTTGTGCTTCAGCTAGGAGCAATTTTGAATGCTTCTTGTTAGGTTCCACAAAAGTAAATGATCTCTCAATGCATAATTAGGCTCGTTATTGAACTGACAATATTCAGACAATTTCTTCAATTCAGCCACATAAACTGAAATGGACTTCCCTCTTTTTGATTCAACTTATGAAACCTAAATCACTTTGAGATCATCAAAGGCTTTGGTTCTAAATGTCACACACAAAATACTGGAGGAACTCAGCAGGCCAGGCAGCATATATGGAAAATAGTACAGTTGACGTTTGGGCCCAGACCCTTCAGCAGGACCTGGCCTCTTGAGTTCCTTCATTTTTTTGTGTGTGCTTTTCTTGAATTTCCAGCATCTGCAGATTTTCTCTTGTTTGGTTTTAAATGTTCCTGCATTGCTTTCGTGATACCAACAAAGCTAATTTCAGCTGGTTTGGCTGGAGAAGTTAAACTTTTAAGCAAACAGCATGCTTTTAAACCCAATGAACTCAGTAAAACTGGTGCTTGTTTCTAATTGAAGGCAAGACAGCAGCTATACCTTGTTTGGAGTTTGAAGAGATTTGGCATGTCAACAAATACACTCAAAAACTTCTATAGATGTACTATGGAGAGCATTCTGACAGACTGCATCACTGTCTGGTATGGAGGGGCTACTGCACATGACCAAAAGAAGCTGCAGAAGGCTGTGAATCTAGTCAGCTCTATCTTGGTTATTAGCCTACAAAGTACCTAGGACATCTTTACGGAGCGGTGTCTCAGAAAGGCAGCGTCCATTATTAAGGACCTCTAGCACCCCGGGCATGCCCTTTTCTCACTGTTAGCATGAGGTAGGAGATACAGAAGCCTGAAGGCACACACTCAGCGATTCAGGAACAGATTCTTCCCCTCTGCCATCCAATTCCTAAATGAACATTGAAGCTTTGGACACTACCTCACTTTTTTAATATACAGTATTTCTGTTTTTGTACATTTAAAAAAAATCTATTCAAAATACATAATTGATTTACTTGTTTATTTATTATGTTTATTTTATTTATCATTATTTTCTCTCTCTGCTAGATTATGTATTGCATTGAACTGCTGCTGCTAAGTTAACAAATTTCACGTCACACGCCATTGATAATAAACCTGATTCTGATTGTTTATTCCATTGGTTTCAAACGACTGGTTAATTTGCTCTATGTACAATATCCAGTCATCTGTTTTGTTATCAAATGTATCAATCTTTCCGATATAGCCAGTCATTTCTGCTCATTTCTTTATGATTATAATCACCGGGTACTCACTGTTTATGAACCCATGAATTTGTCCATTCTCTGTCTTTAAAACTCAGACATCTTGGTCCCTTCCTGAAGAACATGCTGCAATTTTTTTTTTTTTCTTGAACCTTTCTTGCTGCACTTTTAAAAAATTTGAACGTTTTGTTGTGCTTCAACAGGTAGGCAGTCATCTCGGGTTTGTTAAAATTTCCTCATCACCACTATTATATTTGTAACTCCAATACAAAACTAATGCAAGGAAATGATGGAAGCCCAGGAGAACGGGTTATGTACTTTATACATATATATAAAATAATAATGAACTATATAAGCAACGAAATATGCTTAATCAAACAATATATTTACAATATTAGTCAAATATTACTGAAATAATAAATACACAACACTTAGAGAGACGGAAGTATTGCTAAATTTAACGCTTGCTATCTCTCTTATTTTTTTGTATATTGCAAAGACTCTCTGAAATGCCAGGGGTCGCCAGATCTTTGAAGTAACATGGAAAAGCAATCCCCCATTCAGAGCTGCCGCCCAGAGAGTGCCAGATGTTACAATCTGGTGGCATATACCCAAGATAATGGAAAAAGACAGCACAGTAGCAAAGCGGTTGGCATTGCAGTTTACAGCTCCAGCGACCCAGGTTCAATTCCCACAGCTGTGTGTAAGGAGTTTGTACGTTCTCCCCCTGACTGCGTGGGTTTCTTTCAGGTGCTCTGGTTTCCTCCCACATCTCAAAGGACTATGGGTTAGTAGGTTATTTAGTTACTTGGGTGTAACTGGGCAGCAAGGGCTCATTGGGTTGGATACCATCCAGTAGCTCGAAATTAAAAAAATTGATAATATATATTAGTTAATTCCCATATGTCAGGAGAGACATGCTCAATGAAAATCTTTGGGGCTTCAGAACAACCTTTGGGCTGCTGAAGAAAAGGAAGTTTTAATGAAAAAGAAGTCAAGCATTTCCATGGTCTATCCATCTGCTGTAATCCTCCCCTTCCTTTATACTTCATAGACATTGGCCGCCTACAGCAGGCATCTCAAAGCTGTGAAGAAATATCTTTGGTCCACTTTCTGAAGATCATCCAACCAAGCTAACAGCCTTGGCAGGCCAGTTCCCAAGTCACGATCCCCAGCTAGAGGCTCTGACCATAAAAAAACAATTCTGCTGGTGTGGGAAAGGAGGGGGAACATCACTCACATGTTTGACTCCAAACTGTGCAGCACAGTAGTGTAGAATTTAGCAGAATGCTTCACAGCTCCAACTATCACCAATTAGGGTTCAATTCCCACCACTGTCTGTGAGGAGCTTGGACATTCACACCCTGACTGCATAGATTTCCTCTGGGTATTCTGGATTCCTCCCATATTCCAAAAACATACAGATTAGGGTTAGTAAATTGTGGGCATACAACAGGAATTCTGCAGATGCTGGAAATTCAAGCAACACACATCAAAGTTGCTGGTGAATGCAGCAGGCCAGGCAGCATCTCTAGGAAGAGGTACAGTTGACGTTTCAGGCCGAGACCCTTCGTCAGGACTAACTGAAGGAAGAGTTAGTAAGAGATTTGAAAGTGGGAGGGGGAGGGGGAAAGAAGTTGAAGAGCCGAAGAAATTACAGATGGGGAGCAGTGAGAGATGGTTTCACTGAACTCCCGTTGAAGAGAGGATTTAAACTTCTTCAGTGTAGGCATCACCAGAAGAGGCTTCGCAGCAGTGAACATAAAAACACAAACAACAGGAATCCTGCAGCACACATCAAAGTTGTGGGCATGTTATTTTAGTGCCAGAAGTATGGCGATACTTGTAGGCTGCCCTAGCACGTATTTGGAATGTGTTGGTTGCTGATGCAAAAGATGCATTTCACTGTATGCCTTGACATACATGTGACAAATACTTTACTTTTACTTTACCTTATTGTGGCCAAACAATTGATACTAGAGCGTACAATCATCACAGCGATATTTGATTCTGCGCTTCACACTCCCCGGATACAAATCGATAGTAAATATAAAAAATTTAAATTATAAATCATAATTAGAAAATAGAAAAGGGAAAGTAAGGTAGTGCAAAAAAACCGAGAGGTGGGTCCGGATATTTGGAGGGTACGGCCCAGATCCGGGTCAGCATCCGTTTAGCAGTCTTATCACAGTTGGAAAGAAGCTGTTCCCAAATCTGGCCGTACGAGTCTTCAAGCTCCTGAGCCTTCTCCCAGAGGGAAGAGGGATGAAAAGTGTGTTGGTGGGCCGTGTCCTTGATTATCCTGGTAGCACTGCTCCGACAGCATGCGGTGTAAAGCGAGTCCAAGGACGGATAATTTTTAAACACCTGAACAGCTACTTTATAGTGAGCTCCATCACCATAAGACTACAAGACTTCGGAGCAGATCTAGGCCATTTGGCCCATTGAGTCTGTTCCAACATTCCATCCTGGCTGATTTATTATCCCTCTTAACTCCATTCTACTGTCTTCTCCCCGTAACAATCACATGAAGAACTTATCAGGATAATGGAGAAAAGGATGCACCTTGGAAAACTGCTGCATTATTTACAGGGATCCCTGGCCCACGATTAGATTAGTTGGACACTAAATTGCCCTGAGATTAGACCATTGTTAAATAAGTGAGTTGCTGAGAGGCACAGCTTTGCTGGAACAGAAGGGCTTGTTCCATGCTGTATCTCTAAAATTAAAAATAAATTTTAAAAATGAAAGATTTTCACCTGGATATGAAATGAGTTTCTTGAAGCACTATGATGGGAGTTCATGGAGTCCATGTGATAAACAGGAGGAAAGGCATCCCATTCGCACTACCAGCCAACCCCAGCAGATATCATAGTCAAATATGCCACTCCAGAACCCACCAGAATCAGGTTATCCTCAGCCACAAGGGATGGCCAATTGCAAGGAGGGGTCAGACTGAAATCATTTTAAAATAAGGGGTTGAGAAGGCAAATTAACGTAATAATTGAAATTCAGAAAACTGGGGCATAAAGAGTGAAAGAGTAGTCAGCAATGGTGGGGTGTAAATTAGCATCGCAGAAGCAGAGGAATTGGAAGTGATCATTTCAGTCAAATCAGGTCAAGGTTATTGCCATATGCAAAGTGTAGTGAGGAGCAGGTGCAATGGAAGAGCCTGCTTACAGCAATTTCACAGGCGCTCAAGTACAAATACAGTCATACAGCATCGAAATAGGCCCTTCAGCCCAACTGGTCCATGCTATCCACATACCAGTCCAAATAACACGCAGAATATAAATTACACAAGGCAGTGTGTAATACAAGAGAGAACAATAGGCTGAAAGCATCCTGTTCATCTGTCCTGAAGGGTCTCAGCCCAAAATGCCAATGGTTTACTCTTTTCCATAGATACTGCCTGATCTGCTGAGTTCCTCCAGCATTTTGTGTGTGTATGTTGCAAGGACGTAGCTGGGGACGAACCCAAGTGCAGGACACAGATGATGAGGCAGAGTCGTTAGGCGTAGCACCTCCGCGAACGGGGAGCCAATGTCCAGGAGACGATGCGAAGCTTAGAACTAACAGTTCTCAGGAATAGGAAACAAAGTTTACTCTCACAAGAATCGACCAACAAACTGGCAGCTTCTTGCTGTGGTCACAGGTCTTTTATCCTGCCGTTTGATGGGAAGCAGGTGCGTGTAGTTAGTGGTACCTGGGAATGATTGGAATCTAAATGAGGTGATCGAGGCCCAAATCTTGAGGCAAATGGCTATTCTGGGAGTGGGAGGAGGAGAGAGGTTAGGGCTAGGAGTAGATGGTAAAGCATGCCCTGGGGTGGCCAAAGGACAACCGGTTCTCTCCTTCTGCCGTTCTCGGAGCTGGTTGTCCAGCCTGGTGGCTAGGGAGATCAATGAATCCAGGCTGGTAGTGTCATCCCTAGCCGCCAACTCATCCTTTACCTTGTCACAGAGGCCTTGCCGGAATACCTCCTGGAGTGCCTCATCATTCCAGCCCGAGTCGGCCGCTAGCATCCAGAGTATTCTGCAACACTACGTGAGCCTTGATGGAGGGTGAGTAGCCGCTTAGCGGCATCTTTACTGCAGATGGGATGGTCAAAAATCTTCCTTATTTCTGAGATGAAGATGGGGAAGGAAGAGCAGGTCTCTGGCTGATTATCCCAAATCACGGTGGCCCACGCTAAGGCATTAACTCGTAACAACCCCATAATGTGAGCTATTTTAGATCTGTCCGTGGCGTACGTAGATGGCTGCTGATCGAACACCAGGGAGCATTGTAGCAGAAAAGCCCGGCACTTCCCCAGATCTCCGGCGTAGGGTTCTGGTTCAGGGAAGCGCGGCTCCCTTAGTGGATGTGTTGTTGATGCCTCGGGCTGGTCAGACAGAGTTTCTGGAGTCAACCGGGTAAGATGGGTGGATACTCGGTTGGCCTGCTCACTGACCTTTCTTACATCTACCGACAGGCAACAGAGGTTTTCCATGACTTCCCGGAGCAGCTGATCGTGCAAGCCCAATAGGGAGCCCTGGCTGGCGAGGGCTTGTTGCAGAGGATTCGTGTCCGCTGGGTTCATGTTGGCCAGTTCGTTCTGTTGCAAGGACGTAGCTGGGGACGAACCCAAGTGCAGGACACAGATGCTGAGGCAGAGTCGTTAGGCATAGCACCTCCGCGAACGGGGAGCCGATATCCAGGAGACAATGCGAAGTTTAGAACTAACCGTTCTCAGGAATAGGAAACAAAGTTTACTCTCACAAGAGTCGACCAACCAACTGGCAGCTTCTTGCTGTGGTCACAGGGCTTTTATCCTGCCGTTTGATGGGAAGCAGGTGCGTGTAGTTAGTGGTAGCTGGGAATGATTGGAATCTAAATGAGGTGATCGAGGCCCAAATCTTGAGGCAAATGGCAAGGTGGGGGATTGCCAGAAGGGTCCATGACAGTGTGTTGCTTTGGAATTCTTTGTGTGTGTGAAAGCAAGACCTTGGTGCAAATGAAAACACATAATCAGGGAGAAATCCATTATAGTGCAAGAGGTTGCCTGTCATGTCATAGTGCTGAGGTAAGACTGCAGGGAGATAAGAGCAACAGGAATGGATTGTTCGGTACTCTTGAGGATTACCACTGAGTTCTGAATTACTTGTACCTGTAGAGGGAGATGTAATCATCAAATATCAGGAAACTCTCTATTGCCATAATAATGTGATTGCCAATTATCATGAAACTCACTATTACCATAATAATTTTCCTCTTCTGATGCTCCATCTAAGAGGCAGCTCTTGAATCGATAGGAGGTATGTCAGCAAGGATGGATAGATTTAAGGCCTGGGGCAGCCACTGTACTCAAGCTCATGATTGGCATTTGAGGCAAGAATCCAATGACTTGAACTGAATCTGACAAGTCATCTCTTACCCAAATCAGCCCAAGCCCTTAAGGAACCTTGACATCGGAGTTTAAATTTAGGAATTTCAATTTCAAATGACAGATACATTGCTGGGATTCCAAAGCTTCACACTTTTGTCTCTTGCTGGAACGTCAACTTTCCAATCTGCATAAACATTTCACTGTCTGTGCTTCACAGGGTAGGGAAACTTTTGAACAATTGTTAAGTTGTCAAATGATATCAGCTGCCACTGGAACCAACGTTTCTGAGAAACTTACTTTGCTGATAATCAATCAAGTACCAATAATGGAATAAAAATGACAGCTCATTTTTTACCTCTTCCCACTATAAAATTGAGTTTCAAAACTCTTCACACTCCCGATTTTTCAAAACTGACTTTCACACCTCCAACAGTGCAATGATGTGACAGAGATCGGGCCTAACGGTGTGATCAATAGACATACAATTGGTGAGGAGGTGATTTTAGTTTTCCTTCTCAAACCTCAGCTATGCAAAGCACTTTGGTCACTTCAGTCCCTGAGCCAAAAAAAACACTAGTATCTGACCACTTTTGAGTAGCGTTATTGAAATCACCTTGCATTTTAAGGCAAGGTTGCAGATAACAAGGAAATGTTCAGTCGATTATATTTTTCAGGAAAATTTTCAATCTCGCCTTCACAGAGCAACACGAGGCATGCTGTTTAATCTCTGCCTTAACAGAAGCTGCAAAATCATGTTTGACAGAGTTCTACGTGAATTCCCGAGCTCGGCAAAGTTCTGAGCCAGGAGCCTCGTCTCACTTCCTTTGTCTTTTAAATTATTGTTGCTGAGTGCCAGGAGTTGTCTTTGCCTGCATGTCTCACCTTGGAAAGAAGTAGCACATCATGCAGCCTATTAGTGATTTTGCACACTTAGCTGCTGGTGTGCCCTGTCAACATGCCAGCAATATTCACCGTCTGACACCTACATTATCAGCTGGAAACTTCAAGGGCTTCTGATTGTGATGATATGAGTTTCCATGACAATCGAATGTATTTAGTATACCAGAACAGCCCTGGATAAACAGTGATTCTTTACGAAAACTAGAAGGTCATTACTGCAGATTGTCAAATCAATTCGGAGAGTGTCTCAGCGGATTAAGGCATCTTCTTTCGGCACTGACGTGGTGTCAATAGTACTGGGCCACTGGTGCATGGTCAGATGATTGAAGTGAAATGCCCATCAGTCATTGAGCTGAGGTGGACTAATGATTCCCTGTGCTGCCTATTAGAACTACATGACAACTCAATTCTTGTTGCAGGAAAAAGTGACCTTGTTGCTTTACTTGAAGCTGAATTAAATTGACAAGAGCAGCTAATCTTTACCTTGGGCGATTAACAGAATTTAAGTACAAAACCACAGCCGTGCACATGCTAGATGTATCTTCCTTCACTTAATTCTAGATATTGTTTTATTGTAGGTAATCTAAGCTCGTTATTTCTCGATATGTAACAATGAACAATCTCCACATTGCAATTTCTGCATCCAGAACTTCCTTCCTTGAAACCTTTGGTGTGTTTTATAGACAGCCTGAGGACTCCAGCAGATCTATTGTCACCGGTATCCAATGGTACTCAGCTGGTAGCTGACAACGCAAAGGCTGTATTTGCCTTAATGCCGCTGCTGGTGGTCCTTGTAATAGGTACAAAATCCATAGCATCTTATAAGCAAGAGTTAGAAACTGAAAAGTACTTTCTGAAAAGAGAGTCTGTAATTGGCAGCTCCTAATAAAGGACATAGCTTTCACTTATCTTCATTTACTGGGAGCCTGACAGAATGACAGATCTCTAATCAGCTCAAAAAAGTCAATGATTTGGGAGAAAAGTATGTCGAAATCTGATGGTACATTTTGAAAGAAGAGGCATGTGTCTGATAAACATTGCAACTCCTGAGAAAATAAATCTAAGTTAAAGAATAAGTTGAACGATTCAAGATTGGTTATTGTCATTCTTCAGTAGGAGTGTAATGGAAAACAAAATGATTATTATTCCAAATCTTATGCAGCATTAAAAAAAAACCCAATAAGTATAAAGATACAATAAAGAAGTAAAAATATATAAATATAATAGCAAACATATAGAACACAATATGCAAGTAACTTATATAAATACAAAATAATCTGCAGATGCTGGGATCGAAGCAACACTCACAACACGCTGGAGGAACTCAGCAGGTCGGGCAGCATCCGTGGAAAAGATCGAAAAGTCCTGACGAAGGGCTCCAGCCCGAAACATCGACCGATCTTTTCCACAGATGCTGCCCGACCTGCTGAGTTCCTCCAGCGTGTTGTGAGTGTTATTTATATAAATAGTCTGATTATCTGTCATAAAGTATCATTAGATGTTGTATATGTAGTGATGGTGGGGTGGGTTAATGAGTGGAGGTGTACATCACCCTGCCATCTTGGGAGAAGTAATTGTGTTTTAGTCTAGTGGTTCTGGTGTGGATGCTGTATATCCTCTTCCCTGATGGCATTGGGATAAATAGTCCATAAGCAGGGTGGTGGGATTCTTCATGATATCTCTGGCCTTTTTCTGACACATTTCTGCATATATGTCCTTGATATTGGGTAGACTGGTTTTGATGATGTGTTGGGCAGCTTTAACAAACTGTTGTAGAGTTTCCAGTCGGTCAAAGTGGCCATCTTGTTGCCAATAAATCTGATATTCAAAAATTACTATATTGAAATGACATACTGCTTTGTGAACATTATTTCTCATATAAAACATTTAATGACTACAACTTACCTCCAAGTAATCGCATGCACAAATATTCTAAATGAAGCAATGAACATTTTTAATTAGAGGTCTAAAAGTAACATCTATTTATGTGACAAACAAAATGCTGGTGGAACGTAGCAGGCCAGGCAGCATCTATAGGAAGAAGTACAGTCAACATTTCGGGCCGAGACCCTTCGTCAGGACTAAATGGAAGAAGAGATAGTAAGAGATTTGAAAGTGGGAGGGGGAAGGGGAGATCTGAAATGATAGGAGAAGACAGAAGGGGAAGGGATGAAGCTAAGAGCTGGAAAGTTGATTGGCAAAAGGGATACAAGGCTGGAGAAGGGAGAGGATCATGGGATGGGAGGCCTAGGGAGAAAGAAAGGGGGAGGGGAGCACCAGAGGAAGATGGAGAGCAGGCAAGGAGTTATTGTAAGAGGAACAGAGGGAGAAGAGAGAGAGAGAGAGAGAGAGAGAGAGAGAGAGAATAAATAAATAAATAAACAGATAGATAGATAGATAAATAAGGGATGGGGTAAGAAGGGGAGGAGGAGAATTAACGGAAGTTAGAGAAGTCAATGTTCATACCATCAGGTTGGAGGCTACCCAGACGGAATATAAGGTGTTGTTCCTCCAACCTGAGTGTGGCTTCATCTTGACAGTAGAGGAGGCCATGGATAGATATATCAGAATGGGAATGGGACGTGGAATTAAAATGTGTGGCCACTGGGAGATCCTGCTTTCTCTGGCGGACAGAGCGTAGGCATTCAGTGAAATGGTCTCCCAGTCCGCGTCGGGTCTCACTAATATATAGAAGGCCACACCGGGAGCATCAGACGCAATATATCACACCAGCCAACTCACAGGTGAAGTGTTGCCTCACCTGGAAGGACTGCCTGGGGCCCTGAATGGTGGTGAGGGAGGAAGTGTAAGGGCATGTGTAGCACTTGTTCCGCTTACAAGGATGTGCCGAGAGGGAGATCGGTGGGAACGGATGGGGGGTCAAATGGACAAGGGAGTCGCGTAGGGAGAGATCCCTGCGGAATGCAGAAAGTGGAGGGGAGGGAAAGATGTTCTTGGTGGTGGGATCCCATTGGAGGTGGCGGAAGTTACGGAGAATTATATGTTGGACCTGGAGGCTAGCGGGGTGGTAGGTGAGGACAAGGGGAACCCTACTCCTAGTGGGGTGGCGGGAGGATAGGGTGAGAGCAAATGTGTGTGAAATGGGAGAGATGCGTTTGAGAACAAAGTTGATGGTGGATGAAGGGAAGCCCCTTTCTTTTAAAAAGGAAGACATCTCCTTCGTCCTGGAATGAAAGGCCTCATCCCAAGAGCAGATACGGTGGAGACGGAGGAATTGCGAGAAGGGGATGGCATTTTTGCAAGAGACAGGATGGGAAGAGGAATAGTCCACGTAGCTGTGAGAGTCTGTAGGCTTATAGTAGTTACGTGCTTAATTGTCAAGTACACACAGTAGACAAGCTAAGCTTTTCCTCTCCTTTTTAAAGTGATAGGATCAAAACAATAACATTAAAAAGATCCCACTTTGATATTCTGTGGGAATAAGATGTGTTACTTGATTTGCGCACATGACATTCCACCTGGCAAAAGACGATGAACCACGTTTTCAACAACTTGTTTTCACCAGGTAGCTCAGAGTCTGCCAACTTCATCACATTCGCACAGTACAATCGATCATTATACTTTAAATTCAAGGAACTTAGCTAACCGCTCCCTCTAGTACACATAAAATCCTGTGCAATGAAGTCTCTGAATAAAATTGGCTGCATGAGACAGGTACCTGCTAATCTAATCTTGGCGAGAGTTACCACAGTATTAGACAGGGATTGCCAGTAATATACCTAGTTATTGCAGTTGGCCATTTTGCAGGTGTTGATAAAATAAATGGCAAGTTGTAAAATAAACTGCAGCCCATTCCTTATGCATTATTAAAGCAAACTGTAACAATAACAATGTCTAACCAGTAAAGAGAATTACTTCAGATAGAAGTAATGTTGCTCAGTACCAGACACTGGTGACTTGATGTGCACAGTAAATGGATTCACTCTGCTGCCATTGTTGGATTAACACACAGAAAAGAATTAATGACCTCCTAGAGGACCACAAACTTGCCATGGGGTTTGGAGGCATGTGTGCCTCAGTGACCTGAAGAGCGATACTGATTGGAGTCAGGCCTTATGCTTTGGCTCTTGGAAGGGTCACCCATGCCAAACAGGTCAAAGGGTAGAGGCCAGACTAAGGGTAGTCCACTGGTCCTCCAGGTTCCGGGATCCAGTTCAGGGCTAACAACCCTGACTGGTAAAATAAACCTGTTATGAACACAGCCATGAAGAATCCTTCTCTATATGTGTGAGACAGTACATGGCTAAGGACAGACAGAGGTGGAGAACTTTCATTGCTGCCCTAAACACCAGCAGTGTAACCGGCAGTAGATTAGTAAGTAAGAATTAGTGAACCAACAATACCTGACATGTCTGTTGTTATATACACTTAGTGGCAACTTTATTAGATGCACCTAAACACCTGCTCATTCATGCAAATGTCCAATCAGCCAATCATGTGGCAGCAACTCAATGCCAAAAGCATGCAGAACTGATCAAGAGGTTCAGTCATTGTACAGACCAAATATCAGAATGTGGTTTTGACCATGGAATGAGTGTTGGTGCCAGATGGGGTGGTCTGCGTATCTCAGAAACTGATGCTCTTGGGATTTTCATGGACAACAGTCTCTAGAGTTGACAATGCCTTGTTAATGAGCGATGTCAGAGGAGAATGGTTAGAGGAGAATGTTTCAAGCTGACAGGAAGGTGACAGTAACTTAAGTAATCACGTGTTATAACAGCGATGTGCAGAAAAGCATCTCCGAACACACAACACATTGAACCTTGATGTGGTTGGGCTACAACAGCAGGAGGCCACACATATATATATATATATAGCCACACCAAACAGTTACTTGTGCATTTTATATCATAGGATTGTTTTTATATTTATATTTATTGCATCTTTATGCTTATTGTGTTTTTTATGCTGCATCGGATTCAGAGTAACAATCATTTTGCTCTCCTTTTCACTCGTGCACTTGATGACAAGCATGCTTGAATCTTGAATCTATACATAGACAAAGATAAAATAAAATGCTGAGAATAATTATCTTGGACTTTATAAAATACAGTATATATTCTTATCCAGAGGAGTCATGTCACTAATTCCTGTTCTTAAGTACAGGGAAAAGAAGTTGGTGACCTGATGAAATTGAAGACACCAAATTATCCACAAAGCCAACAACTGGCATTGGTTAAGCTACACTTGAGGAGAACAGGATCACTGCAGCACAGCAAAGCCAAGAAGTTCCTCAGAGCTGCTGCTGAAACTTATTATAATTGCCTCGTAAAGCCTACTTGAGCATGTAAGTGGAGTATCTGCTGTGTTTCCAGTGAGGGATCTCTGAGGAAGTTCCTAGTCTTTCCTCTAATTGCACAAGTGAGTAATGTTGGGTAATGATTCTATAGACCTCAAAGGTCCCCCGCCGTTCCCCCAAGCAGGTGATTGCAGAGATGCCATCAGTACGAATAGATTACTAACCTGCAGAACTTTGCTGAGTATTACCAGATAAAGCCACCTGCTAACCATTAGAAAATGGAAAGTCTGAATGATTTTCTCCTTCTTTAGCCAAGGTACACAACAGCACCCAAATCAAGACTAACCATTTGAAGTATTCCTTTCGGTTGGATGCAATGGTCCAGCAATATAAAAGGGTTGGAGTTCAGTTACACAGCAGGGAAGGGTACATGTTAAAAACCAGCAGGAGATGAAGCAGCATAGGACTGTGTCACTACATTATTATGTTTAAATTGAGAGTGTGGATGGAAAGCAGAAATTCTTTTAAGTTTTGGGATACAAGCTACAGTGCCCACATAATTATTTTGCATATATTTGACAAAAAAATGATGCACTGATATATAAATAGTCCACGAAACCGTGAGCCTATTTTTAAACCATTTATTTATTTAGTAATTTATGCTAATTCTGTTTTTTTGCACGGTATTTTTGCCACAAAATAACAAATTTAACGTCATATTCGAGTCACTGATGGAGGCCAAGTTATTGGGTACATTCAAAGCAGCGGTTGATAGATTCTTGGTTAGTAAGGGCATCAAAGGTTACGGGGAGAAGACAGGAGAATGGGGTTTGAGGGGGCACAATAAATCAGCCAGGACTGAATGGCAGAGCAGACTTAATGGGCCAAATGGCCTAATTCTGCTCCTATAACTTATGGCCTTATGATAATGAACTCGATTCTGATTCCTATCTACGCAAGTGAATGTAAAGTTGTCATATACACGAATTTCCTTCAGCCCAATTTGAACTTAGCATTCTACCAAGACTATCAATAAAAAAAAAATTAATGCCAAGATTAAATGCATTGAGCAGCATCTGTGAAACTGTGAAGAGAGCATGCATAAACTATATACTTAAATTGCCTAATTGTGGTTTATGACACGTGACAAGTTATGCCGTGGTCTAATATAACCTTTCAGGGGAAAGACAGCTGTTGAAGGTAAACTTTATTGAACTGGATAAAATGATTCACATAATACTTTGGCAAACTATGATCTAGTATTAATTAAGCATTTACAATGTTTAATTAATAGTCGATCTTATTTTAATGTTCATTTAAGTTCACAGCTGGTCTAGAGCACACTTATTACTGTAATAAATCCTGGTTGTCCCATCCATTTTTACACTGAGAGGCAATAACACTTTGTTACTAACCTCTCTGTATTCTACTCCTGTTGTGTGAGACGCTCAACACACAATGTTCGATTAACATGCTAAATGCATCAATTTCAGTCGAATTAGGGAAAAGAAACGAGAACAGTTTTTATTTCATCAGTATTTGTGAAAGCAATTGCAGCACTGTCCCAATAAAATAAACCACCAGGTCATTAGATTAAATTTCTGGTTCAAGAGAAATTGAAATCATTAATGCACATCTTTTGGATGCCTTGAGTCCTTTTAGAGATTCAAAATTAAGTCGGTGTTGAATGCAGTAGACGTCAACTGGATTAGTTAGATCCTGACATCAATCAGTGCACACTGAAAAGTTGAACCCATTTTGGAGCTCAGTGATATGTCTGTTGCCCTTTCTCAATCTCTCTCGGCTGATAAGCCGGAGGAAGGATACTCACCCAACAAAAATGGGTTCATTGACTCCTAATGGAGTGTTGTTGATTTATTGTCTCCAAACTGTTTCTATGACCACAGAAAGCACACAAAAATAATGTGCTCACACTTTACTCCACTAGAGTTTTCTGTGGTTGTCTCAAGCTGTAAAAGCCCACGTGGATGGTGTGACAGCAGCTGGAGGGCTTTTGCAGAGCTCTTCACATACCAGACGCTCCGTGACGTGGATGCAATTGGAGAATGAGCAAAGGCCACATAGAACGGGTAAGGTGTCGGAACGGGGACAAGCAGGTGAGGAAGGGTTCTCTCTGAAGGTATCACATCTCACAGCTTGCACTCCATTGTCAATGTAAAGGAGGCAGCTTCCTTCTCTTTTGTATTGCGTACAGCAATAGTGTGTGCTTTATCCAGGACTGGAACTCTTGGTGCCTTTGATCACACACATTTTATCTCTGCCAGCTGATCACCAAAACCAAAAGGGAATCCAGCTGGTATATGAGCAGAGGCTGGTCCATGCCTGGTACCCCTGGCATGGTAAAACATGCCCCTGATCCTACGTGCCTGTGCTATTCCAAGTTAGTTTTTCATTTCACCTGCGCATAAATGTACTTGCGCATATGACAATACAGTTCAGTCTGACTTTAACCATGAGCATCATGCCGACAATGAAAGCCACTTTTTACAAGAAATGTAAATGGAACACAATTCTAACAGGTAGAAAGAACACTTCCACTGCATGGGTCTCTAGTGAAAGACTTTGAGCTGGGAAGGGGTAGTCCTTACCACAACTGTATGACGAGGAGTGGAGGAGTAGGAGGCGAAGAAGGGTGAAGAGTAAGATTTCTGCTTACTCAGCTTCCATTTAGCAGAGCGACAATATCACTGAAAATCAGAATTAGAATCTGGTTTATTATGGGAGAAATCTGCGAGTCTGAGAATCCTAGGACGAGGACTGGAGGCCTATATCCAGCCTGTCCTGGGGTTGGCGGCCTGTCTGGTTGTGTGAGTGGGTGATTTGGTGGGAAGGGTGGGAAAGGGGCGTGTTTTGTTTTGTTGGTGTTGCTGCTCCTTGTGTTGTTCTGCTGAACATTGTCGGCGAAAGTGTGGAGACACTTGCGGGCTGCCCCCAGCATATACTTGAGTGTGCTGGTTGCTAATGCAAATGATGCCTTTCAGTGCATGTTTCGAAGTACATGTGGTAAGTAAATCTGAAATTGACAACTCCTGAAATCTGTGGGGTTGAGTGGCAGTAGTAAAGTGCAAGCAATAAACATAACAAGAATAAAAAAAGGTGTAAAAGATGAAAGATCTCACCCCCAGTACAAGGTCGCGACTTTGTTCCAACAGAATTCTGCAATAGTCACTCCTGTCACTACCACCATGTTGACAAACGTATGCAGCAAGTAGATTAACCCTTTACATTTACTCAGGCCTGTATTGTAAATAGCTCCCACAATGCAGTGACACTGTGCCACTTCTCTCAATCTATTTAGCAGTCCTGTTGAAAGTCTGTTTGTTCATCATCCCCCTTCCTGCCTCTCCCTCAGTCTAAATAGTTTTCCTAAATACAAGATATTCTCTCTGCTAGTAATCATTTGAAGGCATTCCCAATTATTTAAAATTCAGATTTTGCAGGAGCATAAGAGTCTGTAGATACTGGAATCTTAAAGTTCAAAGTTCAAAGTAAATACATTATCTAAGGGCATATATGTTAGCATTTACTCGTGAGATTCATTTCCTTGCAGACATTTACAGGAAAAAATACAATACAGCTTTATAAAAAACTAAACATAAATAAAGATTGACAATTGGTGTGCAAAAGGAGACAAGCTGTGCAAATAAAAATAGTACTGAGAACGCGAGTTGTAATGGGACCTTGAACGTGAGTCAATGATAGTAAAATTAGTTGAGTTGTGGTGAATGAAGTTGCCCACATTGTTTCCATACCAGGCCGTGTTGCAACCAGTTCGGACACTCTCCACTGTACATCTATAGAAGTTTGTCAAAGGTTTTAGTGTCATGCTGAGTATATGCGAACTTCTAAGAAAGTAGAGTAAGAAAGTAAACTTTTAAGAAAATAAAAAGAAAGAAAGCAAGCTTAAAAAACCACAACCGATGGAGGAATTCATTCTCAACAGATGCTGCCTTACCCAATGAGTTCCTCCAGCAGTTTGATTTTTGTCTCATTTATTGTAAGGAATTTGTTCAGCAAGATGGAATACAATCCACAAATATGATAAATAGTATTTATTGAGTTGTATCAGGTACATTTCTAATTCATGGCATTTTCATCAAAATTACCATGCTTGCATTAATTGCAAAATGCATCCATCAGTTCCTGCCTTCCCAATACAGAAACCACATTCACCACACTATTTGGTGGGTCGAGGGGGGTGTTGTTACTGGACTGCTTTAGGCACTCAGTGGCCACTTTATTAGGTACACTTGTACATCTGTTTGTTAATGCAAATATCTAATCAGCCAATCATGTGGCAGCAACTCAATGCAGAAAAGCATGTAGATATGGTCAAGTGGTTCAGTTGTTGTTCAGATCAAACACCAGAACGGGGATGAAATGGGATCTGAGTGACTTTGACTGTGGAATAGTTGGTGGTTTGAGTATCCCAGAATCTGCTGATCTCCTGGGATTTTCATGCAGAGCGCTCTCTAGAATTTATAGAGAATAATGCGAGAAAACATTCAGTGAGTCCCAGTTCTGTGGGGGAATTGCCTTGCTATTGAGGCATGAGGAGAATGGCCAGGCTGGTTCAAGCTGACAGGAAGGCGACAGTAACTCAAATAACCACATGCTACAACAGTGGTGTGCAGAAGAGCATCTCTGATACATCGAACCTTGAAGTGGATGGGCTACAACGGCAGAAGACCACAAACATACAGTTTTTATTATGTAGAGGAGGTATCTACTAAAGTGGCCACTGAGTGTATGTGGCTAATATCTCTCTAATGACAGAACATGGTAGCTCTTTTTAACCCCGTAGATTTGGCATTTATGAGCTAACAAAAACATCTCCCCTTGTGTGTGTACATATATACACACACAGAGAGGCACTATATCCAGAAAGGCTTAATGAAACCTAATCCTTGTGATGCTGGCATGCTGAGCATTCAGAAAGTGTTAAATAGTGAATTGCTTAAAAAGTTGGAAAATGGAGCAATCCAGAAAAATTGAATCTGAACAGATAAAAGTCTACTTCAACATCACAAATGGCATTGCTTGTCACATAAAGGAAATGATGCAGATGGAAAAAATGGATATATGCGCATACATTTATAAAATCCATGCTGACTGCACACAAAAAATGAAATTTCTAGTACAGTACACTTCACATCTATATTATTTGATTTTCAGCTTGGTAGTATTAACTCATCTTTTGCATTAGGACTAACAGCACTGATTTCAATTCATCAAATTCACATTGAAAATGTTTCATTTCTGAACAATAAGCTAACACATATAAAAATCCAATTTTTATCACTGCACACACTCAATCTCCTGAATCCTTCCACCACAGACAGAAGCTGTATGCCGGTAATTCTCAGGGTAACGCTGCTTTAACAATCTTCATTGAAATACTTTTTATAAATGCAGTAACAAAGACTAATAAGGGAAAGAAAAAAATGAAAGTGTAATGTGGTCAAATTGGCAGCAATTGTTCCTTCCCATATCATAAGATGTAGTATTGAACTGCAGGATTAACTTAAAAAGAGAAGTACTCAGCGCTCTAATCCAATTTCCCAGTAGAGGAATCTTTTCTATATCACTAAACAGCTGGTGTTTAGATGTAGTGAGTGAACATGAGATTTTTTGGAAAATCTCCAAATAGTATGTTGTAGGTACATGTAATAATTTAATTTAAAATTTGACTTATTTCGAAAACCTGCTTTTATCTGTCGAGATGTGCTCATTAATTCTGAATCCATCAACAGTAATCTCTAAAAATTAGCTTTATTTGTCACATGTATATTGAAATATACACTGAAGTGTGTCATTTGCATCAAGTCAAATCAGGGAGAATTGTTCTGGGGGCAGCCGGAAAGTGTCATCAACACCGCGTGCACAGAACTTACTGACCCAACTGTCTGCCTTTGGAGTTGGGTGGAAACTGGAGTACCCGGAAAAAGCCCACACGGTCAAGGTGAGAGCGTACAAACTCCTCAGAGACAGTGATGGGGATTGAAACCCAGTCGGTGAGTGCTGTGAAACAATTGCACTAACCACTACACTGAACCAACGGAGTGCCACGTGGGTGGCCAAAAGTATGGATATGTAGAGACCATGAGGGAAACATATGTAAAGGATTGACAATCATTGAATGGTTTATTGTTTATAATTTCATTTTTGAATAAAGTATATTTTGAAATAATTTTTTTTTAAAAACCACTACACTGCTGTGCTATCCACACCTCTATGTGCACTGGCTCGTTTAGAAACTGGGGCAGTTGATGGTGGATCAAATAAAGTCTAAGCTTTTCATCAGGCAATTTATTTTGGATAATCAGGTTCTCTGAAGGTATAAATGGATTAAACTGTCTGAAGATATTGAACAAACCTCTGGCCTTCCAAGGAGGTCCTCATGTACGTTTTAGGGTTTGGGAGCATATTGATCAGACTCAATCCAATCTTCATTGCAAGGTAAAATGTATAAGAATACAACTTCTCTATCAGTGCTGTTGTTGGTCTAGGGGTGTATGATTCTTGCCATGGGTTTCAATTTGTGAAATGTCCTGGTTCAAATCCTGGATGAGCCATAAGACCAAAAGACATAGGAGCAGAATTACACCAGTTAACCCATTGAATCTTCTCAGCCATTGCAACATGGCTGATTTATTATCCTTCTCAATGCCATTTTCCACAGGTTCATTACACTCTGGCTAAAGATATTCCTTCACATCTCTGTTTAAATGAACATATCTCTATTCTGAGTCTGTGCCCTCTGATCCTTGACTCTCTCACTATGGGAAACGTCATCTCCACATTCACTCTATCCTGACCTTTCAATATTCAATAGGTTTCAATGAGGTCCCCTCTTCTTCTACCCTCCAGTGACTATAATAACAAAGCCATCAAATGCTCCTCATACGTTAACTCTTTCATTCCCAGAATCATTTGTGTGAACCTCCTCCAGACACTCTCCAATGCCAGCGCATCTTTTCTTAAACACGAGAAAATCTGCTGTTGCTGGAAATCCAAGCAATACACACACAAAATGCTGGAGGAATTCAGCAAGTCAGGCAGCATCTATGGAAAAATGTAAACAGATGACGTTTTGAGCTGAGAGCCTTTGTCAGGACATGGAAGAAAATGAGAACTCAGAGCAAGAAGGTGGGGGGGAGCGGGAGGAATAATTATAAGGTGGTAAGGAATAGGTAAAACTGGGAAAGGGGGAGGGGTGAAATAAAGAGCTGGCAAGTTGATTAGTGCAAGAGATAAAGGGCTGGAGAAAGGGGAATCTGAAAGGAAAGGGTAAAAGACCATGGAAGAAAGGGAAAGTGGAGGAGCACTAGGGGGAGTGATGGACTGGTAAGGAGATAAGGTGAGAGAGGAAAACAGGAATGGGGAATAGTGAGGGAAGGGGCAATTAAAAGGAGAGGAGGAGAAGATGGCGGCACAACACAGCACACGCGGTTGCTCCGAAATGATATCGTATTTGTTAAGTAGGGACCGTGCACAATCCTGATTTGATGGAGACAGAAGTGAGAAGCATGGCGGAACATCTGGTGAAACTTCTGAAATGCCTGCTTCGCTGCTGCTGCTACTGTGCGATCGAGAATCTCCGGAGGGGAAGGCCCCAAATCCTCGGCTTTGCCTATTGCTTGTTGCTGGGGCCAGGGTCGAAGCGCTCGGCGTTCGAAGCGTTCTTTATCAAATTACGGTATTGCTTTGCACTGTTGTAACTATATGTTATAATTATGTGGTTTTTGCCAGTTTTTCAGTCTTGTCTTGTGTTTCTGTGATATCATTCTGGAGGAACATTGTATCATTTCTAAATGCATGCATTACTAAATGACAATAAAAGAGGACTGCATATCCTCATAATCTAAAACTACCAGAAATTTGAGAATTTGATATTCATGCCATCAAATTGGAGGCTACCCACACAGACTATAAGGTGTTGCTCCTCCAACCTGAGTGTGAACTTTTCTTAGATGAGGGGATTTTCTTAGAGGATTGATCTGCTCACAATACTCCACGTGCATTCTGGCCAATGCCTTGTAAAGCCTTAGCATTACATCCTTGCTTTTATCTTCTAGTCCTCTTGAAAAAAAATGTTAACATTGCACTTGCCTTCCTTATTACAAACTCTACATGTAAGTTAACCTTCAGGGTATCCTGCACAAGGACTCCCAAGTCCCCTTGCACCTTGGATTTTTGAATCTTTTCACTATTTAGAAAATAGTCTATGACTTTATTCCTTCCACCAAAATGCATGACCATACACTTCCCTACACTATATCCTATGTGCCACCTTTTTGCCCATTCTCCCAATATATCTAAGTTCGTTATCAGAGTCCACCTCCCCAACATTACATGCCCTCCACCTATCCTGTATCATCCACAAACCTGACCACAAAGCAACCAATTCTGTCGTCCATATCATTGACATATAATGTGAAAAGAAGTGGTCCTAAAACCGTCCCCTGCAGAACACCACTAATCACTGGCATCCAACCAGAAGAGACCCCATAATTCTCACTTTTTGCCTTCTGCTTGTCAGCCAATCTTCTATCCATGCTCGTATCCTTCCTGTGATACTATGGACTCTTATCCTGTTAAGCAGCCTCATTTGCCACACCTTGACAAATGCCTTCCGATAATCCAATTAAACAACATCCACTGACTCTCCCTTGTCTATCCTGCCTGTTACTTCCTCAAAGAATTCCAACAGATTTGTAAGGTAAAATTTCCCCTCAATGAAACATTGATGACCGTGGCCTATTTATCATGTGCCTCCAAGCACCCAAAACCTCTTCCTTAGTGATGGACTCCAACATCTTCCTAATCATTGAAGTCAGGCTAACTGCCTACAATTTTCTTTCTTCTGCTTCCCTCCCTTCTTAGTGGAGTGACATTTGCAATTTTCCAGTGCTCCTGAACCATTGCAGAATCTAGTGATACTTGAAAGATCATTACTAATGCCTCCACAATCTCTTCAGCTACCTCTTTCAGAACATTGGGATGTAGTCCATCTGGTCCAGCTCACCTACCTACTTTCAGACCTTTCAGCTTCCCAAGCGTTTTCTCCTTATTAATAGCAACTGCACTCATTTCTGTCCCCTGACATTCTCGAACTTATGGCATATTGCTATTATCTTCCACTGTAAAGACTAATGCAAAATACTTGTTTGGTTCATCTATCATTTCTTTGACCGCATTACTGCTTCCGAAACATTGTTCTCCAGTGATCCGATATCTAATTTTGCCCCTCTTTTACTCTTTATCGACAATACCTGAAAAACTTCTGGTATCCTCTTGTTTATTATCGGCTAGCATACCTTCATATTTCATCTTTTCTCTCTTTATGGCTTTTTTTGGTTGCCTACTGTTGGTTTTTAAAAGCTTCCCATTTCTCAAACTTCTAATTTTTTTTCTATATTATATGACCTCCCTTTTGCTTTAATGCTTTCTTTGATTTACTTCGTTAACCAAAGTTGCATCATCCTCCCTTTAGAAGAATTCTTCACCTTTGGAATGTATCTAGAATGTGCCTTCTGAAATGCTCCCAGAAATCCCTGCTAGTGACCCCTTCTAATCAACTTTGGCCAGCTCCCCTCTCATGCCAGTGTAATTCCTTTTACTCTACTGTAATACTGATACATCTGTTTTTAGCTTCTCCATCTTAAATGGCAGGATGAATCTGATATTATGATCAATTGGTCCTTAAGCTTCCTCTTCATTTTTGGGTGTATGGGGTGTCAGGGAGGGGTAGCACCTCTGGTGGGGGAACATGTCGCATCCTTTTCAAGGCGGTTAGTCTACCTTTGGTCCCCACCTGGCACTCAGCTCTCACCTGTGGCTCCCCGTAGCTGTTTGCATGCGACAGCGGCCATACCCCGGGCAACGGCTTCAACAAGCTGGCTAAACCAGGTGAGTGTAGCCGACGGGTCACAAACCTTCGGTGAGACAGGGAGCTGTCTATCCCAGCATGTGAAGACAGACCCCGGCGAATTGAGCGGACTAGACCAATGGAAGGTCCAACGGTCTGCAAGCACCGTGGAACATGTAGAGCAGGACAAGACACAGAAAACGTCCTGGTCATCCCATCCCCAGCCGTCTCGACTCTGTCTTGCCACTGGATCCAGATGGGAATTGGGAAGAGAGAGTGAGGCTGATGCTGCGCAAATCTCCCTCACTTAAATCCAAATCTCGTGCTAGTCTCGACACCACCATAATGGTGTTGAGGTCCTCATTGACGTCGACGATGGACAAATACATACCTTAAGCTCACTAATCAATTCTATTTCATTACACAACTCCCAATTTAGAATTGTCTTTCCCCTAACGAGCTCAACCAAAAGCTGCTCTAAAAAAGCACTTTCCATCTGTGCTGGGTTGAGCATCAAGCAGCTCAGCTTCATGAAAAACAGACAAGTGCTAAAGAAACGGCAAGGTTATAGCCCCGTGTGCCACAAGGTGCAGAAAGGAACAACAACACCCCGTCTAATGTTCAAAGGCTTGTACGTAGCTCCCATCAGGGTCCTTTTAACCTTGCATTTTCTTATCTCTACCCATTAGGATTCTACATCTTCTGATCTAATGCCACCCATTCTGCCTACCTGCCTGTCCTCTTGATATATTGTGTATTTGTGGATGTTAAGCACCCAACTATGATTTTTTGTCAGCTATGACTAGGTGATGCCCACAATGTCGTACCTTCCAGTTTCTAAATGTGGTACAAAATATCTACCTTTGTCCATATACAGCACGCATCCAAGTTTAACATCTGCAGTTCTGTATTCAACCACCTTTTCAATGTTGTCCCCAGGTTACATTTCAACTCATCCCACGACTGCAATTTTTGTCTATCATCTGCCTGTCCTTCCTCACAATCTCACTCCACTCTGCATTAACTTGTATACTAGCTGCCCCATCCTCAGCCCTATCATTGTGGTTCCCATCCCCTTGTCAAATTAGTTTAAACCATCCCCAACAGTTGCCTGCAAAGATACTGGTCCCTCTCAGGTTCAGGTGTAACCTATCCTTTTTGTACAGTCCAAACCTTCCCTAGAAGAGATCCCAATGATCCTGAAATCCGAAACACTCCCCCCTTGTATCCAATGTAATATTGACGAAAATGTCCATTGCAGTATTCTTCACTGGCTGCCTATTCCCTTTCCTTCTCCTGACAGTCTCCCAGGCATCTGCCTCCTATAACTCAGGGATGGCTACCTCCCTGTAGCTCCTGTCTGTCACCTCCTCATTCTTCTCTATGATCTGAAGGTCATCAACCTGCAACTCTAGTTCCTTAACACAGTCTCTTAGGAGTTGTAGCTCAATGCACTTCATGCAGATGAAGTTATCAGGGAGACTGGAGATCTTTCAGAACTCCCACATCTCTCACAAAGAACACACCACTAACCATGGGTCCATTTTCACCTCAGTAGCTCTGTGCTAATAACCAAAGAGCAAAATAGCTTGCTAAAAACGTACATAGAGTGGCCATATGTTCTCTCCCAATTCTGTTTAGCCAAAGCCTGACCTCTCTAACACTGGCTCACTCCAATAATGGCTGCTCCTACAATAGCGACTTTGCTTACTCCTTGCACCTTTTTATTGGCCTTTACCAAATGACTAATAGATTGTTATAATCGCAGGTGCCAAAAAGTTCTGAAAGGGCCCCGAGTTCTTTCTGAACCTTGTCCCATCTCAGCCAAACAAGCCACTGCTCATGGTAATTGCAGCCCGCTGAGAAATTCTGTATGGCTCTGTGCTCTTTTTTAAACTCGCATCACCTCAGCCAAATAAGCCCTCTGATTAAAATCTTGTGGAGCAGCATGGTAGCTTCGTGTTAGTGTAACACTAATACACCACCAGTGAAACGGGTTTAATTCTGCCTCTGTCTGTAAGGAGCTTGTAAATCCTTCCTGTGAGTGCATGGGTTTCCTCTGAGTACTCCAGTTTCCTCCTACATTGCAAAGACGTAGGTTAAGTGGTCTCATGGATATATTTCGACAGCATGGGCTCGGTGGGTTGGAAGCACCTGTTATCATGGATGTATTTAAGGGGCATGGCTTACTAGGTTGGAAGGGCCTGTAAATCTTTAAATAACATAAATAAAAACAAAACAAAATACTGTATAACTAATTTTTGTCCATTACACCTATATTGTGCAACTTCATTCTCCTCATATAAGTGACAAAAGGTTTGCAGTAGGAAGGAACACATCCACTTAGAGTCATTAAGTCCTCGAGTTTATGATATCATGACTCTTTTTTAGCTTTTAGCCACTCCCAGGCCAAGTATGTTGTAGCTAGATGCTGATTATTATTTATATTTATTCTGTCATGGGATGAGGGCATTGCCAGCAGAATTTATTGCCACTTCCAAATTGTCCCTAAATCAAGTGTCTGGTTGGGATGCTTTGAAGAGCACCAAGGTTCAACCACAATGGTGGCTCTGGTATTATATTTAAGCCTAGATCACCAAGGATTACAGATTTTTTTCTTGAACATAAGTAAATAAGGTTTTTGGTTTCCTATATGATGCACAGTGGAGAGTATCCTAACTGGTTGTATCATGGCCTGCTACTCAACCTCTCACGCAACACAAAAACAGGAGAAATAAACTGGAGGACCATGAGCCAAGTCCTCATTAGGGGATCAGAGGTGAAGAAGGTCAGTAACTTTAAATTCATTGATGTTATCATATTAGAGGGTCTGTCCTGGGACCATCACGCAAGTTCCATCACAAAGAAGGCATAGCAGCTCCTCTACATTCTTAGAAGTTTATGCAAATTCAAAATGTCACCTAAAACTTTGACAACCTTCCATAGAAGTACAGTGGAAGGTTTCCCAACAAAAGCCTACAAAAAGTGGTGGACACAGCCCAGTTCATCACAGGCAAAACCCTTCGCACCGTTGAGCACATTTACATGGAGTGTGCTGCCACAAGAAAGCAGAATCCATCATCAAGGACCCCCACAATCCAGGCCATGCTCCCTTCTTGCTGCCACCATGGAGCAGGAGATAAAGGACCCTTAGTTCTTGTTGTAGCGTGGACAAAATCACCGGAGGGACAGAATCACTGGTAGATACAAAGCAGCTTCTTTATTCGACACAACAAGGTACAGCAGGCATCTACGGACAGAGACGCTTTCGGTGGAAAGGTCTGCTATCTCAATGTGGGCTTGATATTTATATGCCAAACACAAAGGCAATCGCTACCGAAAAAGTTATAGACAATGCTTCCTTTTGAAGCTATATACAAAACATCACACCTGCTGACTATCCTCTCCTTTCGACGCCAACATGTCTGGGTTGGTATCCACAGCCTTTGGGATTGCAAGTTAAATCCACAATAAATTTATTTGGCATTTTACGTGCTAACATAGAAGACAATTAATATTTATAAAGTATAGATAATACCGTCATCGAAACTACAGCATCTGGTCAAAGTACGGCGCCAGAAGCATCTGGTATTCACACCCTTTTAGGAAGCACATTGTTAAGAACTCAATCCGAAGCACTTTGTTAAATAGTAGTCTGGTGGCCAAAGTCATTTCAGTGTAAATGAATTATCTATCCAAAAAAACCCACTCTAACAGTTCTCACAACACCAGCTTCAGGAACAGTTATTACCCTACAACCATCAGGCTCCTGAACCAGCATGGATAACTTCCTTCAACTCAATTCTGAACAGATTAAACTGATAACCATTAAAAGCCCCGACTGTATGGAGGAAGTCACTAGAGAAGTATTGTTAGATGTGAAGCAGTCTGTGTAATAAGAAAATATCACAAATAAGCTGACAGCCTTTGGAATATATATATATATATATATATATATATATATAAGAGAGAGAGAGAGAGAGAGAGAGAGAGAGAGAGAGAGAGAGAGAGAGAGAGAGAGAGAGAGAGAGAGAGAGAGAGAGAGAGAGAGAGAGAGAGAGAGAGAGAGAGAGAGAGAGAGAGAGAGAGAGAGAGAGAGAGAGAGAGAGAGAGAGAGAGAGAGAGAGAGTGTGTGTGTGTGTGTGTGTGTGTGTGTGTGTGTGTGTGTGTAGGGGGCAGAGGGAGGGGATAGAGAGGGAGAGAAAATAAGAATATTCAGGACAATTCAAACAAATCCATACTTACAATCTTTTCCTTTGAATGACAGTTTCAAGTGTCTAGATCTTCCCACCATTACACCCACAAAAAGTGTTAATTACGGTCGTATCCATGCAATGGGATGTTGATTGGATTCGTGTGTGTGTGTAATCAATCAGTTAAGTGCCTGTTTCCTAGTCTGCCCTTTACTGTTCAGAGCTGTTTTAAATTTAACCCACAATTTATATTTGAATCTGAATGTTGGTCACTGAAGTCAATATTTTGCTGTATGCCTAACCCCAAGGTACATCCTAATACTGACTCTTTGCCTCCTGCCAGTCAATGAATCTTCTATCCATGCTTGTAGCTTTCTTGTAATACCATAGGATTTTATCTTGTTTAGCAGCCTCATGTGCAGCATCTTGTAAAGGCCATCTGAAAATTTAAGTAAACATTATCCACTGACTCACCTTTGTCTATCCTGCCTGTTATTTCTTCCAACAATTCCAAATGACTTGTCAGGCAAGGTTTACACTCAAGGAAGCCTTGCTGACTTTGTCTATTTTATCATGTGCCTCCAAGTAACCTGAAACTTCATCTTCAAAATGGTCTCTAACATCTTACCAACCTCTGAACTCAGGTGGGAATATAGGTGGGTGATGTTATGGAGATAAATGTTTGCAAGATCAACCGGATACTGGATCAGCAGTTTGCCAAATGTGCAAACATCTTTGCAAGCTACAAACAAGAAACCAGGGAAAATGGAGACATGATTCAGACTGGCATTTGAACAGCATAGGCATGAAGGAAGATTGATTCGATAGAGAGAGGGAAGAAGATTTAGGGTTTTGAAAAAAAAATTCAATCCAGCCATCAGCATATTTTGTCTGAAATTCAGGTTCCATAAAGTGTGCAGATAGTTTCAGCTCTAAATAAGTCTTGATTCCTAGTACAAATTTGCCATCCTGTGCTGCCTACAAAAACATGGGTTATGCTTGGATTTGCTTTAGGATGGAAGACTGGAATTGACAAGTCAATGATTTCACTACCATGGTAGTGTAGTTGTTAGCACAACACTATTAAAGCTCAGGATGTTCTGGAGTTTGGAGTTCGATTCAGGCACCTACCAACATGTCAGGTAGGTTAATTGGTCATTGTAAATTCTCCTGTGATTAGATTAGGGTCAATTAGAGTGGGAGGAGAAGATGGCAGCACGACGCAGTGTGCGCAGCCTCTCCGGTGAAATGATATCGTATTTGTTAAATACGGTACCGTGCACAATTCTGATTTGATGGAGACAGCTGTGAGAAGCACAGAGGAACATCTGGAGGAACTTCTGAAATGCCCGGTTCACTGCCGCTGCTACTGTGCGATTGAGAATCTCCGGAGGGGAAGGCCCCAAATCCTTGGCTTTGTCTGCTGCTGGCGACCGGGGGCTGGGGTCGAAGTGCTCAGCAGAGATGATGCTCAGTGCTCGGTGTCAGAGGGCTGGTCGGAGGCTCGAAGTTTTCGGACGACTCAGAGTCGGACTGTGGTCGGGCATGGCAGGGAGAGTTTTCTTCCTTCTCCCGTCTGTGTGAGATGTGAGACTTTCGAGAGACTTCGAACTTTTTTTACCGTGCCCATGGCCTGTTCTTCATCAAGTTACAGTACTGCTTGCACTGTTGTAACTATATGTTATAATTATGTGGTTTTTGTCAGTTTTTCAGTCTTGGTCTGTCCTGTGTTTCTATGATATCACACCGGAGGAAATATTGTATCATTCCTTAATGCATGCATTACTAAATGACAATAAAAGAGCACTGTGTGTCCTCATAATCTAATCTAATCTAATTGGGTTTGTTGGAGTTGCTGGGGCAGCTTGTCTCGAAGGGCCATAAAGGCCTCCTCCTACACTGGGGTAGTGTGGCTCGAAGAGCCAGAACGGCCTACTCCTACACTGGGGTGACGTTGGTTGAAGGGCTGGATGGGCCTCCTGCTATGCTGGGGGGTGTGGCTTGAAGGGCCATAAAGGCCTCCTCCTACACTTGGGCACGATGGCCCGAAGAGCCAGAAAGGCCTACTCCTACACTGGGGTGGCGTGGCTCGAAGGGCTGGAACAGCCTACTCTCCAAGTGCGTCATTCAATAAAATCAACACCTGGGAAGAATGGAGGGAGGAAGGGAAGGTGGGTGGGAGGGTGTGGCGGGAGCGGAAGGGGAGGAAGGAAGGAGAGAGAAGAAGAGAAGGAGGGAGGATGGAAGAGCTAGGAAGGAAGAAGGGAAGGAGAATAAGGGAGGGAGGGACGGAGGAAGTGGGAAGGTGGGTGTGGAGGTATGAAAGAAGGGAAGAAGAGAAATAAGGTAGGGAGGGAGGAAGGGAGTGGAGAAGGGAGTAAGAGTGTGGAGGGGAGGGAGTGGAGGAGAGAGAAAGGGAAGGAAGAAGTGAGAGAGGGAGTGGAAGAGGAAGAAGGGAAGGAAGGAGAGAGGAAGAGAGTGGAGGAGGGATGGAAGAAAACATTGCACTTAAGGTGATAGGGAGAACAATTAGAATGTGTGGGGCACATTTCTTCACACAAAGAATAGTAGGTTCTTAGAATGGGCCACAGGCGGTGATGCTGGAAGTAGAAATGACAGTGGCATTTAAGAAGCTGCTTAATAAAGTCATGGATAAGCAGGGAATAGAGGAATATGAATCATGTAGGCAAAAGAGATTTAATGCAATCTTCTTTGCAGACATTGTGGCCCAAAGGGCCAGTTCCTATGCTATGCCCTAGAAGGAGGGAAGGAAGGGGAGGGGAGGAAAGGAAATAGTGGGAGGGAGTAGAGAGGGATGTTTTTAAACAATTTTCAAAAAGAAAAAACCCAGCAGCCTTGTAATTTGAGATGATAAAGTGCATGTCAAGGAGTAACATACTGAGGAACAAAGCAAACCGAAGCAAACCCTTCATCCCTCTTCCTGCTCTCAGAGGATCTGAGACATCTGTTGCCAGCTGGCCCTCCAGGTTAACTGATAGCAGGTATTCTACAAGATCCCTGTCAATTTTTGGTGTCAGCGGTAGCTTGGAAAAAAAATGTACACTCAAGATGAAAAAGACGGCAATTTATAATCTGTCACTTGCCAGTGCAATGTTTTAATTAGCACAGCAGACATGTAACAACGTGCTTACTTTGATTACCTATCTTTAAATGAAGATTATAATAAAAACATCAACAGAACATATCACTGTCAGTTTGATACATCAACTCTGTTTTGACAAGTGTATTTTACACACTTTCATCTGGTCTAATTTTTCATTACCGTCATAGTAAAATCACGCTTTATTATGCAGGGCAAATATTTTGCTTATGCTAAGCTGCAGGAGCCCTAATCATTAATTTAACAAAATGAAATTCCCTTGCCATTGTGGATTTTAAATCTATTTTAATTGCATCTAGCTGACTGGATTTTAATTAATAACCAGTAGCAATAATCATAGCTGGAGAAGATCCAAGTATATTCCTGCCAGAAACATAACTGACGGTCTTTACAAGAAGAAACTGAAATGCTGTTAAGTATTTACTAAGTGCCACGTTAATGTTCAGACTTGTTGATTAACTGCTGATAGAATCACATTGGATGTGATTTATTTTGTTTCTTCTTTGGAAATATCAATGACATTACTTAAAGAAAATAAATTACTTAAATTCCTAAGTGCTATCCATAAATTTTAAAGCAGGATAGTGGAATCATTCTCTCCAGGGATGAAATATCATCTACTGGAGGGTAGGTACTTAAGGTGAGAGGGGAAAGTTTAAAGGGGCAAGTATTTTCTTTACACAGAGAATTATAGGTTCCTGCAAAGAGCTGCCAGAGTAGAGTAGAAGCAGATATGACAAAGGCCATTTGATAGACTATAAAACCAAAAGACATAAGAATAGAATTAGGTTATACAACCCATCATTTATCATTCGGTCCATCGGATCTGCTCCACTATTCCATCATGGTTGATTTATGATCCCTCTCAACCTCTTTCGTCTGCCTTCTCTCCATAATCTTTGACACTCTAACTAATCAAGAACCTATCACCTTCCGTGTTAAATATACCCAATGACTTGGCCTCCACAGGCATCTGTGGCAATGAATTCCACAGATTCATCACCCCCTTGCTAAAGAAATTCCTCCTCATCTCTGTTCTAAAAAGACGTCCTTCTGTTCTGAGTCTGTACCCCCTGGTCCTAGACTCCCCCACCATAGTAAATGTTCTTTCCACGTCTTCTTTATCTAGAGAGGCCTCCTTTGGTCAGGGTCAACCATGGATGGTGCTCCTAGCTGTCTACGTACACAAGCCAGGGTCGTACAATGTAAAGAGCAAGCTGCTGTCCATGTGGCAAGCTCCCCTTCTCCGCACAGCAGATGAACCCAAAGGAACAGCCGAGACTGATACAATTTGGCACCAGCAGCACCGCAGGAGTTGCTCGTCCGTGTTGAACTCAGTGTAGGACTGCTTTAGGACTCCAGCTCCGGATTTTTCCTCAAGGTTTTCTCCTGAAGCCTTCCCCATGATGTGGGTATAGGTGCTATGCAGCGGAGGTTTGAGATCAGAGTTTTCGTTCTCCTAGATGAGTTGCAAACCACAGCTGAAAAGCCCCATTTGCCCAAAGTGACTGGTTTGAAGGCACTAGTACCCCGCCTTTGCTCCTTCTCCTGTCAGTAAAAACAGTTCCGCTGGGATTAGTAACTAAACCATACGTGAAGGCCCAGAGCTGGACTTGCATGTCAAAGGCCATTTAAGTCGCACACCATTGGGAGTGTAGTGGGAGCTTTTACAACCTCAAGGAACCTCCACTCTGTCTACGTCTTTCAATATTCAATAGGTTTCAGTGAGATCACCCTCTCATTTTTTATAAACTCCAGTGAGTACAGGTCCAGAGCCATCAAACACGCCTCACACATTAACCCTTTCATTCTCAAGATCCTCTGGATCTTCTACAATGTCAGCACATTCTTTCTGACATAAGGAGCCCAAACCTGCTCACAATATCCCAAGTATGGCCTGACCAATGCCTTATAAGGCCTCAGCATTACATTCGTGCTTTTATATTCTAGTCTCTTTGAAATGATGACTCATGAATATGTAGGGATGGAGGGATGTGAATCATGTACAGGCAGAAGGCATTTGCTCCATTTTCCTACCGGCACAACAGGCCCACAGCAGATGCCATCTCATTGGTTCTTCCTTCACCAACCCTGGAACATCTGGACAGCAATGATGCAAATATCAGGATGCTGTTTTTCAATTACAACTCAGTATTCAATACTATTCTCCACTCAAAACTCATCAATAAGCTTCAAGACCTTGGCCTCAGTACCTCCTTGTGCAATTGAATCCACGATTTCCTCACTCGCGGACCCCAGTTGGTTCGGATTGGCAACAACATCTGCTCCTCAATCTCCATCAGTTCAGGTGCACCACAAGTTTGTGTACTTAGCCCTCTGCTCTACTCACTTTACACTTATGACTGTGAGGCAAAGCACGGCTCCAATGTCGCATTTAAGTTTGCTAATGACACCACAGCCATTGGCTGAATCAAAGGTGGTGATGAATCAGTATGTAGGAGGGAGATTGAAAATCCCCACCGTTGAGCAGATCTACAAAAGGCGTTGTTCGCAGGAAAGCAGCATCCACTGTCAGGGATCCCACTACACAATTCATGCTCTCTTCTCGCTGCTGCCATCAGGAAGAAGGTACAAGAGCCTTAAAACTCACACTACCAGGTTCAGTAACAGTTATTACCCCTCAATCGTCAGGCTTGTGAACCAGAGGAGATAATGTCACTCAATTATTTATATTTTTTTTCTTTGTTATTTCCAAATATGTTGTCTTTTGCACACCACCCTGCTCTATAATGGTTATCGGATTTATTAGGCATGCCTGCGAAAAATGAATCTCAGATTTGTATATGGTGACATATATGTACTTTGGAAATAGGCCCTTTGGCCCGCTGAGTCTGGGCTGGCCCTTCAACCAATATTTACACTGGAGTGTTGCATCAACCTAGTTTTCATTCTCCTTAAATTCTCATCAACAACTACCAGACTCTACCACTAGGGGCAATCAGTGGTTTAACCAACCCACCTGTTACTTTCTCTCCTCCTCCCACTCTGTCTACCCATCAATCACACTCTCCTCCAACAGCTACACCCTGCCTCACTGTTCCCATCTCCCCAGCCTACTTCCCTTGTTTGATTCCATTCTCCACCTTCTTTTCCTGTCAGGTTCCACTCACCTACAACCTGTGTCACTACTTCCAGTCTTCTGACCTCCATCTGCCTTCCACCACTCCTCAACTATTTACACCCCTCAGCAGGTTCAGCAAGAGGTAGCACACTTCAACCACCAGGCCCCTGAACCAGAAAGGTTAACTTCACTCACCTCAACCCGTGGACTCACTTTCAGGGACTCTTCAACCCATGTTCTAAATGCTATTTTATATTTATTTATGTATTTATCCATGATTGTTTTGTTTTCTTTTGCATTTGCACAATTTGTTGTCTTTTGCACATTGGTTATTTATTCATCTTTTTTTGTGAGCAGTTTGCATTGATTGTATTGTGTTTCTTTGTATTTACTGTGAATTCCCACAAGAAAATGAATCTCAGGATAGTTTATGGAGCTACCATAAGATATGAAATTTACTTTGAACTTTGAACTCTGAACGATCATACTCCATCCCTTACCCCTCAATTTTTCTCACTAGCAACCTCCCTTCTATCTTTCATTGCAGATGAAGGGTTTCAAGGCAAAACTGCCCATCTCCCTCCACAAATGCTGCCTGACCTGCTGAGTGAAATATTGAAGGGGAACACGAAGGGGAACTTTGTCATTCCGATGGTGGTGAGAGTGTGGAACAAGCTGCCAGTGGAAATGGTGGATGCTAATCCAATTTCAGCATTTAAGAGAAAATTGGATAAGTACATGGAGAAGAGGGAAATGGGGGGCTATGGTTCAATGGGTCCAGGCAGAATAATAATTTAGCATGGACTCAATGGGCCAAAAGGACTGTGTTTATGCTGTAGTGTTCGATAAATTTATGACTCTATTTATGTGGAATCAGATACCTGAGGAAATGGTTGAAGAAGGTACAATCAAGAGAAAATCTGAAGATGCTGGAAATCCGAGCAACACACACAAAATGCTGGAGGACCTCAGCAGGCCAGGTAGCATCTATGAAAAAGAGTACAGTCGACGTTTCAGACCAAAACCCTTCAACAGGACTAGAGAAAGAAAGCTAAGAAGTAGCTTTGAAAGGTGGGGGAGGGGGAGGGGGAGAGAGAAACATCAGGTGATAGGTGAAACCTGGAGGGGGAGGGATGAAGTAAAGAGCTGAGAAGTTGATAGGTGAAAGAGACAGAAGGCCATGGTAGAAAGAAAGAGGGAGAGGAGCACCAGAGGGAGAGGATGGGTGGGCTGGGAGATAAGGTGAGAGAGAGAAAAGGTGATAAGAAATGGTGAAAATGGGGGGCAGTGGAGGGTACTGAAGTTTGAGAAATCGATATTCATGCCATCAGGTTGGAGGCTACCCAAAGGGAATACAAGGTGTTGTTCCTCCAACCTAAGTGTGGCCTCATCATGACAGTGAAGGAGGCCATAGATGAACATATTGGAATAGGAATCGGAAGTGGAGTTAAAATAGGTGGCCACTGGGAGATCCCACTTGGTCTGGCGAATGGAGCGTAGGTGCTTGGCGAAGCGATCTCCCAATCTACCTTGGGTCTCACCGATATACAGGAGGCCACACCGGGAGTACTGAACATAGTAAATGACCCCAACAGACTCACAGGTGAAAAGTTGCCTCACCTGGAGGGGCTGTTTAGGTCCCTGAATGGTAGTGAGGGAGGAGGTGTAGGGGGAGGTGTAGCACTTGTTCCGCTTGCAAGGGTAAGTGCCAGGAGGTAGATCAGTGAGGAGGAATGAATGGACAAGGGAGTCACATAGGGAGTGATCCCTGCAAAAAACAGAAATTGGGTGGAGGGATAGATGTGCTTGGTGGTGAGATCCCATTGGAGGTGGAGGAGGTTTTCAGAGAATTACATGCTGGATGCGGAGTTCTGGTGGGGTGGTAGGTGGAAGGTACAATAACAACCTTGAAAAGACAGTTGGTCCGCCCTGTGGATTAGAAAAGTTGAGGTTATGGGCCAAGTTCTTGCAAGTGTGAATAGGTTGGATGGGACATCTTGGTTAGTATGCACCAGTTGGGCTGAAGGATCTGTTTCAGAGCTGTATAGCTCTGTAACTCTTAAACAGCAATGATAAAGATGGTAGATTGTAGCACAGGGTATTGCTGATAACAAGAGAATTAAACACACAGGCGGGCTTACCTCTCAACCACCATTTAAGCATTGCTGTCTCTCTTTTTGGTGGTCAAAGGTATAAAGTGGCAGCTCAAGCTGAGAAAATCGCTACAAGCAGCCATGGAGGTAGAACCTGAGAGGATGTGAGTATTGCTCAAATTCTGACATTTACTCTGCATTCCTGATTGTTCCAAAACTGAGAAGGGAGTTAAAAATCAACCAATTAACACATCTGGAGTCACGTTTGGGCTCTGCAGACTAAGAATGACTTTGTTAAAAGACATTGCCCATGGATTTTTACCACAATCCAGTCAGCTTTTCACAAAAATCCAGTTAATTTAAATTCCCCAGCTACTCTGGTGGGATTTCAACTCCTGTCCCTGGATCAATGGTCCAGAACTCTGGTTGGCAATCCATTAATTTAAATCCCTTAATCACAGCACGCAATTGTCTCATAGCATGCATGGGAATGACAGAAAGGTCCTTTACTGCTAAGAATGTTCTTAAAATAGAAGATCAGGTTGAAAATGCCTAGGGATGAATATTTGTCAATGGAATTTTGTTCATGAAAATACAAATAAAGATTGCTGAAAACACTCAGTAGTTCAAGGACATCTACTGAGAGGGGAACAGAATTAATATGTCAAGTGAATGAGTTTTCATCAAAAGTACAGAAGGTGTGAAGTTAAACATAAGAGTCACAGAATCATATCTGCAGAAACAGGCACTTAAGCAAGATACCAATCTGGGACAGTCCAATCTGTCCATTTTTGACCCATTTATCGAGAAATGTTTCTTGTCCATTGCCTTTCTAAATGTTGTTTATTTTCTTTATTTGGAGATATAGTGCAGAACAAGCCCTTTGGCTCCAACGAGACACACCGCCTGACAATATTTAACACAAGCCTAATCACAGGACAAGTTACAATGATCGATTAACCCACTAACCAACACATCTTTGGAATGTGGGGGGAAACCGGAGCACCCGGAGGAAACCCACGCAGTCACAGGGAGAACAAACAAGCCTGTTGCAGACAGTGCCAGAATTCTACTCCAAACTCCAGAACATTCCAAGCTGTAATTGCGTCGCACTAACTGCTATGCTACTATGGGTTATTACAACGGTCCCCAACCACCGGGCTGCAAAGCATGTGCCACCGGGCCGTGAGGAAACGATATGAGTCAGCTGCACCTTTCCTCATTCCCTGTCACACACTGTTGAACTTGGACATAGGGTTGCCAACCGTCCCGTATTTGCTGGGACATCCCATATATTGGGCTAAATTGGTTTGTCCCATACAGGACCGCCCTTGTCCCGTATTTCCCCCACTAAGGTAGAGCGTTCCTATGAAACCATTCATGTCGAAATGGCGTGATGCAAAGAAGCAATTACCATTAATTTATATGGGAAAAATTTTTGAGTGTTCCCAGACCCAAAAAAAACCTACCAAATCATACCAAATAACACTAACATATAGTAAAAGCAGGAATGATATGATAAATACACAGCCTATGTAAAGTAGAAATAATGTATGTACAGTATAGTCGGGAAGTTGAAGGGAAAACCGATTTGTGGGGAGAAAGAATCGGCACGTATGCGCATGCGCACGTCACACATGCGCACAAAGGTGCCGCGCAAGGCTTCATGGTCATGGTAGTCTTTCTGGGGTAAAGTGTCCCGGGATTTGACTGCTACTTTTGTCCCTTATTTGGGAGTGAGAAAGTTGGCAACCCTAACTGTAAAAGACATGTTGAGGTGAGTGTAACCCTACTTGAACACCACCCCTCCCCCCCAACACCCGTCGGCCGGTCCATAAGAATATTATCAATATTAAACCGGTCCGTTGTGCAAAAAAAGGTTGGGAACCCCTGGGTTATTATCCCTGCCTCACCTGCTTCCGCTGCCAGCTTGTTCCATATACTGACCACTCACTGCATGAGAAAGTTGCCCTTCTGGTAACTGCTAAATCCCTCACATCAAAATTTTTGAAACTGAAGAGAAGTTTGGATAACTACGTGGATGGGAGGGGTGTGGAGGGCTGCATTTCAGGTGTGGGTTGATGGGACTAGGCAGAACAGCGGTTCAGCACCGCTTTCCTATAACAGTGACCAAATCTGAACACAGTAGTCTGTGCAGCCTAACCCAATGTTTTATACATCACATCCTGACTTCTATGCTCAAGGCCAAGTTCTAAGATGCAGAGCAAGGAGGGGGATGGAGAGAACAAAGAGAATAACTGTGATGGGGTTCCGATCAAGAGTCACTGACGGACACAGGTGGTGGTAGCACTGGCTGTGAGAAGGTGGAAACATCAAATTTTTAAAGATTTGCTTTATTTTGTCATTGAAACATCAAAACATGAAATGTAAACACGAGGAATTCCGCAGATGCTGGAAATTCAAGCGACACTCCAACCTGATGGCATGAACATTGACTTCTCTAACTTCCGCTAATGCCCCACCTCCCCCTTGTACCCCATCCGTTATTTATTTATATACACACATTCTTTCTCTCTCTCTCCTTTTTCTCCCTCCGCCCCTCTGACAATACCCCTTGCCCATCCTCTGGGTTTTCCCCCCCTCCCCCTTTCCATCTCCCTGGGCCTCCTGTCCCATGATCCTCTCATATCCCTTTTTCCAATCAACTGTCCAGCTCTTGGCTCCGTCCCTCCCCCTCCTGTCTTCTCCTATCATTTTCGATCTCCCCCTCCCCCTCCCACTTTCAAATCTCTTACTAGCTCTTCCTTCAGTTAGTCCTGACGAGGGGTCTCGGCCTGAAATGTCGACTGTACCTCCTCCTAGAGATGCTGCCTGGCCTGCTGCGTTCACCAAGCGACTTTGAAAACTTGAAATGCGTCATTTGCATCAACAATCGACATAGTCCGAGGATGTGCTGGGGGCAGCCTGCAAGTGCCACTAAGTTAGCATGGCCCCAACCTATTAGCCCTAACCTGTACATCTATGGAATGTGGGAGCACCCATGGGGTCATGGAGGGAACATACAAACTCCTTACGGCAGGAATTGAATGCTGATTGCTGATCACTGGTGCTGTAATAACATTACACTAATCACTACACAATAGTGCTGCCCACCTGAAACCTTAACACAGGCAGCCCTATCTTATGACTGTTTGGTTTATAGAAGTTTGCCTGTATAGAATTCACAAAACACTATCCAAAAATTTGTGACACAGAATAAAATCCAGTGTCACAGAAATGATACCCAAAAATAAACACATACGATTTTTTTTTCAACTCAAATTTCTTGTTTCATTTGCAGAGGATGCGGCTTCACATTAAGGAAAATCGTGATGTGTGCATTTTGAACTCAACCCTCTGTCAATCAGGGCTGCCTGTCCATATTTCTTTTCTAACTTTTTACAGATCTGATGATTCCAAAAATGCACAGGTTTGTAGGTTAATTGGCCACATCGGTGTAATTGTGCGTCATGGGTTCGTTAAGCTGGAAGGACCTGTACCATGCTGCTTTTCAAAATATAGGTCGTCGACCTCATACTCTTTTGCTAAGTTACATCTCAGTCTAATATATTTGGCCTTACAAAAAGTGCAGAACCTTTATCAGAATCAGATTTACTATCACTGATGTATGTCGTGAAATTTGTTGTTATGTGCTGGCAGTACATGTGAGACATAAAAATTACAATCAATCAATAAATAAAAAATAATGGAAATGAGGTAGTGTTCATAGCACAACGGAGCAAGATGGAGCCAGAGAGTGGCAACTTTTTTTTATATGTACAGCTCCTGAGGAAATCAAGTATTGTCATTTAGAGCCACTGTGGCTGAAATCTGCAGCCACAGATAATGCACTAATGAACATAGTTTTATTCAAATAAAATAAACCTTTAGAACTTTGCTTGATCCAAATCAATTAGGATCACTGCCATAACGCTCACTGAACTGCTTAGCATCATTCTTGAAAATTCAATCCGGGATAATTGTTCCTCAAAAGATCCAATGGACTCCTGTAGGACAGTGATCAGAGTTATACACAGTATTTCAGATTTATTCTAAACAAAGTTTTGTGCAGATGCAATATCCCAACAAACATATTGAAATAAAGGCTATCTACGAACCCCTAAGAACCAAAGAAATGTGAGACAATAGAGTTCAAAGGTGAACTGAAAGGGCAGCCGATCAGGACCGAAACAAGTGAATGGGAGCACTCCCAGAGAGAAACACCAATGACTGCGTACTGAGAATGTCACCTCAGCTGGTGATGAAATGTCTGCTAATAATCAAACTTGGTTAACATCGCAACATAAAATCCCTTACCCCCAGCCACCAATGTTCACCACCATCCCAACTCTTGTACTCAGTATCTTGCCTTATAGAACATAGAACATAGAACATAGAGTAGTACAGCACATTACAGGCCCTTCGGCCCACAATGTTGTGCCGACCCTCAAACCCTGCCTCCCATATAAGCCCCCAGCTTAGATTCCTCCATATACCTGTCTAGTAGTCTCTTAAACTTCACTAATGTATCTGCCTCCACCACTGACTCAGGCAGTGCATTCCACGCACCAACCACTCTCTGAGTAAAAAACCTTCCTCTAATATCCCCCTTGAACTTCCCACCCCTTACCTTAAAAATATGTCCTCTTGTATTGAGCAGTGGTGCCCTGGGGAAGAGGCGCTGGCTATCCACTCTATCTATTCCTCTTACTCTCTTGTACACCTCTATCATGTCTCCTCTCATCCTCCTTCTCTCCAAAGAGTAAAGCCCTAGCTCCCTTAATCTCTGATCATAATGCATACTCTCTAAACCAGGCAGCAGCCTGGTAACTCTGCTCTGTACCCTTTCCAATGCTTCCACAACCTCCCTATAGTGAGGCGACCAGAACCGGACACAGTACTCCAAGTGTGGCCTAACCAGAGTTTTATAGAGCTGCATCATTACATCGGGACTCTTAAACTCTATCCCTCATGAAAGCTAACACCCCGTAAGCTTTCTTAACTACCCTATCTACCTGTGAGGCAACTTTCAGGGATCTGTGGACATGTACCCCCAGATTCCTCTGCTCCTCCACACTACCAAGTATCCTGCCATTTACTTTGTACTCTGCCTTGGAGTTTGTCCTTCCAAAGTGTACCACCTCACACTTCTCCGGGTTGAACTCCATCTGCCACTTCTTAGCCCACTTCTGCATCCTATCAATGTCTCTCTGCAATCTTTGACAATCCTCTACACTATCTACAACACCACCAACCTTTGTGTCGTCTGCAAACTTGCCAACCCACCCTTCTACCCCCACATCCAGGTCGTTAATAAAAATCACGAAAAGTAGAGGTCCCAGAACAGATCCTTGTGGGACACCACTAGTCACAATCCTCCAATCTGAATGTACTCCCTCCACCACCATCCTCTGCCTTCTGCAGGCAAGCCAATTCTGAATCCACCTGGCCAAACTTCCCCGGATCCCATGCCTTTTGACTTTCTGAATAAGCCTACCATGTGGAATCTTGTCAAATGCCTTACTAAAATCCATATAGATCATATGCACTGCACTACCCTCATCTATTTGCCAGGTCACCTCCTCAAAGAACTCTATCAGGCTTGTTAGACATGATCTGCCCTTCACAAAGCCATGCTGACTGTCCCTGATCAGACCATGATTCTCTAAATGCCCATAGATCCTATCTCTAAGAATCTTTTCCAACAGCTTTCCCACCACAGACGTAAGGCTCACTGGTCTATAATTACCCAGACTATCCCTACTACCTTTTTTGAACAAGGGGACAACATTCGCCTCCCTCCAGTCCTCCGGTTCCATTCCCGTGGACAACGAGGACATAAAGATCCTAGCCAGAGGCTCAACAATCTCTTCCCTCGTCTCGTGGAGCAGACTGGGGAATATTCCGTCAGGCCCCGGGGACTTATCTGTCCTAATGTATTTTAACAACTCCAACACCTCCTCTCCCTTAATATCAATATGCTCCAGAACATCAACCTCACTCATATTGTCCTCACCATCATCAAGTTCCCTCTCATTGGTGAATACTGAAAAGAAGTATTCATTGAGGACCTCGCTCACTTCCACAGCCTCCAGGCACATCTTCCCACCTTTATCTCTAATCGGTCCTACCTTCACTCCTGTCATCCATTTTTTCTTCACATAATTGAAGAATGCCTTGGGGTTTTCCTTTACCCTACTCGCCAAGGCCTTCTCATGCCCCCTTCTTGCTCTTCTCAGCCTCTTCTTAAGCTCCTGTCTTGCTTCCCTATATTCTTCAATAGACCCATCTGATCCTTGCTTCCTAAACCTCATGTATGCTACCCTCTTCCACCTGACTAGATTTTCCACCTCACTTGTCACCCATGGTTCCTTCACCCTACCGTTCTTTATCTTCCTCACCGGGGCAAATTTATCCCTAACATCCTGCAAGAGATCTCTAAACATTGACCACATGTCCATAGTACATTTCCCTGCAAAAACATCATCCCAATTCACACCCGCAAGTTCTAGCCTTATGCCTCATAATTTGCCCTTCTTCAATTAAAAATTTTCCTGTCCTCTCTGATTCTATCCTTTTCTATGATAATGCTAAAGGCCAGGGAGCGGTGGTCACTGTCCCCCAGATGCTCACCCACTGAGAGATCTGTGACCTGACCCGGTTCATTACCTAGTACTAGATCTAGTATGGCATTCCCCCTGGTCGGCCTGTCCACAGACTGTGACAGGAATCCGTGCTGGACACACTTCACAAACTCTGCCCCATCTAAACCCTTGGAACTAATCAGGTGCCAATCAATATTAGGGAGGTTAAAGTCACCTATGATAACAACCCTGTTATTTTTGCACCTTTCCAAAATCTGCCTCCCAATCTGCTCCTCTGTATCTCTGCTGCTACCAGGGGGCCTATAGAATACCCCCAATAGAATAACTGCTCCCTTCCTGTTCCTGACTTCCACCCATACTGACTCAAAAGAGGATCCTGCTACATACCCACCCTTTCTGTAGCTGTAATAGTCCTTGACCAGTAATGCCACCCCTCCTCCCCTTTCCCTCCCTCTCTATCCCTTTTAAAGCACTGAAATCCAGGAATATTGAGAATCCATTCCTGCCCTGGTGCCAGCCAAGTCTCTGTAATGGCCACTACATCGTAATTCCGTGTATGTATCCAAGATCTCAGTTCATCACCTTTGTTCCTGATGCTTCTTGCATTGAGGTACACACACTTCAGCCCTTCTACCTTACTACATTTACAATGTTTATTCTGCTTCTATTTCCTCAAAGCCTCTCTATATGTTAGATCTGGCTTTACTCCATGCACTTCTTTCACTCCTCTGTCGCAAGTGCACCAAATGCCTTCATCACTATCCTGCCCACCAGTGTCACTGTTTTCAGCAAGCTATAGACTTGTACTCCAAGATCTCTCTGTACATCAATGCTTTTAATGTCCCTGTGCGTCCTACCAGATTCTGATTTCCCCAAGTGCTTTACGTCACAGCTCCCTGGGTGAAATTCCATTGCCTGGCCCAAGCATCCAAATGGTTTAGCCAGCTTTCTTCACTATTTAAGACTCCTGTAATGTTTGCACCATTTGTAAAGTTACTTATTCTTACTACATTCTCACTCAAGTCATTTCTGTACAAATAACAAAGGTCCCGGCATTGATCACTGTGGCACACCAATTTTTACAGACCTCCAGTCAGAAAAAAGAATCCTCCTTGCTCTAATCTATCAACCATTTCAAAATTCTATTTGCTTTTATTTCATTTGAAAGATAGAGAATGGAAAAACTTACAAATAAGAACCTGGATGGAGAATTAGGACATAGGGAATATAGTAAGTACTTCAGCAGTATTCAACTCCCGTGACTTGTGACTTGGAGGAAAGGTCAAGTGATTGAAGCAAGAGACAGACCAGAACACACTGAAGTAATAGGTGATGACAAATTTATTCCAGTAGTAATACAAATCAAATGCATCTCAAGTCAACAGTGAGTTACAGTAGGTCAGGAAGCCATACATCCTTCAGACGAAGGTGCATCAGCAGAGCCAGACACCCAGACTCTGGTAATAAGATCCAAGCATGAGAGCAACAGTAAATAAACTGAACCTCTGATTGCTCTATATTCATGAAGAAGCCTTCCATGGATGTAAATAAATCACGAGAGTAAGTCACAATGTCACCCCCCACATGTGTGCCAATGGCAAACATCTTTGTCGTGAGCAGGTCTGGGTTTTTTCCAGCAGTTAGTGATAAAAAGACCCAGAGCAGGCAGAAAAGCAGAGCAGGGTGTCCAAAAAGATGAGGAGATTTGAAGATGGGAGAAAGGGTGATCGGTGCGGGCTGCAGAGTCCTTGCCAAAGAAGTAGGCATGGACATGGAGACGACGAAGGAGGAGCTCACCAACATGGCAGGCACAGAGCTCACTGAGGTGCGGGCACGGTGGGGCACAGGTTCTTTTTCGTTAGTCTGCAATGTACAACTTGTGCCCATGGCGCAGGGTGGTAGCGTAGTAGTGAGCACAATGCTCAACAATGCAGGTTGACCTGGGATCAGATCCCACCTATAAGGAGTTTGTATTCCTGATGTTCCAGCTTCCTCCCAAGGTCCAAAGACGTATCAGTTGGTAGGTTAATTGGTCATTGTAAACTGTCCCATGATTAGAGAGATTACTGGTGATGCGGCTTGAAGGGCTGGAAGGGCCTATTCTACACTGTATCTCAAAAAAATAAATGTTCTGAAACTTCCAGGACGCTCTGGAGAAAATCATGGGCAGTTTTTATCAGAACTATGATGAGCTCAGAACCACCTGCAAATAAACAGCATGACTGCTAGGAAAAAGGCCAATGAGTCAGGGATATCCTGGGGATTGAGGATGTTGCAAAGAGCCAGGTCAACAGTTGCAGAGCATCTCACCAAGGTTTACCGGTTAATGGAGGGCTAATGAGTTTTCATGATATAATACTGAGAAAAGCATAAAAAGAAGCCATTTGCTCATTGAATTCATGTTGGCTCTTTGGGAAGCAATGCTGTTAGATCCATTCCCTTTATTTCTCTTTATCACTATAACCTAAAATCTTTCATATATCCATTATTTCTCATTTGATTCTTTGCTCCATTAAACCACACAAGGGGTTGCTTGAGTTACGACTGTTCTAGTTTTGTAAATACCCACTTGGTAGGAAGCCGCCACATGAAATTGAGCTGTCATGAGATGTGTACTTATATTTCAAGCAAGGAGACGGAACTACACAGTGAAACCAGACCTACAGTGGAATACCTTCACAGGCACAGAGAGAATGTATAAAATCTACAAACACAAAACATGGGAGGTCAAGATTAAATGGTGGGGAGGCGGAGGTGTACTCCTGGGAACTCGAGACAGATGAGCTATCTGAATCAGAATCAGAATCAGCCCAGTTAAAGCAGACACAAGCATAACACAATTGTCCAAAGGAAGCCACAGAGACACATTTACTTCCGTACATGTACATGCCAAGGACCAATTCAACTTTGTGGCAAGGATTCTTCTGAGGGACCTTAACTAAAGAGGGACCTTAATCACAGAGTGAGCTTTGACCTGGCCCCTACCCCAAGAATCCCTCAGGCAACACCTTCAAATCTGCGGCCACAGTAACGTAGCGATTCGTGCAACACTATTACATCTTGGGGCGTTGGAGTTTGGAGTTCCTTGCTAGCATCCTCTGCAAAGAATCTTCGTACATCCTCTTCATGGAATGTATGGGTTTTCTAGGGTCAGCCAGATTCCTCCCACAGTTCAAAGACATACCGGGCAGGTTAATTGGGCATTGTAATTTGTAACATGTCTAGATAAGGGTTAAATCAGCATATCGGGATTTACTGTGTGGTGTGGCTCAAAGGGCTGGGAGGGCCTAATGCACGCTGTTTCTCTAAATTAATAAATTACTTTTCACATTATATGTTAATGATCCGGTTAGAAGATTTGATGGCTCTGTGACCAAGTTTGCAGATGATACAAAGTTAGGTGGAGGGACAGGTACTATGAGGAAACAGGTAACCTACAGAAAAAATTTGACAGATTAGCAGAATGGGCATGAAGTGGCAGATGGTAGGGAAGGGTATGGTCATGAACTTTGATAGATGGAATAAAGGTGTAGACTATTTCTTAACCAGGAGAAAATTCAGAATTCAGAGGTGCAAAGGGACTTGAGAGTCCTAGTGCAGTATTCCCTACAGGTTAACTTGCAGGTGGAATTGATAGTAAGGAAGGCAAGTGCAATGTTTGTATTCTTTTCAAGAGGACTGGCATATAAAAGCAATGATGTGATGCTGACACTTAATAGGAGGACTGGGGACACCACAGTTAGAGTATTGTGAACAGTTTTCAACCTCATATCTAAAAAGGTTGTGTTGGTGTTGGAGAGGGTCTAGAGGAGGATTACAAGAATGATTCTGGGAATGAACGAGTTAACATACAAGGTGTTCGATGGCACTGGGACTGTATTTGCTGGAGTTTAGAAGAATTATTGGGGATCTCATTAAAACCTACCAAATATTGAAAGGAGTAGGTAGAATGGATATGGTGAGGATGTTTTGACTAGTGGTAGAATCTAAAACCAGAGGCTACAGCCTCAGAAGACAAGAAGATGCCTTTAGAACAGAGATAAGGAGGAATTTCTTTAGTCAGACGGGTGGTGAATCTGCAGAATTCATTGGATGGCTGTGGAGGCCAAATCATTGGATATATTTAAAGCGTACGTTGATAGGTCCTTGATTAAAAAGACACCAAATGTAACATGGAGAAGGTAGCAGAGGGAAATTAAATTAGCCATGATTGAATGATGGAGCAGACTTGATGGGCTAAATGGCCTAATTCTGCTTCTGTGTCCCATGGTCTAACTGGCACAGTACGATCCAATTTCCTGACCTCAAGCCATTTTCTACTTAAATAAAACTCCCCGTTTGAATGATTGCACTTTATCGAACTGCAAGATCTCCTTTATTTAATCTGCCAAGGCTCCCACCATCTGTAATCTTTCCAGTAGATCCACACTTGTTTTGGAAATGCCTACTTAGTAGAAAGCTGCCATGTAAAATCAAGCCTTTGCTAGATGCTTATTTAAGTATTTACACTCCAAGCACAGAGACTGAATTGCACAAGTGAAGCTGACAGTTCCAATGACTTTAAATTTCACAGCCAAGCAGGCAAGGTGGCCAAGTCTATTGTCAACAATTAAGTACTGGGGTCATCTTGGAAACATTAATGTAAGTAAAAACAGATTACCTTAATCCTTAGAAATTGAGTGCTTAGCGTGAGTCTGGCATCTGACCATAAATTGAAAGGGCGCAGAGGAGACCAACAAGAAGGAAAGTAGAACATTAGGGGAAAAGTACAAATTAAGGAACCAAAGCTTTTCTTGTTCAGGAATAGAAAATTGAAAGGGAACAAAAATAAACCTATGATAATATGCTTCTTTTTAAAATACAGCAACTTTAAAAAAAGTTATTTCATTTATGCAATATTCAAAAATGTTTCTAATGGTAATAGTGCGATTACTCGACTCGAGGATGATGTTCTCCCATGGGGTTATTCCCTTAATGGACAATGCCTATGTGTGGTTTTGTTGAACATGGGAAGGCTGGATGCAGGGGCAGCCACCACATGGTGGTTGACAGATCGGGGTCGGGATCCAGTGGCACGGCACAGAAGACGACTGGAGACCCTTCACTGCTGCAGCCTTTCACCACTTCCACTGTCATTGCGATGTTATATCACATCCCACAAGCTCCACTGTTCTGGTCTTGGTTGGATTGCTCTTGGTCTCGAATCTCCCCTTTGACCCTACCACCATGGGTGACCCTACCAGGAACTAAGTTCCGGGTGGCATCGTTCTCGGGATCTCAGGAATTCTCAAGCCTCTCCAGCATGACAAGGTGACGATGTGTTGATAGGGGAGGGTTTAAACTAAGTTGGCAGTGGCAGAGGAAGTAAACTGGTGAAAAGACCAGCTTTGGCTTGTGTGGTGCCAAGGTTGAGCATGATTGGGACTGCACTCATCCAATCAACTGGAGGACTTTCCATCCCTCTGCTAATCAGTGTAATGCAGATGGCAGAAAAAGTTTAGGGAATTGGGTATCATCCCAGAGTCCAAATCTAGACGGCCCAGTTACGTTGCTATTCAATGATAATCTGATAGACGTGGTTTGATTAATTTTCTGAAGTATAGCAAATGAAGTTGAACATCGGCAATTATTAGCTAACATCTTAAAACGATAGAAGGCATTACCAATATGTCGATTACTGTCATAGTTTGCTCACAACGTCAAGATTGTTAGATTCAGATTCAGAGTTAGATGTACTTAGCTTGAATTTGGAGGGCGGAGCAAAGTCAAGACACTAAAGGAGAGGGAGGAGAAGATGGCGACGTGACGCAGCGCGCGCAGCCGTTCTGAATTGATATCAAATCTGTGACGTAGGATGCCGTGCACAATTCTGATTTGATGGAGACAGACATGAGAAGCACGGGGGAACACCTGGAGGAACTTCTGAAATGCCCACTTTGCTGCCGCTGCTACTGTGTGATCAAGAGTCTCCAGAGGGGAAGGCCCCAAATCCTCGGCTTTGCCTATTGCCTGTTGCCGGGGACAGGGTCAAAGCGCTTGGCAGAGATGGTGCTCGGTGCTTGGTGTCGGAGAGCTGGCCGGAGGCTCGGAGTTTTCGGACGGACTCAGAGTCGGACTGTGGTCGGTTGCTTCCAGGGTGCTGCATCGGCAAGTTTGCGGCGCTGGAGGTTCACCGTCTGCGTGAGATGATGGGACTTTCGAGAGACTTTGAGATTTTTTACTGTGCCTATGGTCTGTTCTTATCAAATTACGGTATTGCTTAGCACTGTTGTAACTATATGTTATAATTATGTGATTTTTGTCAGTTTTTCAGTCAGTTTGTCATGTGTTTCTGTGATATCATTCTGGAAAAACATTGTAGCGTTTCTTACTGCATGCATTACTAAATGACAATAAAAGAGGACTGTGTATCCTCATAATCTAATCTAATCTAAATAGCGATTCCTTTGCTTGCATCTTCGGAAGCAGCTCTATTTCTATCTTTCATATCTCATTTTTCCATTTTCAGGGTTCTTTTGAAGACCCTGACCTGGAGTTACACTCTGACTTTGGTTCTTTGCAGGAATGGGACCACTGTCAGGGCCTCACAACCAGCTGCTTTTTGTTATCCCAAGGAGGCGGCCTTGAAGACTAGCATGCCTTTAGGGTGCCAGATTTTCGTGGCTCTGGAGACAGGTTGGTTCAAGGCTGTTGCCCCTGACTGAGGCGTCGCGGGAGAACATGGAACATCGGGAGCAGCGGGTTTTCTGCTGTGGGCAGTGTGTCCAGAGACTTAAGTTCTCTGGGCGCAGAGCTCGGAAAAAGCGACACCACAGACTTTTAACGTCATAAATCAGCGAGTTGTTTGTTTTGTCTCCCCTCCCGCTGTGAAACGGGGATTCCTCTTTTCCCCTTATCAGAGAGAGACAGAGCCTGTGGTATGTCAAATTACCGGGTGAACAAGTAGTCTTTGGGGTACTGCAAGTCTGTGTCTTTATTAATGCTTTGCTGCACGCTTGAGTGCTCGGTGGGGGGGGTGGGATGCCAATGCTTTTTTTGCCAGTGGCGGGGTCGTTGCCTTTCTGCTGCTTGTGTTTGGGAGAGGAAGGCTTTGGGATTCTAACGTTTAACTGTTATTCATTCTTTGGGGTACTCCTCTGTTTTCGTGGATGTTTGCGAAGAAAAAGAATTTCAGGATGTATATTGTACACATTTCTCTGACATGTACCTATTGAACCTATTGAATCCAGGACCATTCAGCTGCAGTTCTGAGGTCTAAAGGTGGACCAAACATTGTATCCACAGGCAGGTCCAGTTCCTCGCTTAGGCAGGAGTTGAGTCTAGCCATGACCAACTTCTCAAAGGACTTCATCACAGTAGATGTGAGTGTCACTGGGTGATTGTCAGTGAGGCAGCTCACTCTGCTCTTGCTGAGCACTGGTATGATTATCACCCTTTCGAAGCAAATGGGAACCTCCGACTGCAGCTATCAGAGACTGAAGGTATCCTTGAACATTCCTGCCAGTTGGTTGGCACAGGTTTGCAGAGCCCTACCAAGTACCAGGCCCTGATGCCTTGTGAGGGTTCACCCTCTTGAAAGGTGTTCTGACATTGGCCTTAAAGATAGAAATCACAGGGTCACCGAATGCTGCAGGGATTCGCATAGATGTAGTTTTATTCCCTCCTTTAAAGTGTGTATAAAAGGGCTAATGAAAAGAAGTGAGGTTTAATTGGAGTGGCCTTTGATGGAAAGGGCCAGTGTTAGAGTGGTCAGTCAGCAGGATACAGTGAGAACAGGCGCAGGCTAGAACTTAAGTTTGAGAAGTTAGAGGCATAACAGATGTAGGCAGGATGATAGTTCAGGCAGTGTGGAATGTTCCTCCAATGAGATGTGGGATTTCAAGTCTCCCTGATGACTACATCTTTAGGAAGTACATCCAACTTCAGCTCCTGTCTGTAGAGGTCAAGGAACTGGAGCTAGAATGCACTCAGGACTATCCAGGGCTATCAAGTTCATAGGTGAGCCTTTTACTGAGTGCAGGCTTCAGAGACTAGATGGGTGAGTAAGTATTTAGTGCATTTCTCCTTAGCAACATGTATACCCCTTCAGATACTATCGGGGGTATTGACGTATTTGAGACACGTTAGCAGCAGCCAGGCCAGTGGCATTGTGGCTGACTCTGAGGTTCAGAAAGTAAGGGTAAAGTCAGGTAGAGTGGTAGTGACAAGAGACTCGATGTCAGGGGGCAGACAGCAGATTCTGTGGCCACGAAAAAGAAGCCTGTATGATGGGTTGCCTCCCAGGTGTTGCTATACTATTAACGTGGTTGGCTCATTGCACACTTGAGAGGTCAAGGAGGACCTGACACAGAGGTGAGACTGCTGAGACAACCTTTCCAAGGTATCTCAACCAGATTTCTCTACGGATGGTCACATCAATGACTCCAGTCCTAATTTTCAGTCACTTTCCTCTCTGCACCATGTGAAAGTCCAGTCAGGGTTCCTCTCTCTTCAGCCCTTTACCTTTTCTACCTATCAACTCCCAGCTTCTTACATCATCCCCCACCACCCCCATCCATCCACCTTCCCCCTCACCAAGCTTCACCCATCACCTTCCAGCTTGTACTCCTTCCCCTCCCCCCACATTCTTATTCTAGATTCTTCCTCCTTCCTTTCCAGTCCTGATGAAGGGTCTTGGCCCGAAGCATCGACTCCTTATCCCTCTCCGTTGATGCTGCCTGACCTGTGGATTTCTGTGTGTGTCACTCTGTGTTTCCAGAATTTCTCATGTTTAGGGTTACTTAAATCATCAATATCTGGAAATCTCTCCATGGGTTGCCAAGAGTAACCACCTTTTTTGTGTCTCTAATTACTGCATTTGACATCACAGCCCATGATAATGACCTGATGCAATAGATCTCAAACAACAATGCGGTAATACTGACATATTCTCTTACTGAAAAAGGCACAGCAGGGAATGATAGAGCAGAATGGTAGTGATAGGAGGAGAGACAGGAGATTCTGTAACAACGAAAGAGAAACCAGGATGTTGTGTTGTCTCATAGGTGCTAGGGTCCAGGAAGGCTCAGAGCGACTGCGCAAGATTCTCAAGAGGGAGGGTGAGCAGCTAGAGGTCGTTGTGCGCATTGGCACCAATGAGATAAGTAGAAAGGGTCCTGCGCAGTGTGTATAGGGAATTAGGGAAAAGGCTGAAGAATAGGACCTGCAAGGTATTTATCTCTGGACTACTCCCAATGTCACAGGCTAGTCAGGACAGGAATAGAATAATGGTACAGATGAATTAGTGGATGAGACAGTGGTGAAAGGGATAGGGTTTTATATTTCTGGAGATTTTGTACCTTTTACCTGATGGCTGCCTTGGAGCTTCATGACTCGCACCACCAGGTTCAAGAACAGTTACTACCCCTCAATCATCAGGCTCTTGAATAGAAGCAGATAACTACTCTCATTTGCCTCATCACTGAAATGTTCCTGCAACAAATGATCTCACTTTAAGAATTTCTTATCTCATTATGTCAAGATCTTGTTATTTATTGCTATTTATTTATAATATATTTGCATTTGCACAGTTTTTTTTGTCTTCTGCACGCTGGTTAATCTTTCATTAATCCTGTTATAGATACTTTTCTATAGATTTGCTGAGTATGCCCACAAGAAAATGAATCTCAGGTTTGTATATGGTGACATATATGTACCTTGATCATTAAATTTACCTTGAACTTTGGAAAGTATGACCGATACAAAAGGAATATTACACCTGAACTTGGGGGGCGGGGTAATATCCTTGTGGGTAGGTTTGTTACAGCTATTGGGGAGGGTTTAAACTCAGTTGATAGAGGGATGGGAACCAGAGTGATTGGGCTGAGGAAGGGGTGGTTGATGTATAAGTTGATGTAGTACATAATAAGTCTGTGAGGATGGACAGGCAGATAATAGGGCAAATTTGCAGTCAGTGGGATGAGGTGAAGTGCATCGTAGGGGCAAAATCAAAATGGATGATGGATACAGGTCTGAAGGTGTTATGTTTGATGCACACAGTGTCGAAGGTTACAAGAGGATATAGATAGGATGCAGAGTTGGGCAGAAAAGTGGCAGATGGGGTCCAATCCGGATAAGTGTGAGGTGATGCATTTTGGAGGGACAAACTAGAAGGCTGAGTACAGGGTTAATGGTTGGTTACTTAAGAGTGTGGATGAACAGAGGGACCTTGGGGTTCAAATCCATACATCCCTCAAGGTCGCTGCACAGGTTGATAGGATAGTTAAGAAAGCCTATGGGATGCTAGGCTTCATTAATAGGGGGATTGAGCTCAAGAGTAGAGAGGTCATGTTGCAACTCTACAAATCTCTGATGAGACCACACTTAGAGTGTTGTGTTCATTTCTGGTCACCTCATTATAGGAAGGATGTGGAAGCTATGGAGAGGATGCAGAGAAGATTTACCAGGATGTTGCCTGGATTGGAAAACAAGTCTTATGAGGCAAGGTTAGCAGAGCTGGGACTTTTCTCTTTGGAGTGTAGAAGGATGAGAGGGGACTTGATAGAGGTCTACAAGATTATGAGAGGCATAGATAGGGTGGATAGCCAGTACCTGTTTCCCAGCGCATGAATAGCAAACACCACAGGGCATATGCACAAAATTAAGGGAGGGAAGGCTAGGGGAGACATTAGGGGTAAGTTTGTTTGTTTGTTTGGTTTTTTTTACACAGAGGGTTGTTGGTGCCTGGAATGAATTGCCAGGGATGGTGGTGGAGGCTAAAACATTAGGGGTATTTGAGAGCCGCTTGTACAGGCACATGGATGAAAGAAAAATAGAGGGTTACAGGGTAGAGTGGATTTAGTACTTTTTTTAGGAATATATGGGTCGACACAACATCGAGGGCCGAAGGGCCTGTACTGTGCTGTAGTATTCTAGAGTCTAGTTTCTAGTTCTAGTGTCTGTGATTTTGTGAGCATCAGTGAGACGTGGCTGCAAGAAGAACATAGTTAGGAGCTTAACATCCAAGGGTACACATTGCATCAAAAGGACAGGCAGGTAGGCAGAGGGGTTGGGGTGCCTCCACTGGTAAGAAATTAAATCAAATCCTTAGGAAGAAGTGATATAGGATCATAAGATGTAGGATTCTTGTGGGTAGAGGTAAGAAGCTGCGTGGGTAAAAAGATCCCGATGGCAGTTATATACAGGCGCTCAAACAGTAGCCAAGATGTGGAATATAAACCTCAACAGGAAATATAAAAGGCATGTAATATGGGCAATGTTACGATAGTCAAGGGGGATTTCAATATGCAAGTAGACTGGGGATATCAGGTTGGTGCCGGATCCTAAGAGAGGGAATTTGCAGAATGCCTACAAGATGGCTTTTTAAGTAGCTTGTGGTTGAGCCTGCTAGGGGAAAGTCAATTCTGGATTGGGTGTTGTGTAATAAACCAGATTTAAGACAACTGCACTGCTCCAAATAGCACTATATGAGGTCATTCTTATCCTTGGCCATTAGGCTGTATAATGAGTCAACCTATAGCCAGGGAAGTGATGAACCCTTCTTGTTAGACTGTTATTAACCTCTGTTTAAGCTCTGCTTAGCTCTTTTTACCACTTCTGCTATCAAGGACACCCTGTGCAATTCTACTATCGCTTCTTATCTGGACTGTGTGAATGTGTACCCATTACTGTGTAATACTACGGTAATTCTTGTACTTCCACCTTATTTTCAAGGTAACTATTTTTTTCTCCTAACATTTGTATATCTGTACGCTTGTGATGTTACTATGACACTGTCTTTTCCTTTGGAATCATTAAGATATCTATCTACTTATTTCATTAGGAGGCTTCAATTAAGGGAACCCTTGAGAGGCAGTGATCATAATAAGAAAGAACTCACCCTGCAGTTTGAGAAGGAGAAGATAAAGTCGGATGTTTCAGTATTATAGCGGAATAAAAGGAATTAAAGATGTATGAAGGATGAGCAGCTGTAGTTGATTGGATGGAAACGCTATCAGGGATGATGGCAGAGCACCAATGGCTGGAGATTCTGCAGGTAATTTAGAAGATGCAAGATAGATACATCCCAAAGATGAAGAAGTATTCTAAAGGGAGGATGAGGTGACTGTGGCAGATAAGGGAAGTCAAAGACATCATAAAATCAAAAGAGAGGACATATAGCAAAAATTTGTAGGAAGTTAGATGATTGGAAAGCTTTTAAAAACCAACAGAAGGCAACTATAAAAAAACATAAGGAGAGATAAGGTGAAATATGAAGGTAAGCTAGCCAATAATATCAAACAGGATACCAGTTGTTTTTCAGATATTTAAAGAAAAAAAGAGGCAACAGTGAATATTCGACCATTGGAAAATGACAATGGGGAGGCAATAATGGGGTCAAAGAAAAGTTGGACGAACCTAATATGCATTTTGCATCATTATTCACTGTGGAAGACACTAGCAGTATACCAGAAATTGGAGAGTGCCAGGAAGCAGAAGTGAGTAAGGAGAAGGTGCTTGGCAAGCGGAAAGTTCTGAAGTTGGATTAGGCACCTGGACCATATGGTCTACATCCCAGGTGATGTGGTCCATCTGGTTACTCCACTCTTTAAGAAGGGAGGATAGCAGAAGAAAGGAAGTTATATTCCAGTTAGCCTGACAGTGGTTGGGAAGATGTTGGAGTCCATTATTAAAGACAAGGCCAAAGTCAGCACGGTTGCCTCACAAATTTGTTGAAACTTTTTGAGGAAATACCAGGCTGGATAGAGAGCAGTCAGTGTTTAATTGGATTTCAGAAACCCTTTGACAAGGTGCTGCACATGAGGCTGCTTAACAAGATAAGAGTCCATGATATTACAGGAATGATACAAGCATGGATAGAGGTTTGGCTGACTGGCAGGAGACAAAGAGGTGGAATAATGGGTCCTTTCCCAGTTAGCTGCCTGTTGCCCCGGGGCTGGTACTGGGACCTCACTTTTCATGATCATGTCAACAATTTGGATGATGGAATTGATGGCTTGGTAACCATGTTTGCTGATGATACGAAGACAGATGGGTGGGCAGGTAATGTTAAGGAAGCAGGATGTCTGCAGAAAGACTTAGACAGATTGGGAAAATGGGCAAATAAGTGTCAGATGGACTACAGTGTCAGGAAGTGTATGGTCATGCACTTTGGTAAAAGGAATAAAAGCATAGACTATATTCTAAACGGGAAAAAATTCAAACATTGGAGGTGCAGTGGGGATTGGAATTCCTCATACAAGATTCCCTACAGGTTAACTTGTAGGCTGAGTTGGTAGTAAGGAAAGCAAATGGAATGTTAACATCCATTTCTAGAGCACTAGAATTCAGAAGCAAGGATATTATGCTGAGGCTTTATAAGACATTGGTCAGACCGCACTTTAAGTATTGTGAGCTTTTTTGAGCCCCTTATCCAAGGAAAATATTTTGGCATTGGAGAAGGTTCTAGAGGAAGTTCATGAGAATGATTCTGGAAATGAAAAGTTAATGTATGAGAAGTATTTGATGGCTGTGGACCTGTACTTGCAAGAGTTCAAAAGAATTTGGGGGGGGGTGTTCTCATTAAAACCTATCGATTATTGAATGGCCTAGATGGAGTCGATGTGGAGAAGATGTTTCCTAAAGTTGGTATGGCTAGGACCAGATGGCACAGCCTGAGAATAGAGGGATGTCCATTAAGGACAGAGATGAGAAGGAATTTCTTTGGCCAGACAGTGATGAATCTGTGGAATTCATTGATGATGGCTGTGGAAGCCATGTCATTGAGTATGCCTAAAGCAAGGTGTATAGGTTTATGGTTTTGCCGAGGCACATCAAAGTTTATGTGGAGAAATCAGGAGAATGGATTTGAGAGGGATAATAAATCAATCATGATGAAATGATGGAGCTGACTTGATCGTCTGAGTGGCTTAATTCTGCTCCTATGTCTTATAGTCTTATGGTCTAACAGCAGCTTGCCAAGGTGTCTTTGAAACCATCTCTTAGATACATCATCCCTACCATTGAAGAGGATGAGGAAAGACAAGCACATCAAAATACCATCAACTGTCACACATTACTTTGAGTTGAATTATATTCAACACTTCTTTATTGAAGAGTCTGTTCCAGGAATTCTCTACCCAACAGCACTCTGCAAGATCCTACACCTTCTGTGGAAGGACTTTTGCATGCTGAACGTGTTGGTGACACCTGCATCAGATTCAGATTCATTTATTTATCACATGTACATAAAACATACAGTGAAATCAGTAGTTTGCATCAATGACTAGCACAGTCCAAATATGTGCTGGAGGCAGCCCTCAAATGTCGCAATGCTTCCAGTGCCAACATTGCATGTCCACAACTTACTAACCCTAACCCCTACATCTTTGGAATGTGGGAAGAGACTAGAGCACCCGGCAAAATCCCTGTAGTCACAAAGAGAACGTACAAACACCTTAAAGACAGCAGTGGAAATTGAATCCTATCACTGATCACTGGCGCTGCAAAGTGTTATGCTAACCAATACGTTATGGAGGGGCCTCTTTCGATTTTCAATAGCTTTCATTTGATGGGGTAATATCAAGTGGAAACTATTGGAAGCACTTCTTAAAGGAGACACTATTTACAGGATTAGGTAAGCATCTCTGGGTATTCAGATCACTGAAATCATCCAGCTAATTATTTTCAGATTTTTTTTCTTGGAAGTCATCGAAACTCTCTTAGTTACCAAACCTCACTTACAAACATAACAGGGTTCTATAACTCCGATGCTGGAATCTTGCTCCTCGCCCTATCCTGGCTGGGGGATGAAAGCAAATTTCAAAGATCAAAGTAAATTTATTATCAAAATACATATATGTTCACATATACTACCTTGAGATTCAGAAAAAGTTTACATCACAGACAGAGGTAACTGTGAGAAAAATGGTATGGCCTAGATCATGGGGATCTTTGATGATGGACGGTGCCTTCTTGAGTGCAGCGTCTCATGTAGGTACTATCAATGGTTGGGAGTGATGTACCTTTGAGGTACCAAGCTGAACTCACTTCACTGCGGCTTATAAATAGATAATGTACATACTGGTAATCACAAAACTTTGCAGAACTGTTCTCTGCACCAAAAACTGACCTTGGAATATCAGTTAGGACTTTAAAAAAGCCCAAGATACATTTTTTTTCCAAACAAACTATATTTTTGATTGAAAACAAAAAAAAAAGCAAGATTCTAATTAAAACACATATCCTGTTAATTTTAAGGAAATGTCATATAGGCACAACCCTCCCTTCCATCAAGGGTATCTTCAAGAGTTCATAGCATCCATCACTAAGGACCCTCGCCATTCAGGACATGCCTCCTTGTCACCATCAGGAAGGACATACAGGAGCCTGAAGACCCACACTCAATGCCTTAGGAACAGCTTCTATCCCTCCATCGTCAAATTTCTGAATGGTCCACAAGCACTAGCTCATTAGCTATATGGTACCCTGTACGCGATTCCCCACTACGTCAGAGAGGCGTGGAGGGAAATCTTCCGCTAACCGGAGAAACTCCGGATGCGATGTACCTTTCCCTTATTGTTAGTGGTTTATTTTTGTCAGATGTAGCAAGGTGCAGTGAAAAGCTGGTCTTGCTTACTGTTTATACAGGTCCAATCATTACACAGTGCACTGAGCTCGAATAAGGTAACACAATAGAAATGCAGAATAAAGGGTAAAAGATACTGAAGGAGTACAGTGCAGGTAAATGATGAAGAGAAAGATTATAATAAGGTGAATTGTGACGGTCTTATTGTACAAGAGGTCCATTCAAGAGTCTGATAACAGTAGATTAGAAGATGTTCTTGTGCCTGCTGTGACGTGCCATCAGGCTTTTGTAATTCTGAAGGTGTTTACTACTATGCTCAAGCACAGCTTCTGTCTTACTGCTACTTTTTAAAAATTTTATTTTACACTATTATTTATTTTATAATTTATTGTAATTTTTATGACTTGCACTGTATTGCTGCCACAAAACAACAAATTTCACAACATATGTCCGTGATAATAAGCCTGACTCTGATTCAGGTTCTGAACTTTGCTTTGGTATTGTACCTGTAGTGGCAAGAAATCTCAAGTGAGTTCATGCCAGAGATGTGATGGAGATACAGATGGAGGGGAGGTTTGGAATGAGGTTTAGAACTGGGTAACTAAAGTGAACTGAGAGGACAAGTGAAGAAACAGGCTTCGGAAAACAGGTAGTGCATTATCCATTTACACTGGGGATTCAGTTCAGATCAGATCAGATGAAAAGATAAGAATTAAACTTGATCTCACAAATGTTTAAGCTGCAATTTGGACTAAATCAGGACATGAGTTGGACAGCATCAAATTACTGCAAGACACCTACACTGACCAGTGATGGATGGATGTGTTGGTGCTGGAATTCAAGGAACTCTGCAAACCTACATTCCAGCCGTGTCTTCCATAAGCTTTCGAACACTTTTCACTAGTCTAGATTTAAAAAAAAATTATTTCATATCAACTGGACTGTTTTAAAAAATGAGCATTCATAGCTGCTTGTTAAGTTGTTTGATACTGCAGATTTCTTTATTACTTTGTCTAGATCTCCAGAAGAAAACAAAGTTCAAAGTTAAGTTATTATCTAATTATGTATATGCCACCATATACTGTCCTGAGGTTCATTCCACTGCAGGCATTCAAAGAACAAAGTACAATCGAATCAATGACAAACTACACGCAAAGACTGACAAACAACCAACGTGCAAACAAAGACAAATTGTACCAATACAAAAAAAAATTAAATAAAGTAAATAAATAGTACTGAGAGCATGAAATGTAGAGTCCTTCAAAGTGAGTCCATAGGTTCGGGAATCAGTTCAGTGTTGAGTTGAGTGAAGTTATCGATACTGGATAACTCCACTCGCTTCCTGGATATGCACCACTGCAGCTCCTCAGAGAACGTGTTAAGAAACTGGAAATGCTGCTCGATGACCTTCAACTCCTACAGGACAATGTGGAGGTTATAGACAGGAGTTTTAGGGATGTATTTACCCCTAAGTTGCAGGAGGCAGGTACCTGGGTGGCTGTCAGGTAATGGAAAGGAAAGGGGCAACCAGTGCAGATTTCCTCTGTAGCCGTTCCCCTCAATAATAAGTATACCGCTTCGGATACAGTTGAGGGGGTTGACCTACCAAGAGGAATCACCGTGACTGGGTCTCTGGCACTGTGTCTCAGAAGGAAAGGAGGGAGAGGAGGACTTCAGTAGTGATAGGGTTTTCTATGGTTAGAGGAGAAGATACGAGATTCTGTGAACTTGAAAGAGGTACCTGGATGGTGTGTTGCCTCCCAGGTGCCAGAGTCAGGGATACTTTAGATTGGGCCTACGGCATTCTAAAGAGGCAGGCTGAACAGCCATAAGTCTTGGTACATATTGCCACCATTGACATAGCAGGAAAAAGGAGGAGGTCCTAAAGAGAGAACTTAAGGAATTAGGCAGAAAGCTAAAAAATGAGACCTCCTGGGCAGTAATCTCTGCGTTGCTGTCTGTGCCATGCACCAGTGAGGGTAAACACAGGATAATTTGGCAGTTGAATGCTTAACCAAGGGATTGGTGCAGGAGGCAGAACTTCAGATTTCTGGAACATTTGAATCTCTTCTGGCCTGTACTTGAGGAGGAACAATGTCCTTCTGGGTATGTTTGTCAGAGCTGTTGAGGAGGGTTTAAACTAAGTTGGCAGGGGAATGGGAACTGGAGCAACAGGGCAGAGGATGGAGCAGTTAGTATACAAGCAGATGAAGCATGTAGTGGGACAGACAAGAAGGACAGGCTGATGATAGGGCAAAATTGCAGTCAGTGGGATGAGTTGCTTGTAACATGGGTACAAAATTAAAAAGGGTGGTGAATACAGGACAGAAAATGTTATATTTGATTGCACATGGTATACAGAATAAAATAGTTAACTTTGTAGTGCATTTAGAGACTGACATGTATGACGTTGTGACCATCATTGAAACGTGGCTGAAAGAAGTTATGGTTGAGAGCTTAATAGCCAAGGATACATGTTGTATCAAAAGAGCAGGCAGTTAGGCAGAGCAGGATGATAAAAGATTGTTTATTTTCACTCTGTTGGTAAAGAATTAAATCAAATTGTAAGAAAAAGGTGACATAGGATCAAAAGACATAGAATCCTTATAGGTAGAGTTAAGAGACCGTAAGGTTAGAAAAAACCCAGAGGCATTGATCATGTGGATAGTCAGAGGCTTTTTCCCAGGGCTGAAATGGCGAACACGAGAGGGCACAGTTTTAAGGTGCTTGGAAGTGGGTACAGAGGAGATGTTAGGGTTTTTTAAGAAAAATACGCAGAGTGGTGAGTGTGTGGAATGGGCTGCTGGAGATGGTGGTGGAGGTGGATACGATACGGTCTTTTAAGAGACTGCTGGATAGGTACATGGAGCTTAGAAAAATAGAGGGCTATGGGTAACCCTAGGTCATTTCTAAAGTAAGTACATGTTCGGCAAAGGGCCTGTATTGTGCTGGAGTCTTTCTGTGTTTCTATGTTTCCGTGTTAGACACTGATGGAAGTTACATAAAAGCATCTAACCAGTAGCCAGAATGTGGAATACAAATTACAAAGGGAAACAGAAAAAGCATCTAAGAAAGGAATATTATGATAATCAATGTGTAATGAACCAGATTTGATCAGGGAGCATAAGGTAAAGGGACCCTTAGGAGATAGTGATCATAACATGATAGATTTCACCCTGCAATTTGAGGGAGAGAAGATAAAGTCAGATGTACCAGCATTACAGTGGAGTAAAGGGGATTATAGAGGCATGAGAGAGGAGCTGGCCGAAGTTGATTGGAAGGAGACACTAGCAGGAATGATAGGAGAACAGCAATGGCTGAAGTTTCTGTGAGCAATTCGCAAGGCACTGGATAGATATTTCCAAGAGAAACATTCTAAAGGCAGGATGATGCAACTGTGGCTGACTAGGGAAGGCAAAGACAACATAAAAGCAAAAGAGGGCATATAATCAAACAAATGTTAGTAGAAAGTTAGAAGATAGGGAAACTTCTTAAAACCATGAGAAAGCAACTAAAAGCCATAAGGAGGGAAAAGATTAAATATTAAGGAAAGATAGTCAATAATATCAAAGAGGGTACCAAAAGTCTTTTCAGATATACAAAGATTAACAGGGAGGCAAGAATAGATATTGGACTACAGGAAAATTATGCTGGAAAGGTAGTAATGGAGGACAAGGAAATGCCCAACCAACTGATAAGTATTTTGCATCAGTCTTCATTGTGGAAAACACTTAGCAGAATGCCAGAAAGTCAAGATTGTCAGGTGGCAGAAGTGAGTGCAGTTACTATTACTAGAGAGAAGGTGATTGGGAAATTGAAAGGTCTGGGGGAAGATTAGTCAGCTGGACCAAATAGACTACACCCCAGGTGTCAATATCTTAGGAAGGTAGCAGCCATCATCAGGGACCACCACCATCTGAACTATGCCGTCTTCTCATTGCTGCAATGGGACAGGATGTATAGGAACATGAAGACCCACACCTCAAGTTCAAAAATGGTTTCTTCTCGAATTAGGTTCTTAAAGTGACCCAAAACCCTCTAATTCTACTTCAGATGACATTTTCCTCTATTTGCACTCCTTGTGTTATGTTCATTTTTATTTTGTCATGCAAGTTATGTGTAATTTATGTTAATTTAAGCTTATGCAATTGATGTTTGAAATGTTTGTAATGCATTGTGCTGCCATTGCACAAACATAATTTTTCATGCCATTTACTATATACCTTGGGTATGTAAGTACATGACAATAAATTTCAACTCTTTTTCCTCGTGTAAATATGTAATTGCTCTCCATATGCCAATGTCCAACCTATTTCACACTTGTAACACTATTCCATGACTTCAATAGTGCTTTTCAAAGACTTTTCGAGCCAAAACAAGTCACATTTTGTATTTAACAGGTTGCTCCCATCTGAAATCTTTGTCACATGTGCTGCAGAGGTAGGATAAAGCAAGGCCATAAGTGGAGTCACAAACTAATGTAACGATCTGGGAAAGGTTGCGGGGGCTTTGGAATGTGCGCTGGCCAATGAGGGGAGATGCTTTTCTTTCTTGTGTGCACGAGCGAAGGTTTCGCGGTCTTTTGTTTGGCAGAAGATGGAGAGAGAAGATGCTAGAACGGGGAAGTCGTAGATTGCAGGATGGAGTGGACTTGGAATGGGATCAGGAGTCGACACCCGCGGGGGGGGGGGAATAAATAAATAAATCGATGGCGAACGAACAGATGGGAAAACAGTGAGCTCCAATGTTGCGCATTAGACTGTGTCACGAGAATGAGCCCTTTTTGGTTTTTGTTTCTTTACTAACCCTATAGTCAATAAGAATTATAAAGCTCAATCGTTTAATTGCATATTGTGTACTGTTTGTTATTTTGTGGTACTGATTTGTAACAGGGGAGCATATCACACAGCATCCACCCAAACAAGATTTCTGAAGTTTGGCTGGGCCGCTGGCTGTCTTTCCCTAGATTAATCCGCTAGCCGAACCTAGGGTTACACTAAGGTTCTGAAATCCATGAGGAGTAAGATTTAACGAGAGATTTGGATTTTATATATGGTAATGTGGAAAATTAGCGTTTGGCCAGATGCATAGGAAAATTAGTTGGAAAATCAGAAAATACTGGAAACAGCCAGCAGGTTGGGTGGCATCTGTGGAGAGAGAAACAGATGAATGTTTCAGATCCAAAACCCTTCTCAGAACAGAAAATTGGACAAGAGTACGTAATAATTGACAAAAAAACATATTTAATGGAAGTGAAAATGTTTAGAAAGAGAAAAGCAAGATGGAGAGAAATCTTTGATACAGGAACATCAGACGGTAAATACAAATCCTAACAGTAAATCATTTAAAAAAGAACATAATGCATATATAATTGTTCAGGGTAACAGGGGTATAAGCAACAAACTAAACCAGAACTGTTCAACGCAAACCATGGCCAATGGAAGTAGAACAACTATCATATTAAGCAACTGTAAGTGAGGTAGTTCAAAGGCCACTAACAAATGAATTCATTCACTACTTTTCATAAAACCTTTCATAATACCTAAAGGGAGCATCACCAGACAAAATATAACAAAGACCCAAAAAACTTTAAGAGGAAACCAAAACTTGGTCAAAGGTAGGTCTAATGTATGCCTTAAAGGAGAAGGGATGAGATGTGGATAAATTCAGAATGACAATATTTGTGATTTGAGCATCAAGGATCAAGAATCAACTTTATTCAGCATACGTACTTACATGTATTAGGAACTTGCTGTGTTGTGCTGATCAGGGCGTGATATGCCACAATTATAAAGGATAAAGACTGTGTTGGCGCATGGCCAAGTGGTTAAGGCGTCGGTCTAGTGATCTGAAGGTCGCTAGTTCGAGCCTCAGCTGAGGCAGCTTGTTGTGTCCTTGAGCAAGGCACTTAACCACACATTGCTCTGCGACGACATCGGTGCCAAGTTGTATCGGCCCTAATGCCCTTCCCTTGGACAACATCGGTGGCCTGGAGAGGGGAGACTTGCAGCATGGGCAACTGCCAGTCTTCCATACAACCTTGTCCAGGCCTGCGCCCTGGAAACCTTCCATGGCGCAAATCCATGGTCTCATGAGACTAACGGATGCCTATAAGAAAGGATAAAGAATTATATAAAAAATAAAGCTAGTGGTTAAAATATGGATATGGAATAAAATGAGCTTAAATAAATAAATAGCAGCAATGCAAACAACATTATAAAGAGTGGTTTAATATGCTTACAATGCAGTGCAATGACTGGGGTAATGGAGTGGGGTGGGGACAAGCTAACTAGAATGGTTCATCAGATCAACTGCTTGGGAGTAGAAAATTTTAAGGTGGCATGAAGTTTTTCTTCTAATGGCCTCATCGCACTTTCCAGAGGGAGCTTTTGGAAAAGTGTGGTAGTGCCTGCAATGATATTTTGTGCCCGCTTCATTTTCCCAGACACATACAAGTCCTGCGGTGATGGTAGACTGCAACCAATGACCTGACAATTCTCTGTAGTTTTCGTATATTGTGAGAGGATGCTATACCGAACCAAATAGTAATGACTGACATAGATGATGAAAGGATTTTAATATGTCATATCTCAGTGGTTACTTTATCAGGTACACCCATATACGTGCTCTACTAATGCAACTATCTCATCAACCAATCATGCGGCAACAACTCGCTGCAAACATGGACAAGAGGTTCAGTTGCTGGTTCTGGCCAGACATCAGAATGGGGAGAAAAGTCATGTCTGTGTGACTTTGACCGTGGAATGATTGTTGGTGCCTGACAGAGCAGTTTGAGAATCCCAGTAACTGCTGACCTCCTGGGATTTTCACACATAACAGTATCTAGGGTTAGCAGAGAGTGGTGCAAGAAACAGAAAATATCCACCGAGCAGTAGTCCTGTGGGCGAAAACACCTTTGTAGTGGGAGAAGTCAGAGGAGAATGGTCAGACTGGTTCAAGCTGACAGGAAGGTGACAGTAACTCAGATAACCATGCGTTACGACAGTGGAGTGCAGAAGAGCATCTCTGAATGCACAACATGTCGAGCCTTGAAGTGGATGAGCTACAACAGCAGAAGACCATGAACATACGAGGGGTGATTGATATGTTCGTGGCCTAAGGTAGAAGGAGTCAATTTTAGAAAACTTAGCACATTTATTTTTCAACATAGTCCCCTCCTACATTTACACACTTAGTCCAGTGGTCATGGAGCATACGGATCTTGGACCTCCAGGAAATGTCCACAGCAGGGGTGATTGATAAGTTCGTGGCCTGGGGTGGAAGGAGTTGAGTTATACAGCTCTCGTTACATGCACATGCAGTTCAACTCTTTGTGATTATGCAGAAAGTTTGAAGTTAATAACTCATCTCCTTCTACCTTAGGCCACGAGCTTATCAATCACCCCTGATGAGCTATTAACTGATGATTTATTAACTTCAAACTTTCTGCACAATCACTCAAAGAGTTGAACTGCATGTGAATGTAATGAGAGCTGTATAACTCATCTCCTTCTACCTTAGGTCACAAACTTATCAATTACCCCTGCTGTGGACACTTTCTGGAGGTCCAAGATCCGTATGCCCCACGACCGCTGGACTAAGTGTGTAAATGTAGGAGGGGACTATGTTGAAAAATAAATGTGCTAAGTTTTCTAAAATTGACTCCTTTGTTAGGCCATAAACTTATCAATCACCCCTCGTATATTCACTCAGTGGCCACTTTATTGGGTAGAGGTTTAATGAAGGGGCGATTGAATGCAGATTTGTGATGTTAAGCCCTTTGTTGTGCTAGATCTATATATTTAAAATTAGAATTAGACACATATTGAAAAGATCAGATTTCAATGTCATGATAGAGTAGGATGTAGGAAATAGCAGATTCTAAGAGCGTATAAGAAGAAACAGCTTGTGTTCCCATAATAAGTTGCAAGTTGATCCCATTTCTCCGTGTTTTTGGCTTACAGCTGATGCCAAGTGGTGCCTTGTCTTTTCAAGGTAGGTAATGATCAACATTCTTTCCAAACACCAGGCCAAATCAATCTGCAACACTCATTGTTACCACTGAATCAGCTGCAAAGATCGAGCATTGAAACATTCTGACCCACCTCCTGTGAGCTCTCCAATACTTACTAGTAAAGAACATCCACGCAAACACAATGCATATAAAAGTGACTTCAAACCAAATGGTCGTGAACATATCTAATTCAATGGACAGGATAAATCCTTCTGACATATGAACAAGTGATTCCAACAGCAGAAAAGTTAGATTAGTTGGCAAACTGGTTTACAAGCAGCTAAATATACTTTTCACACAGTACATTAGAGGCACTGGGGAGAAAAAAGAATTCAGACAGACTTACACTGAAGTGTGGAGGTAAATGAAAGTGTGATACAGAACTACACAAAAAGTCTAAAATCAGAATTTCGACTGAAGATTACTGAAGTGTCACTGAGGAGAGAAATCTGGGAATTATACTAAATAAAATCATTTTGACATACTTGGTACAGAATATGAAGAAACGCTTTGATTTAAGAGCCAAACACAGGTCATAGTCAGGGACAATTTTCACGAAGGGAAATTCATGGAACAAAAATCAATAGCAGAACAACCGTTATACTGAATATACTCCCTCAATGCCATCTCCTTCTTTAATAATTGTCTTCTCTACACAATCCCTGATGCCTCATCCATTTTGTTTGTGGAATGAAGAACGATCCCACTAAACTCCTTTGCTGTTTTCATTATTGATCTCTTGCTCATTGAGAGACGCCATTTGAGATCTCTCCTCATACTTGGGAAGCAGTACAATGAGATTTGTTAAAGATTCATCAATGAGAGATTCCGGTGACTAATATAGAATGATTCTTGAACTCATTCCTCAAAATAACAGCACTGGTTGTGTACTGGTCGACATGCAGGAATGAGAATGCTACATTAGCCCTCCAAGAACCAGAGAAGCAACGCTGGAAATGATTTAACAAGCCAACAATTTTAGCAAAAATATATTCAACACCATTACATAATATTGTGAGCAATGTCTAGGAAAACAAATCCAAATAAATGAAAGCCAATATATATGGAAGTAAAAATTAAACTGCACAAATTTTTACCATCTTTTTTGGAGGTGGGTCTAAAGTTTCTGATGGGAGTGATCCAATAAATATGTAATAACTTGCAAGAGGTACTTGGCAAAATTACCTTACAAGAGATTGATGATTATGGAATTAGTGCCAAAATTTAAAAATATTTAACAGAACTAGGGTATACAGAGTAGATATTTGTCCTACAATGTTTCATTGTTTGCAAGTATACTTCTCACAACCAAGTTAAACAACTCACACAGAAACATTCCGTCAGCTATCAAAATATGAGTTGAACATGGAGATTGCACCTCGACCATGGATAGTCCCAAACCCCGTTGCAAATGGAGGAGGGTTGGGCATGGGGTTAGCATCCCCATCCCAATGTTACAGAAACTCCAGTAAAAGCTCTAGAGACTTCATCTATGGGAAAGAAAGGATCTTGGACTAGAAGACATATGAAATCATGAGGTGAAAATCTCAAGTCCATTGAAGCCACAGGGCTGATCAATCTTTTACTGGCTCAGCACAGAGGACAAAGGTGAGGGCTATTGGTGGCGTATGCCCCAATAGGGTGATGGTCTTAAGTATGTAAGCAGTGGAGAATACAGAAGCATTAGGTAAATGATCAGAAGTCGTGGCTTCAATGGAGAGAAATGTGGTAATTTGTTTCTTGGAAAAGTGTTCATACAAGTTTTGACACTAAACCACAAAAAGATGTATGATTAATGGTTTGGTCAAAAGAAATATGCTTTAATTAAGGAAGGAACAGCTGAGACAGGGTATAATTTTGTAGCATTGAACCAAGACAGCTGAAGGCAAAGCTGTTAACAGAGGTCAAAGGAAGTGGGGTCTGCCAAACAGAACAGAAATGGAAAAGGATAGAGTTCACAGGGCTAGAAGTTATGTCAGAATCATAAAGGAGGAGAAGATGACAGCATGACGCAGCTCGCAGCGGCCACTCCGGTGAATAATATCTGCTATCTGTCAAGTAGGGTGCCGTGCACAATCCTGATTTGATGGAGACAGACATGGGAGCACGGAGGAACATCTGGTGAAACTTCTGAAATGCCTGTTTCGCTGCTGCTGCTACTGTGTGATCCAGAATCTCTGGAGAGGAAGGCCCCGAGTTCTCGGCTTTGCTTATTACTCGGCGGCCGGGGAGTGGTCAAAGCGCTCGGCAGAGATGGTGCTCGGTGCTCGGTGTCGGAGGGCTGGTCGGAGGCTCGAAGTTTTCGGACAGACTCAGAGTCGGCTGCGGTCGGGTGCTTCCAATTGTGCAGCCTCGGCAAGTTTGCGGCGCTTGGGGGTTCACGGCAAGGAGAGTTTCTCCCTTCTACCATCCACGTGAGATGATGGGGCTATCGGGACTTGAGACTTTTTTTTACCGTGCCCATGGTCTGCTCTTTATCAAATTACGGTATTGCTTTGCACTGTTGTAACTATATGTTGTAATTATGTGGTTTAGTCAGTTAGTGTTGGTTTGTCCTGTGTTTCTGTGATATCTTTCTGGAGGAACATTGTATCATTTTTTAACGCACGTATTTCTAAATGACAATAAATGAGGACTGAGTGTCCTCATAATCTAATCAAAGAGAGATATAGTGTAAAAACTGACTCTTCAGACCACTGAGAGCATGCCAACCATTAACCATCCAATTATACTAGTCCTACATTTATTCAATTGTTTCTTCTCCCCATATTGATTGATACAGATACAAATGGATTCTAATGAACACATTTAATATGAAGGAACACACACAAAATGCTGGAGAAACTCAGCAGGTCAGGCAGAATCAATGGAGAGGAATAAACAGTTGACATTTCGGGCTGAGAAAGCCCTGATGAAGAGTCTCATTCTGAAATGTCAATTGTTCATTCTTCGCCACAGATGTTGTCTGATCTACTGAGTTTCTCCAGCATTTTGTGTTCGCTCCTTTGGATTTCCAGTACCTTCAGAACCTCTTGTGTTTACATTTACTACAAACTGGAAGCAACAGACTATCAGGAGTGCTTGCACCCTTTACAAAGGCAGGTGCGGTAACATCTCATTTGCCAGCCATGGGTAATGAAGGCACAGCCACGATGTGCACTCTTGGAGTCTGTGGCGCTGGAATCAACATTATGTGTGAAGAAATTAAGATAAGATTGCCTATATTTGTCATATGCACATCGAAGCCTATGGTGAAATGCATAATTTTGCGTTAAATCAGTGCGAATTATGCAGAGCAGCCCACAAGTGTCACCATGTTTCTGGTGCCAACATACCATGCCCTCAATTCACCAACCCTAAACTGTATGTCTTTGGAATGTGGAAGGAACCTGAAGTTCCTGAGGGAAACCCACATGGGCACAGGGAGAACGTATAAATGCCTTGCAGACAGCGGGAGGAAAATCAAACCTCAATCTTATGCAGCTAGCACTGTAGATCAATTACACTAACAGCTACGCTACGATGCCAAGTGTGTGTAATTATTGGTATTTGTTTATTATTGTCAACAGTATGTACCGTGATGCAGTGAAAAGCTTTTTTGTGGACCATCCAGAGATTACTCCATAAACAAGTAGATCGAGGTAGTACGAAGGGAAATAAAATGCAGAATATGGTGTAACAGTTACAGAGAAAGTGCAGTGCAGGTAGACAGATAAAGTACAAGGGCCACCGTGTGATTGATTGCTAGAACAAGAGTTCACCTTTTAGATGAGAGGTCCATTCAAAAGTCTGTTAACGCAGGTCCTTGAGCCTGGTGACTTGTGTGCCCAAACCTTTGCCCAATGGGACAGGCAGGTGAGAAGAGAGAACGACTGGCATTGGTGGGATTGTTGATTATGTTGCTTCTTTCCCAAGGCTGCAGAAATGTTAAATGGCATCGGAGGAGTGGTGGCCGGTTTGTGTGATGTTCTGAGCTGCTAATTACAATTCTCTGCAATATCTTGTGGTCTTGGGCAGAGCAAATGTCATACTGAGCTGTGATGCATCCAGGTAGGATTAGACAAAAATAATATAATTAGCACACAGACCTTTCCTGCTTTTGATCTTAAAATAAAACATATTAAGTAGTGTTATTTGTTCTTACCGAATGAATTATGATACCTAATTAAAAAAAGATACCACCATAAATTGAATATTTTTATTGGAACCAGGTTTACATATGATGTTATCACTTTCAGATAGGGTTTGATCTTGTCATGTACATAGAAACATAGAAAACCTACAGCACCATACAGGACCTTCAACCCACAAATCTGTGCTGAACATGTACTTACCTTAGAAATTACCTAGGTTTACCCATAGCCCACTATTTTTCTAAGCTCCATGTACCTGTCCAAGATTGTCTTAAAAGATCCTATTGTATCCGCCTCCACCATCGTCGCCAGCAGCCCATTCCACACACTCACCACTCTCCACATAAAAAACTTACCCTTGACATCCCCTCTGTACCTACTTCCAAGCACCGTAAAACTGTGCCCACTCATGTTAGCCATTTCAGCCCTGGGAAAAAGCCTCTGACTATCCATATGATCAATGCCTCTCATCATCTTATACATCTTTATTAGGTCACCTCTCATCCTCCATCGTTCCAAGGAGAAATGGCCAAGTTCACTCAAACTATTCTCATAAGGCATAATCCCCAATCCAGGCAACATAATTGTAAATCTCCTCTGCACCCTTTCTATAGTTTCCACAACATTCATGTGGTGAGGTGACCAGAACTGAGCACAGTACTCCATATGGGGTCTGACCGGGGTTCTATATACCTCTTGACTCTTGAACACAATCCTACGGTTGATGAAGGCCAATACACCGTATGCCTTCTTAACCGCACAGTCAACCTGCGACAACTCCAATTTACCTTAATAAGCCATTGAAAGAGTATTTGTTTACTTATGACTAATTGCCGAAGCCTCTATTAGCCCTTCTGAGTTGCTAAGCCAGTCTACTAGCGAGGTAAAAATTCATTTCATTCACTTTAGCAATGGTAGCATAGTGGTTAGCGGCGACGCTATTACAGGTTAGGGCGTTGGAGGTTAGGGTTCAATTCCAGTGTCCTCTGTAAGGAGTCTATACATCCTTAACTTGAAAGGCATGGGTTTTCACTAGGTTTACTCCCACAGTCCAAAGTCGTACCAAGTAGTTTAATTGGTCATTGTAAATTATCCAGTGGTTAGGTCCAAGTTAAATTGGAGTTGTCGGGAGTTGCTGACCAGTGCGGCTCAGAGGGCTGGAACGGCCTATTCTGTGCTGTATCTTTAATTAAATGAATAAAAATAACACAATTACATAACCCTTGGCTGTATTTCTTAATAAAGAAATCCTGTGTTCCTCAGAGGTCATGTTTATCATCTGTGAATTATATGACATGAAATTCGTTGTTTTGCAGTACAGTGTACAGACTTAAAAATTATTATAAACATCAAAATAAATAAATAGTTCATAAAAAGGAATAATGAGATAGTGCTCTTGGGATCGTGGACCCAGAGTCAGATTCAGTTATTTATCATACGTACATGGAAACGTGCTGTGAACTGCAACCAACACAACTTAGATGACAGCCCTCAAGTACCTGAAAGTCAGTCAATTAAAACATCTTTTTGAACTGCCATGGGATCGAAGAGTAATAGAATATTGCACATGCTTTTCAAATAAAACATGAAAAAATGTTTGAGTGGGGGCAGATAATTCGGTTGATACACTGCCTTGTCCACCAGAACTCCACCTGCCCTGATTTTTTCAATCTCCTGAAGCCTATTAGCTCAGCCATGAATATACATAAAGACCAAGGAGCCACATTTCTTGTCAATATTTATTTACCTATTGAGATGCTGCAGGGAATAGGCCCTTCTGGACCCTCAAGTCACACCAGCCAACAAACCCCGATTTTAATCCTAGCTTAACCACAGGACAATTTCCGACAATCAATTCACCTACCAACTGGTACATCTTTGGACTGTGGGAGGATACAGGAGCTGCCAGAGGAAGCCCATGCGGATGCCGGGGGAACAGACAAACTCCTTACAGGCAGCAGTGGGAATTGAACTCTAGTCACCTGTACTGTAAAGCCTCATGCTAACCACTATGCTACCACACCACTCATTTATCAATTCCCCTTTTCCAATTACTGACTGTCCTTTGCAGTTTTCTGATAATCCTCAGGATTAGTATTATTCTTCACAAAGTTGTACATTTCCTCCTTTTGTATTATCACCGTGAAGAAGCAAAGGAAGGACTCTCTTCCCCACAGAGTGTAGATCTTGCAATGGAAAGACTATAACAGAGTAGATTTGCACCTTATTATCTGCCTGCACTGCACATTCTCTGTAATTGTTAGATTGCATTCTATTATTGTTTTCCCTTTTATTACTTTAATATTCCAATGTTCTGAAATGATCTTTATGGATAGAATTCAAAACACTATATCTCAATATAGGAGACTATAATAAATCGAATTACCAAATCATCTCGGTTTACACATGCTCATTCCGCTAATCTTTTTTTAATTTGCTTTCGATTCAAAGTTCTCATTTTAGGCTTCAGTGTGTCACTCTCAAACTGTGTAAATTTGATCACTGGGTGAACACATTTATGCAGCAGGTCCCATTGCAATGAGGATTCTGATTGAACCTGCATCATTTGACAAGACAAGTTCTAAAATAGACTGATCCCTAGCTGGTCCTATGATGTATCATCATCCTGAATCAATTCTGTGAAGCTTCTCCAAGTTACTTTTGCTAATTTAATTTCAATGGTTCAATGGTTCCATTTACTATCAGAGAATGTATGCAACATACAACCTGAAATTCTTATTCTTCACAGACATCCACAAAACAGAAGAAAATCCCCTAAGAGTGACTGAAAAACATTAGAACCCCAAGGCCTCCTCCCCCCTCCCACACACAAGCAGCAGCAAAACATCATCCTTCCCTCACTCGTTCCAGCAGAAAGCATCAGCTCCCACTACCCACCAAGCAAACAATAGCAAAAGCCCCCAGAGAACAATACCTAGGTCCATCAAAAACTGTAGTCCACATCCAAAACTACTCATTCTGTATGCAAACTGAGGTCCCCATCATTTATTACATTACCTTTGCTGCAAATTATTTTTTGATTAATAGTCAGCTTAATGACAAAGTGCCCGCATTCATAGTTTGACAAATACACTCAATGGCCACTTTATTTAGTCGATCTGCCCATTAATGCAAATATCCAATCAGGCAGTCATGAGGCAGCACCACAATAAAGGCATGCAGACATGATCAGGAGACATGGTCAGCCTTGTATCCCTTTTGCCAATCAACTTTCCAGCTCTTAGCTCTATCCCTCCCCCTCCTGTCTTCTCCTATCATTTTGGATCTCCCCCTCCCACTTTCAAATCTCTTACTATCTCTTCTTTCATTTAGTCCTGACAAAGGGTCTCGGCCCAAAACTTCGACTGTACCTCTTCCTATAGATGCTGCCTGGCCTGCTGCATTTTGTGTGTGTATCAGCAGATTCAGTTGTTATTCAGAACAAACATCAGAATGGGAAAGAAATGCAATCTCAGTGACTTTGACTGTGGAATGATTGTTGGTGCCAGATGAGTTGGTTTGAGTATCTCAGAAACTGCTAACCTCCTGGGATTTTCACACATGACAGTCCCTAGAGTTTATAGAGATTGATGTGAAAAACAAAAAAAAACATCCAGTGAGCAGCAGTTCAGTGGGTGAAAACACTTTGTTAATGAGAGAGGTCAGAGGAGAATCGTCAGACTGGTCTAAGTGACAGGAAGGTATCAGTAACTCAAATAACCACATATTACAAGAGTGGTGCACAGAAGAGCATCCTTCAATGCACAAGACGTCGAATCTTGAAGTGGATGGGCTTCAGCAGCAGAAGACCATGAGCAGGAGGTATCTAGTACGTGATGGGTATAAATAGTTGCATGTCAAACCTTGCCAGCGATGATTTCCAGGCTCTGCTCTCCTGGAGAAATTAGGGTAAGGACTGAAAATTGCTTTCTTTGCATCATAATGATGGGGAAGAGGGATTACAATTTCGAATTTAAAATAATAAAAGGATTAGATGAATGTAGAGCCATTACACACTTTGGAAGACAAAAGGACATCCTGTCAAAACTAACACAATCCAGCCTCGAGGATTAAGAACATTTTTTTACACTGATGTCTGGAAAAATGCCACCTGGTGCAATCATTGTGAATTCTGCAGAGCTCTGAGGGAACTTGACAGACAAACTGAGGGCTGTCTGGAAAGACTAACAAGGTCTTGTCTTTTATTTCTTTTCAGAGATTAGCAGAACAAACTCTCAGCAAAAAAAATATTTAATTTAAAAGCATTAACAAAAGATTCGAAAGAGCTCTAAGCTTTGATAAACTAACAAAAGCAGATGAGACTTTCAGATTTGGTTTTGGAAAAGTCTGGAAGACAAGTGTAGAGTAGAAAGTTGTCCATCAAAAGCTCTGAGTTTTCTTGGAGATAGTATAGAATACTGTCTTCTGATGTTGTGTGTGGGACAAAGTCATAGAAAAACATAGAAACATAGAAAACCTACAGCACAATACAGGCCCTTTGGCCCACAAAGTTGTGCAGAATATGTCCCTACCTTAGAAATAACTAGATTCCCCCATAGCCCTCTATCTTTCTAAGCTTCATGTACCTATCCAAACGTCTCTTAAAAGACCCTATCGTATCCGCCTCCACCATCGTTGCCGGCAGCTCATTCCACATACTCACCACTCTGAGTAAAAAACTTAGGCCTGACATCTCCTCTGTACCTACTCCCCAGCACTTTAAGCCTGTGTCATCTTGTGGCAACCATTTCAGCCCTGGGAAAAAGCCTCTGACTATCCACGCATATAGAGAATATTACCATTTTCATCCAAACCTACCTTGACCACTGCAGAGAAGATAAGGAAAGTATATCTGTAATAAAGTCTAAAGTCACCAGCACCACCCTAAACCATAACACAAGTAGTTCCATGATCATTTCATTCAACACTATTTTTAGTTGAAAAGGTATACAGTATGATGGCCTTCATTAGTTGGAGAATTGAGTCCCAGAGCTTTTGACGTTGTGCTGGCTTGTTAACCTACTCTAAGATCAATCTAACCCTTACCTCTAATATAACCTTCCAGATTTCTATCATTCATGTGCCTTTCTAAGAGCTTCTTAAATGTCCCTAAGGTATTTACCTCTACCAGCATCCCTGGAAGGATGCTTCATGCACCTACCACTCCTTGTGTTAAATAACTTATCCCTGACATCCACCCTTTACTTTCTTCCAACCACCCTAAAATAATGTCCCCTTGTATTAATCATTTCCACCCCGGGAAAATGTCCATGGCTGTCCGTTCAATCTATGCCTCTTATAATCTTGTACACCTCTGTCAGGTCACCGGTCATCCTCCTTCGGTCCAATGAGAAAATCCCTCGATCACTCAACCTACCTTCAGAATAAATGTCCTCTAGTCTAGGCAGCGTTCTGGTAAATCTCCTCTGCACCCTCTAAAGCTCCTACATTCTTCTAATAATGAGGTAACCAGAACTGAACACGATATTCCAGGTGTGGTCCTGAAACTTTATACGTTACAGATTGTGGCACCTCCAATGCAAATTTTATTTACTCATTAAATGATTACAATATAGTCAGAGTGCAAAATAAAAGGCAAGCATTCTTCATACTTACATTCCTCTGTCACAGATTAGAAGAAAATAACTTTGAAATTATAGAGCATTGTTTGAAGAAATTATAGTATAAAACAATTGGGCAGAGTGGACAGCAGTATTACATTCAACGGCGCTGTAATGGAGCGTGTATCAAGCTTCAAATTCCTTGGTGTCCACATTTCCGAGGATCTCACCTGGTCCCCGAACTCCTCCATCCTGATCAAAAGGGCGTAACAGCGCCTTTATTTCCTGCGGAGCATCAAGAAAGCTCACCTCTGTCCCAGGATACTGACGGACTTTTACCGCTGTACCATTGAGAGCATATTCACCAACTGCATCTCAGTGTGGTATGGCAATTGTCCTGTATCGGACCGCAAAGCACTCCAGCGTGTGGTGAAAACTGCCCAGCGGATTATCGGCACCCAATTGCCCACCATTGAGAACATCTACCATAAGTGCTGCCTGGGCAGGGTGAAAAGCATTATCAAGGATGCATCTCACCCTAACCATGGACTTTTTACTCTCCTCCCAACAAGTAGGCGCTACAGGAGCCTCCGCTCCCGCACCAGCAGGCACAGGAAGAGCTTCTTCCCTGAGCCTGTGACCTTGTTGAACCTCACATCACAGCGCTAAGCAGTATTGCACCCGTATTGTACTGTCTCAGTACTTTTATATTTGTGTGCTGTAGCACTTACTTTTTATTCGCAGTTATTTTGTAAATAACACTATTCTTTGCATTTCTGGTTAGATGCTAACTGCATTTCATTGGCTTTGTATCTGTACTCGGCAAAATGACAATAAAGTTGAGCCTAATCTAATTTAAAAGATTCACTGTATCATAAGACATCAAAGTTCAAAGTTTTAAGTACACTTATTATCAAAGTATGCATACTATATACAACCTTGAGATTCATCTTCTTACAGCCAGCCACAAAACAGAGAAACATAATAGAACCCGTTAAAAAAAACAGACGACGAAGACCCTTGACCACCCAATGTGCGAAAAAAAGACTGAATTGTGCAAACAATGAAAAGTAAATGAATAGCACAGAGTATGAGTCCACAGCCACACTGGGGCAAGTGAATCTGGTCCAGGACTGTGATGGCTACTGGGCATTAGCATGGAGTCAGTTCAATGCTGAGGTGACTGTCAAAGCTTGCAGGCCACAGCCGCAGTGTCAGTTCAGTGCCGAGACAAGTAAACCTTGTGGAGCAGTGAGCCAAGCACTGGAGCAGAATTAGGTCATTCGGCCAGTCGAGTTTGCTCCACTATTCCATCATGGCTGATTTATTATCCCTCTCAAACCCATATTCTTGCTTTCTCCCCGTATGTTTTGACATCCTTACTAGTCAAAAACGTTTCAACTTCCAGTTTAAATATACCCAGTGACTTAACTTTCACAGCCATCTATGACAATGAATTCCACAGATTCACCACCAACTGGCTAAAGAAATTCCTTCTCATCATTGTTCTAAAATGACTCAATTCCGAGGTTGTGCCCTCCAAATTCAAAGCTTCTTGTATTTGCTGGAACTTGAAAGCCAGAAGCAATTACAATCTTATACAGTTGTGGAAGAGCTCTCACGCGTTCAGAGGTGTGAGGTTTGGTGAAGTGATACAACTGGCTTCAGGGTTAGGACTTGCTAGGAATTAAGAAAAGTCAAAAATATGCTGAAACATCAGTCTCATTTCTCAGGTATTGCAAACCACCAACCACATCAGAGCACTTAAGGTGCTGCGATATGGATGATTCCAGATAAACAGGCAATAAATCAAAAGTGCATTGGCTATTATTTTAGTTTACCACAAAGAAAGTTTTGGCTCAGAGTATTAAATATGACACTTTGGTTTACTCTTGACATATCCCAGCCTTAAAAATGTGAAAGCAAGTCAATTTTTTATATAAATTGTTGCCAACTGATTATGCAATTTGCGAAGGTGTTAGCTGTGGTGCTTTTGAAGACCCATGTGTTCAGAAGTGAAAAAAAATATAATGCTCTTATTGCATCAGCTTGGGGCTTTTTTTGGAGAAAGCTTTTTAACTGGCAGAAGGACTGATCATAATCAGAGTAGAGCGCAATGCAGTTCCAATGAATTCTCTCATATTCGGTCCTGTCTCCACACCACCACTTCATTTCTCAAGGCTGTCACAACAGTTTGCGGAGCAGATTTCTCCCACTCCTATAGAGACATAATCAGTACCAAAAATATAAAAAAAAGAGCAGTAACTCTTGCAGTGTGTTTGAGATTTCTGCACAGACAACATTGGATGATCCAATTCTTTTCATATAATTATCTGCAAGCTGAAAATCCAAGTCAGAACACTTGCCCATGTGTCTATATTTCAAACTTTGCTGCCCCTGATGTGCAGTGTGAGGTCTGCCTCATAACTTCACTATAGCTTGATTGTTATTGACTCACCTATGATAACATATACCCTGTGGTCACTTTATTAAGTACACCTGTGCACCTGGTCATTAATGCAAATATCTAATCAGCCAATCCTGTGGCAACACCTCAATAAAAGCATGCAGACATGAGCAGGAGGTCTGTTTGTTGTTCAGACCAAACATTATAATGGGGAAGAAATGTGATCTAAGTGATGAATAAACTCTTCTTGGGCCTCCAGCCGGGTACAAGTATTGATTTTAACTGACATTTTGATGGCCAACTCTGCCATCTTCATCAGGGATGATGTCTGTGCATGTTTAGCCCAGGGGTATTTATACCTCCGTCATCCATCAGTCCTCTCTCCTGATTGGTAAGTCCTCATCCAGTTGGGTTTCCGCTGTCCCACCTTGTTTACAATCGAATTCCAGTTCTTACTCAGAGCGAGATCCTCGTCTTTGTTAAAATTCTTCTCCTCTAGTTTTATTTCAATGGCTTCCTTCACCGGGTGATCCCAAAAGCCATTGGCATGGAACAGTAATATGGTGCTTCAAAGTCAATTCTATGACCATTGCAAACACAATGTTCTGCTACCACTGATTTCTCCGAGTAACCCAAACAAATACACTCCTGTGCTTCTTGAATACCACCAGACTAGACATGCCCAGGCATCATCACTGACGAAGATGGCAGAATACAGCATCGAAATGACAGTTAAAATTGATACCTGTGCTTGGCCGGAAGCTTAAGAAGAGGTAATTCATCATATATGCCAGGAAAGCATTAGATCCTTTTTAATCTGAGAGACTTTGGCTGTGAAATGATTGTTGGTGCCAGATGATGTGGTTTGAGTATTTCAGAAACTGCTGATCTGGGACTTTAATGCACAACAGTCTCTATAGTTAGCAGAGAGTGATATGAAAAAACACAAAACATGCAGCAAGTGCCAGTTTTGTAGGTGAAAATGCCTTGTTAATAAGAGAGGTCAGAGGAGAATGGGCAGACTGGTTCAGGCTGACAGGAAGACAACACTTACCCCTGCCTTACCATTCCTGATTAAGGCTCCCAGCATGAAACATCAACTGTTCACTCCCCTCCAGAGATGCTGCCTGACCTGCTAAGTTCCTCCGGTATTTTGTGTTTGTTGCTCCAGATTTTCAGCATCTGCAGAATCTCTTGCATATATGAGATGAATGTAGATATGTACAGGGGTGGCATTGACATGGGCTGAATGGCCTGTTTCTGTGCTGTATAACTCTGATACTTTTTCTCTCTAGACTGCCACTTCTATAGCCCTCGGAACTGTTAAACTGTTACCTTATCTCTCTCACCACAGAGACTACCTGACCTGCTGAGTATATCCAACATTTTCTGTCTATAATATAATTTTTTTGTAGTTTTAGTTTATTTATTTAGAGCTAGAGCGTGGAGCCGGCCCTTCTGGACCAACGAGCCACACCACCCACCAACCCACCTGTTTAATTAACCCTTACATACTCACAGGAAATTTACAATGATCAATCAACCTACTAATCAATTCTAACCAGTGATGGGTTGGGCTCTGGCTTCTCCCGTCAGTGCTGCCCCCCAGTGTTCACTTGGTGAAAGACAAGCTGGATTGCGTTCATCTGTGGCTGCACTGGCATGAGGTGAATGGACTCCTGCGGGCTTGTCCTTGCCCGCAACGTTCCATGCATCATTAATCTACAGGATGTGACACCCAGGAACTTGGACTACATTATTATTTGTTTGTGCTATCATAATTTTCTGTGCTTTATGTGCCTTGTGCTGTGCATGATGATTGGTACTGTTTTGCACATTGGCCCTGGAGAAATACTGTATTTTTTGTCTGTATTCATGCATGACAATTAATTTGAACTTGAACTTTGGACTGTGGGAAGAAACCAGAGCACCTAGAGGAAACCCATGAGCTCAGTCAGGACAAACTTCTCACAGACAGCATCGGAATTGAACTCCGATGCCCCAAGCTGTAATATATCACACTAATCACTACGCTACTGTGACACCATTTGTTCTTGGAAAATGCACAGTTAAAAGCAAGTCAAAATGAAAATAATGAAAGCCCTTTGACTATTTTATGTTCTGGTTTGATCTCATAGAGCTCCCCACCCTGCCTGTACAATGCTCTAAATCTCTCTCACGTTTCTATTCATTTTAAACCCCTTTCCGCAACAAGTTATTCTTTCCCTCTGTCTCAGATCTCTTCACTATTACCTTTCAATGTCTGATCTTCATCCTCGATTTTTCAAGGCCCACTTTCTGAGGCATGGACTATTGAGTAGTTCTCTACCTCTGCCACCCATTACCTAACATGTGACATGTTATGCCTAAACTTTTCCCTAACTAGTCGGATGACGCATCCTCCTTGCCTTAGTATGGTGCGGGATTCATGTACCTGCACCAAAACCCAACTACTAATTGAATTGTGGCATTGTTACAGCTGAGAAAAAGGCCATTTTTCCCATCCAGTCTATGCCAGGTCTGAGTAGAGCAACCTCACCAGTGCCATCCCCCAAATTTCTATTACTCTCTCTTTAATGTCTATCCAATTAAGGCCAGTGATGTTGTGGGGATGGAATTGGACTCTCTGATGGTGGTGTCTGAAAAGAGGATGCTGTCCAAGTTGCATGCCATCTTGGTCAATGTCTCCCATCCACTGCATAATGTACTGGTTGGGCACAGGAGTACATTCAGCCAGAGACTCATTCCACCGAGATGCAACACAGAGCGTCATAGGAAGTCATTCCTGCCTGTGGCCATCAAAATTTACAACTCCTCCCTTGGAGGGTCAGACACGTTGAGCCAATAGGCTGGTCCTGGACTTTTTTCCTGGCATAATTTACATATTATTATTTAACTATTTATGGTTTTATTACTATTTATTATTTATGGTGCAACTGTAATGAAAGCCAGTTTCCCCCGGGATCAATAAAGTATGACTATGACTATGACTATAAACTCCTAGTATCCTTTGGCAAAAAGCTGTGTCTTCTAATCCTTGACAATCCACTCTTGGGAACAGCTTCTCACTCATTACTCTGTCTCAACCATTCAGGTTCTTATCCACCTTGATTGAATCTCCTCTAAACCCTAATGCTCTGAGGACAATAGCCCCAGTATCCCTGGAGGAACAAAGTGAGTAGAGCGGCTATATTTTTGCTCCAGAGATACTGTTGATGTTCTGCGCCAAGTCCATACTTTTACCCACATAGTTTCCTTGGGATTCTCTGATATCCTCCCGCATCCCTAAGATGGCAGGTTGATGGGTTAAGCAGGCTGTTGTAACTTGTTCTTAATGTATACTGCAGGTGGACCACAGGGTCAAAGGGGATTTGATAGGAACTTGGGGAAATTGAGATGGGTTGAATATAGGATTAGTGTAGAGTCATAGAGTACTACAGAAAAGAAAGAGGCCCTTTGACCCATCTTGTCTGTGTTGACCCAAGCTTCTGCTTTGTCCCATCTACCCACACCCGGATCTGAAGACCAGCAAGGGGCTGTTGGGCTGAAAAGCTTGCTTTCATGCTGGGTAGTTCTATGATTCTGGACGTTGGCATCTTGACTTAACACTCCCATTCTAGTGCCCATTGCCCTCTCTACTCTCTGTCCTGTCGCCTATGTCTATATTTAGGAGCTTATCCAATCAAATGCCCATTGGTAAGTTTTCAACTATTGCTCAAAGTTTATTGCACTGCTGCACCGGAGTCTTCAGCATCACATGAAACAGTTTAAACCAGAGGCATTGCATAGCACCTTGGGGAGAATACCCTGTGGCACTGTATTCTGATTTAGATTAGATTAGATTAGATTATGAGGACATGCAGCCCTCTTTTATTGTCATTTAGTAATGCATGCATTAAGAAATGATACAATGTTTTTCCAGAATGATATCACAGAGGCACACGACAAACCGAAAAACTGACAAAAACCACATAATTATAACATATAGTTACAACAGTGCAAAGCAATACCGCAATTTGATGAGAACAGACCATGGGTACGGTAAAATCACAGAGTCTCTCGAAAGTCCCATCATCTCATGCAGACGGTAAACCTCCAGCGCTGCAAACTTGCCGATGCAGCATCCTGGAAGCATCCGACCATAGTCCGACTCAATCTCCGAGCCTCCGACCAGCTCCCCAACACCGATGCACCGGGCACCATCTCTGCCGAGCGTTTTGACCCTGGCCCCGGCATCAGGTGATACCCAAGGCCGAGGATTTGGGGCCTTTCCTCCGGAGATTCTCGATCGCGCAGTAGCAGCGGCAGCGAAGCTGGCATTTCAGAAGTTACTCCAGATGTTCCTCCGTGCTTCTTCACGTCTGTCTCTATCAAATCAGGATTGTGCACGGCATCCTACTTCACAGATACGATATCAAATCTGAACGGCTGCACGCGCTGTGTCGCGCCACCATCTTCTCCTCCCTCCATATTTAGTTTCCTTACCTGAGACACAGACCTGATTCCCGGCTGCAGTCAGGTCCTTGAATCCCTAATTCTTCCTAGGACTCTACTTATCTCAACTTGCACCAATGTTGTTATGTTACTTTTATTCATTGTGTTCTGTAAGTTAAATATAATTTATGTTAATTTGGCACGGTAGCTTAGCAGTTGGCATAATGCTTCATTGCATCCAGGGTTCAATTTCTGATTCTGTCTGTAAGGAGCTTGTACGATCTCCCCATGATCATGCCAGTTTCCTCCGGGTGTTCTGCTTTCTCCCACATTCCAAAGATGTAAGGATTAGTAGATTAATTGGTCACATGGGTTTAACATGTGCTGCTGCTGGAAGAGGCAATTGTACTCTGGTATGTATGCCCATGACAATAAACTTGAACTTGCATCTAACAGAGGCTATAATGATCATGAACGAATTGTTGCACCAGAGGTTCAGAGGACGGAATCCTGGAATGGTGGTACTGTGAAGGGAGGAGAGATTGGGTTGGCTAGATCTGCATTCATTTGTAACATACCCAAGGTGCTGAAGGAACTCAGCAGGCCAGGCAGCATCTATGGAAAAGACAAATGAGGGAAGATCGGATTGATATGTAAAATCCAGACTGGACACAACAGGCTGAATGAATGGAGGATCATATGCTGGCGAGGGATCTTAAACCGTACTCAGGATATACTTAGACCAAACTCAGGTTGTACTTAGACCAAACTCAGGATATAGGTAGGATATTTAGCACTGAAATGTGGAGAATTTTTTGGTAGTGATCTTGTAGTACTCTCCACAACAGATGCCAGAAATATCAAGTAACATATACGAAAAGCTGGAGGAATTCAAATTCAGCATCTATGGAGGGGAATGGACAGTTGATGTCTGGGGTCAAGACTAAGTCATTGAGTAAATATTTAAGAGAGAGAGAGTTAGTTCTCTAGTTGCAAAAGTCATGTGGGTATTGAACAGGAATTCATAGAAGGTCAGCAATGACTGTACTCAATGGTGGAGCAGCTTGAAAGACCAACAAAGCCCACTCCAGTTCCTATTATCCATAATTCAATGTCTTTTCTATGGTGGGACTATGGTGTCCTTTCAGTGGCAACACTTTATTTCCCGGCGCTCTCCATACAATGTATCCACTCCCACTTCTCAATAAAATGCCTCATCGATTTGAAAAAATCTCCAATTCTTCAAAGCTTAAAAGCATATTCCTTTTTCTAGATGTAGCCACACATGCTTCCTAGATCCCATTAACCTATAATAATCTTATATTAAATTAATTTATAATAATTTACTTCATAACAATATATAATGCTGGAACTATAGTTGTCTGTGATTTTTTTCTTTTGATAAAATAGAACCAAACTAGATGAACAATACCAATGAGGAATTTCAGTTATACACCACTTCTAAAATTCATGGATGGAACAATGGTCTGTGGTGGGGATTAAATTGCAGAACAATTTGGACATTTATTGACTTCTAGGGGATAGTGCAGTTGGAGATCATGTCCTGTTAGTGTCTCACTTTTATTAGCTATTTAAGAGGTGTTTGGCAGGAGGAACGGTTTAAAAGCATTACTAAATTTATAACTGAGCTGTTAATTGTGTTGTTAACCTTAGACATGAAAATAACAAAGCTTTTTTTCTTTCTAAATGAAACAAGTATAAATATTTGCAATGATGTCTTACCTAAAGTAAAGAAATAAAGCTCACTTTTGATTCTTTTGAGCTGAACAGATGTTTAAACAACTGAATAAAGATTTACTTTCAAAAACACACACAGTGGACTATTTAAATTTCAGACTATTGCAGAATGAAGTGCAAGATGAATGGTCTGTAAAATGTCTATTAATTTCCTGGATTTTTAAAACTGGTGTATGTTTAAAAATAAAGCAAAGCCTGGACTGGAGTATAACATTGTGCATAGTACACTGTGGCCACTTTGCTAGGTACCTGCTGTATCTAATAAAATGGCCACTCAGCGCATACTCATAACCTTCTGCTGCTGTAGCCCATCCACTTCGAGGTTTGACATGTTGTGCATTCAGAGATACACTTCTGTACACCACTGTTCTAATACGTGGTTTTTTTTTAGTTACTGTCACCTTCCTGTCAGCTTGAACCAGTCTGGCTACTCTCCTCCGACCTCTTTCATTAACAAGGTGATTTCGCCCAAGAAACTGATGCTCACTGGATGTTTTTTTTTAATTTTCGCACCAGGAGATCAGCAGTTTCTGAGATACTCAAATCACTCGTCTGGCACTGACAATCATTCCACGGTCAAAGTCACTTAGATCACATTTCTTCCCCATTCCAATGTTTGGTCTGAACAACAACTGAACCTCTTGACCATGTCTCCATGCTTTATGCATTGAATTGATGCCACGTGATTGGCTGATTAGATATTTGCATTCACAAGCAGGTGTACAGGTGTACTTAATAAAGCGGCCTTTGTTGCAACACAAGAGGATAAATTATTTGGATCAAAAACCTGCAGATGCTGAAAACCTGACACAAAAACAGGAAGTTTTGGAAGACATCAGCAGGTCAGGCAGCATCAATGGGGAGAGAAACAGAATCGCAGTTTAAAGGACGCTTCACCAGAACGAGAGAAGTGAGGAAACAAGCGTGTTTTAAATTGCAGAGAGGAGGCAGCGAAGGAAAGAACAGACCCTATTCTCGCTCTGACTGGGAGACGAGTGGGCATAAATTTGTGAGTCGTGGCCGAGTGGAAACCATGGTGAAGAAAAATGGAAGACACAAAGGTTGGTGGTGTTGTAGATAGTGTAGAGGATTGTCAAAGATTGCAGAGAGACATTGATAGGATGCAGAAGTGGGCTGAAAAGTGGCAGATGGAGTTCAACCCAGAGAAGAGTGAGGTGGTACACTTTGGAAGGAGTACAAAGTAAATGGCAGGATACTTGGTAGTGTGGAAGAGCAGAGAGATCTGGGGGTGCACGTCCACAGATCCCTGAAAGTTGCCTCACAGGTGGATAGGGTAGTTAAGAAAGCTTATGGGGTGTTAGCTTTCATAAGTCGAGGGATAGAGTTTAAGAGTCGCGATGTAATGATGCAGCTCTATAAAACTCTGGTTAGGTCACACTTGGAGTACTGTGTCCAGTTCTGGTCACCTCACTATAGGAAGGATGTGGAAGCATTGGAAAGGGTACAGAGCAGAGGTACCAGGATGCTGCCTGGTTTAGAGAGTATGCATTATGATCAGAGATTAAGGGAGCTAGGGCTTTACTCTTTGGAGAGAAGGAGGATGAGAGGAGACATGATGGAGGTGCACAAGATAATAAGAGGAATAGGTAGAGTGGATAGCCAGTGCCTCTTCTCCAAGGCACCACTGCTCAATACAAGAAGACATGGCTTTAAGGTAAAGGGTGGGAAGTTCAAGGGGGATATTACAGGAAGGTTTTTTACTCAGAGAGTGGTTGGTGCGTGGAATGCACTGCCTGAGTCAGTGGTGGAGGCAGATACATTAGTGAAGTTTAAGAGACTACTAGACAGGTATATGGAGGAATTTAAGGTGGGGGCTTATATGGGAGGCAGGTTTGAGGGTTGGCACAACATTGTGGGCTGAAGGGCCTGTACTGTGCTGTACTATTCTATGTTCTATGTTAAAGACATTTAGCTAATAATCTGATTATTAGAGCAGATATGATGGAGACAAAGAAATGAGAAGAAATGGAACTTTTAAAAATAGCTGAACTGGTCACATCATGACTTGGTTGGCAATTCCAATGTACAGGAACACAAGAGCTTTAAAGAGTGGACACTGCCTGGTCCAATGGTGGCATAGCTTTTTCCCATTGAAATATCAATCTGGAGAGCTCCCACAAGAAGGTGGCATCCATCATCAAGAATCTCCACTATCTGGGTCAAGCCCTCTTCCTACTGCTGCCATTGAACAGGATGGACAGAAACCTGAGGTCCCATACCACCAGGTTCAAGAGCAGCTGTAATCCTCAGGTTCTTGAACTAATGTGCACAACCCTAATCCTGCCTCAGTGATGGTGCACTGCTGAACTTCTCTTGATTGACCATCGACTTGCCTCTAATGGTCTTTTGTTTTGCACTAGTGTCTTGTATTGCGTTTTCCTTCTTTCTTCTTCACTATCTTGTGTAATTTATGTATAATTTAACTGTAATTCTTGTTCTGCCTGTGATGCAGCTACAAGCATGCCTTTCGTCGTACTTGTAACTCACCGTAGTCGGGCACATGGCAGGCTTGGCTTGACTTGGATAAGAACGGCAATCTTGGAGGAAGCAGGGAGAGAGGAGGTGTACACGAGTTAGCTGTGAGAGTCTCTGGATACTGGTGACTATTTTACAGCATAATTTAATCCTGTGTTTTAAAGAAAAGACAGATGTTAGAATAGTTTATGCAGCTTTAAAAAAATTTATTGTGCTTTTCTCATTGCCTTTGAACTGAATGGCTCGCTGAGCTTTTTCGGGAGGTGTTTAAGAGGCAAGTAGACTGGTGGGTCTGGAGTTGGATATAAGACATACTGGGTCAGAACAACTTCCTCCATTGAAGGGTATTAGTGAACTAGATAGGCTTATGGAATGATCCTGTAAGGATGCTGTCATCCCTACGCTTAACCATCTGTTTTTCAGAATGCCAAATTATTAACTGAATGTAATGGTAGAATTTGAACAGTTGTCTCTATTTCATTAGTTCTAGTTACTGGATTACCTGTCTGCTCTACACGGTACATCATTTGAAGTACAACCTATCAAATCGTCACTATATAGCAACGTTATTTTGTTTACCGTGCGTAAGTACTTTATCTCTCTCTTGCTCGAGATATATAAATTGCATACAACTTTTAATACAACAATCTCATTTTTCAAGAGGTAATTAATAAGGCGAAACAATCGCAAAGACCACACAAGCTTTATTTTGCTGCTAACTGGAATGTTTAAGTTAAATCGTCATGGAGACAAATTTGGACGGCATTGAAGCTGTAATAAAGCCAGCCTCAGATAACCTGCAACTGGTCCTTGTCACAGCAAAGCCACCGTCACATGGCCTTCATTAGAAGCAACCCTCACCTCCAGGGGGCACTTGATTCCCGTGTCCTCAGAAGAAATAACCGTCTCCCTTGAAAGACCCCTTGGCAACTGATAATGTGAATAAATGTCATTGTTTCCAGCAAGCTTTTGCATTTAAACTCGGGACAAACTGAAACAGAGCTTCAGGCCAGTTTAATGTTAAACATGGTGCAACATGCACTCTGCTACAGTGGATGCATCTCCATCAATGAAGCAGTACAGCCTGAGGCCATGCTCAGCACACTGCCTATGAAAACCCCTAACAGCCAGTAAATTTCCACAACGCTTGATAAACATTGGAGTTTGCTCAGCTCATGAGCTCTCCAAATTGAAGATCCTTCGGCTGTATGCAAAGATGTTGGCCTTATTAACTTCGCACTTGTTCTATAATGTGAGGCTGTTGTTGCTTCTCCCATTATACATACATTTTGCTCAGCCTTCAAGTGAAATTGCACTCCTCTACAATAAGCAGACTCTTCAAATCTACCATTCCACTTGGGACTATAGCATACCATTTTTATTGCAATAGGAATGAAATCAAAAAGGTGGTATCCATCATTACGCACCCTCACCACCCAGAAAATGCCTTCTTCTCATTAATAGATAGATAGGTAGATAGATATATTTTATTGATCCCGAGGGAAATTGGGTTTCGCTATAGCCCCACCAACCAAGAATAGAGCATAAATATAGCAAGACAAAAACCACAAACAATCAAACAACAATATGCAAACTATGCCAGATGGAAATAAGTCCAGGACCAACCTATTGGCTCAGGGTGTCTGACCCTCCATGGAAGGAGCTGCAGAGTTCGATGGCCACAGGCAGGAATAACCTCCCGTGACGCCCAGTGTTGTATCTCGGTGGAATATGGCCGGAGTCCAACAGCAATAAATTCAATATCCGGTCTACAAACACGTTCCTCGATCGTAATATGACCCGGATTGCACCATCCGTTGTTAACCAGAACAGTAAGCACCCAATTCCTTAATGCTTACCGCTCTCAGTGCACTTCCGGTCAGCTGGAACAGTCTGAAAGCCGTCCATGGAGAAGTTTTGATCGGGTATGTCCTCGTGCAGCCCTGTTCCAGTTAAACACATAACACTGCACCCCTGAAATGTTCGCTGACGCCTGGCTAGCGCCGTGAACTCGTCTATTTTATTACCCACCGAACTCCTCTTCTCCATAAGTCTCTGTTGTCTCGAGCTGGTCCTCCTTCCTCACAATCAGATTTCGGAGCGGACAATGAACCAATCCATGAACACTACTTCACTCCTTTTTGGCTCTCTTGTTGCACTACTCAATCAAAAAAAAACAAAATATATTATTATATATTATTGCAATCTATAGTCTTTTTAATGTATTGCAATACAACAAATTTCATGACGTTTTGGGTCTCGGCCCGAAATGTCGGCTGTATACTAATTTCCACAGATGCTACCTGACCTGCTGAGTCCCTCTGGCATTCTGTCTCCGCATCTGCTCTCAGGATGAGGCTTTTCATTCTAGGACGAGGGAGATGTCTTCCTTTTTTAAAGAAAGGGGCTTCCCTTCCTCCACTATCAACTCTGCTCTTAAACGTATCTCCCCCATTTCACGTACATCTGCTCTCACTCCATCCTCCCACCACCCCACTAGGAATAGGGTTCCCCTGGTCCTCACCTACCACTCCACCAGCCTCCGGGTCCAACATATTATTCTTCGTAACTTCCGCCACCTCCAACGGAATCCCACCACTAAGCACATCTTTCCCTCCCCCCCTCTCTCTCTGCATTCCGCAGGGATCGCTCCCTACACAACTCCCTTGTCCATTCGTTCCCCCCATCCCTCCCCACTGATCTCCCTCCTGGCACTTATCCGTGTAAGCGGAACAAGTGCTACACATGCCCTTACACTTCCTCCCTTACCACCATTCAGGGCCCCAAACAGTCCTTCCAGGTGAGGCATCACTTCACCTGTGAGTCGACTGGGGTGATACACTGCGTCCGGTGCTCCCGATGTGGCCTTTTATATATTGGTGAGACCCGACGCAGACTGGGAGACCGCTTTGCTGAACATCTATGCTCTGTCCGCCAGAGAAAGCAGGATCTCCCAGTGGCCACACATTTTAATTCCACATCCCATTCCCATTCTGACATGTCTGTCCACGGCTTCCTCTACTGTGGAGATGAAGCCACACTCAGGTTGGAGGAACAACACCTTATATTCCGTCTGGGTAGCCTCCAACCTGATGGCATGAACATTGACTTCTCTAACTTCCGCTAAGGCCCCACCTCCCCCTCGTACCCCATCTGTTACTTATTTTTATGCACACATTCTTTCTCTCACTCTCCTTTTTCTCCCTCTGTCCCTCTGAATATACCTCTTGCCCATCCTCTGGGTCAACCCCCCCCCCTTGTCTTTCTTCCCGGACCTCCTGTCCCATGATCCCCTCGTATCCCCTTTTGCCTATCACCTGTCCAGCTCTCGGCTCTATCCCTCCCCCTCCTGTCTTCTCCTATCATTTTGGATCTCCCCCTCCCCCTCCAACTTTCAAATCCCTTACTCACTCTTCCTTCAGTTAGTCCTGACGAAGGGTCTCGGCCTGAAACATCGACTGCATCTCTTCCTATAGATGCTGCTTGGCCTGCTGTGTTCACCAGCAACTTTGATGTATGTTCCCTCTGGCATTCTGTGCTTTTTGCTCTGGGTTTCCAGCATCTGCGGAACCTCTTGTATTTATAGATTTCATGACATATGCCAATGAAGATAAACCTGATTCTGAATGAAATTTTAAGTAAATAAAAAAGATTTAGCCAGCTGGTGGAAATCTGCGATCTGTTACGGAGCTGTGTAGATCGGTACTCCCAGCTAAGCTTCCCGTACACCGTACAACATTTCAAACAACATGCAAATAGAAATTCTCAAGCAGCAGGTTGATATCAGTGGAATGACTTTACTGTCCCTCAGCTATGGGAATACTTCATCTCCCCCCTTTTCAAAGCACTCCACCTTTCCTACAATCTACAGTATCTACGGTGAACTGTACAGAGAGGGAGGGAATAGAGGTATACAAAATTATGAGGGGTATAGATAGAGTAAATGCAAACAGGCTTTTATTGAGGTTGGGTGAGAATAGAACTAGAGATCATAGGTTGAATCAGAATCAGAATCAGGTTTATTATCACCGGCACGTGTCGTGAAATTTGTTAACAGCAGCAGCAGCTCAATGCAATGCATAATATAGAAGAAGAAGAAAAAAATAATTAAGTAAATCAATTACAGTATACGTATATATTGAATAGATTAAAAATCATGCAAAAAAACCAGAAATAATATTTATTAAAAAAGTGAGGTAGTGTTCACGGGTTCAATGTCCATTTAGGAATCAGCTGACAGAGGGGGAGAAGCTGTTCCTGAATCGCTGAGTGTGTGCCTTCAGGCTTCTGTACCTCCCACCTGATGGTAACAGTGAGAAAAGGGCATGCCCTGGGTGTTGGAGGTCCTTAATAATAGACGCTGCTTTTCTGAGACACTGCTCCCTGAAGATGTCCTAGGTACTTTGTAGGCTAGTATCCAAGATGGAATTGACTAAATTTAAAACTCTGCAGCTTCTTTCGGTCCTGCGCAGTAGCCCCGCCCCCCCCCACCCAATACCAGACAGTAAAGCAGCCTGTCAGAATGCTCTCCACAGTACATCTATAAAGGTGAAAGATGAAATATTTAGGGGGAATCTGAGGGGGAACTTCTTCACTCAGAGTGTGGTGAGAGTGTGCAACAAGCTTCCAGCGGAAATTGTGGAAGCGGGTTTGATGTCAACATTAAGAGAAATTTGGATAAGTACATCGATGGGAGGTATATGGATTGCTATGGTCCAGGTGTGGGTTGATGGAACTAGACAGAACAATAGTTGTAGCATGAACTAGATGGGCTGAAGCGCCTGTTTCTGTGCTGTAGTGCTCTGTGAATCCACAGCAGGGATGGAAAATGGACGATTGTCTTTGCCGTGATGAAAAATTATCTGTATTTATATAAAACTTCTAATATAGCAAATACCCCAGGAGAATTAGAAAATAGAATTTGATGCCTTAATCCTAACCAAATAAGGTGAAGTTAAAAAACAGAAAATAGGAGAAAGATTAACCATTCAGCCCTTCGACCATGCTCTACCATTCAGCATGGTTGATAACCAATCTCAATTACATATCCTGCTATCTTCCTATACCCCCGATCTCCTTTGCATCCAGAAATTTTTCTGTCTCCTTAAGTATATCTTACCACATTCAAGATATATTAGGGACATTAAAGAGACTCCTACGATAGGCGCATGGCTAATTGAAAAATGGAGGACTATGCAGGAGGGAAAGCTTTGATTCATCTTGGAGTAGATTGAAAGGTCAACACAGCATTGTGGTCTGAAGGGCCAGTTCTGTACTGTGCTGTAGTTTTCAATGTCCTATGTTCCAGATTCTAAGTTCTATGTTCTATGTTCGAAAACTGACACCCAACTGCATGGTCTAAGAGGCAAGTTTTAAGGAGACCTTAAAGAAGGAAAGATAAGTAGTTTGGGGAAGGAATTCCAGAGATCAGGAACAAGTTAGCTGAGGGCATGGTCACAATAAGTGGAACAATTAAACTTGGTGATGCAAAGTACAAATTATCCAGGAGGGAAAGGTGAATCAAATTATCAGCTGAAAGGGAAAGGTGAATTGTCTTTGCATATCTGCCTTAAGTCATTGCCTCAATATGTTAACTTTGTCACATGGTGTGAGCAGAATTATCTGCAGCTTAATGTGAAAAAGACTAAGGAGCTGGTGGTAGACCTGAGGAGAGCTAAGGTATCGGTGACCCCTGTTTCCATCCAAGGAGTCAGTGTGGACATGGTGGAGGATTACAAATACCTGGGGATATGAATTGACAATAAACTGGACTGGTCAAAGAACACTGAGGCTGTCTATAAGAAGGGTCAGAGCTATCTCTATTTCCTGAGGAGACTGAAGTCCTTTAACATCTGCCGGACGATGCTGAGGATGTTCTACGAGTCTGTGGTGGCCAGTGTTATCCTGTTTGCTGTTGTGTGCTGGGGCAGCAGGCTGAGGGTAGCAGACACCAACAGAATCAACAAACTCATTCGTAAGGCCGGTGATGTTGTGGGGATGGAACCGGACTCTCTCACGGTGGTGTCTGAAAAGAGGATGCTGTCTAAGTTGCATGCCATCTTGGTCAATGTCTCCCATCCACTACATAAGGTACTGGATGGGCACAGGAGTACATTCAGCCAGAGACTCATTCCTCCAAGATGCAGCACAGAGCGTCATAGGAAGTCATTCCTGCCTGTGGCCATCAAACTTTACAACCCCTCCCTTGGAGGGTCAGACACCCTGTGCCAATAGGCTGATCGTGGACTTATTTCATAATTTACTGGCATAATTTACATATTACTATTTAACTATTTATGGTTCTATTACTATTTATTATTTATGGTGCAACTGTAATGAAAACCAATTTCCCCTGGGATCATTAAAGTATGACTATGACTATGACTATGACTATGACTATGACTATGACTATGACTATGACTATGACTAAAGGAATCATATTTTTATTTCGCTTTGAATTTGGATGCCCTACAATATTCTGTGAGGAAGAATTTTCACATAGTGTTGATGACAGGATACACCAGAAATCCCATCTTGCTCGTACACTCTTCAAGGTATGGAGACTTAATTGAAAAGTTACAATGCTTTTCTAGAACACTGCAAATAAATTATTTTCAGACAATACAATCATGTGGTAACACTTCAAGGCTTACATTCCAGGGAAACCCATTTATGGTGTTCCTGAACACGGATATGATACCCATTTACAACGTGACATGTACATGTATAGAGGGATATGGACCAAATGTGACCAAATTGGGACTAGCTTAGAAGGGTGTCCTGCTGAAGGGTTTTGGCCTGAAGTGTTGACTGTAATCTTTTCCTAGATGCTGCCTGGCCTGCTGAGTTCCTCCAGCATGTTGTGTGTGTTGCAGGTATTCTCGGTTGGCATGTTTCCTTGGTGTAAGGCTCTAGACAAAACAATACACCAAACAATGGTTACAGTGATGGAAACAAGAACAAGAAAGGGCATAGAGGGAAGGCATATAATATTGCAAAAATTACTGGGAAGGTAGAGGACTCTGAAGCTTTTTAAAAACCAGCAGAATGAAACTGAAAAAAAACATAAAGAGAGAAAAGATGAAATACGAGGGTAAGCTAGTCAATAATATCAAAGAGGATGCAATTTTTTTCAGATATATAAAGGGTAAAAGAGAGATCAGAGTAGATAACAGACAGCTGGAAAATGATGCTGAAGGGGTAGTAATGGAGGACAAAGAAATAGTGGTTGAACTTAATAAGGATTTTGCGTCACTCTTCACTGTGCAAGACATCAGCAGAATGCCAGGAATGCAAGAGTGTCAGGGGCAGAAGTGAGTGTTGCTATTACTAAAGAGAAGGTGCTTGAGAAGCTAAAGAGTCTGAAGGTAGATAAGTCACCAGGTGCAAATGGACTACACTGCAAAGTTCCAAGTGAGGTAGCTGAAGAGATTGCGGGGGCATTAGTAATGATCTTTCACAAATCACCAGATTCTGGAATGGTTTCGGAGGACTGGAAAATTGCAAATGTCTCTCCACTCTTTCAGAAGGAAGGGCGACAGAAGAAAAGGTATTATAGGCCTGTGGTTGGAAAGATGTTGGAGTCCATTATTAAGGATTATTAAAGTACTTGGGGGCACATGATAAAATAAGCCAAAGTCAGCATGGTGTATTCAAGGTGAAATCTTGCTTGACAAATCTGTTGGAAACCTTTGAGGAAATAGCAGGCGGGATAGACAAAGGAGAGTCGATGGATGCTGTTTATTTGGATTTTCAAAAGGCCTTTGACGAGGTGCCACATATGAGGCTACTTAACAAGGTAAGAGCCCATGGTATTACAGGAAAGGTACTAGCATGGATAGAAGTTTGGCTGACTGGCAGGAGACACAGAGTGGGAATAAAGGGAGTCTGTTCTGGTTTGTTACCAGTGACTAGTGGTGAGCCAAAGTGGTGGTGTTCGGACTACTCTTTTCACGTTATATGTCAATGATATGGATGAAGGACTTGATGGCCTTAAGGCCATGTTTGCAGATGATATGAAGATAGGTGGATGTGCAGATAATATTGAGGAAGTAGGGTGTATGCAAAAGGACATAGACAGATTGGGAGAATGGGCAAAGAAGTGGCAGATAGAATATAGTGTAGGGAAGTGTATGGTCATACACTTTGGTAGAAGAAATAAGTATGTGGACTATTTTCTAAATGGCGAGAAAATTCACAAATCAGAGGTGCAAAGGGACTCAGGAGACCTTGAGCTGGGTTCCCTGAAAGTTAACCTATAGGTTGAGTCAGTGGTAAGAAAGGCAAATGCAATGTTAGCATTCATTTCTAGAGGACTAGAATGAAAAGCAAGGATGAAATTCTGTGTGTTTATTAGGAATTGGTCTGACTGCGCTTTGAGATTGTGAGCAGTTCTGGGCCCCTTATCTAAGAAAAGATGTGCTGGCACTGGAGAGGGTCCAGAGGAGGTTCATGACAGTGATCTCAGGAATGCGCAGGTTAACATATGAGGATCATTTGATGCCTCTGGGCCTATATTCTCTGGAGCTTAGAAGAATAACAGGGGGAATCTCATTGAAACCTACCAAATATTGAAAGGCCTAGATAGAGTAGATGTGGTGATGATGTTTCCTATAGCTGTGGAGTCTAGGACCAGAGGGAGCTGCCTCAGAATTGAGGAATGTCAATTTAGAATAGAAGGTGTTGAATCTGTGGAATTCATTGCAGTTCAGGCCAGTTCATTGGGTATCTTTGGGGCGGAGGTTGATAGGTTCTTGATTAATCAGGACGCCAAAGGTTGCCGGAAAAAGGCAGGATTGGGAAGAATAATAAATCAGCCATGATGGAATGACAGAGCAGACTGTATGGGCCAAATGGCCTAATTCTCCTCCTATCTTATGGTCTTTTCTACAACAGTTCCACATTATCGCCAGTGCTCCAACATTTTAAAAGTCTTTCCTGACTAATTTTCTTAAGCTACTGCATGTGGAGTGGAATTGCTCTGAGAGATCATGAATTCTATGTGCATGACATACAGCCACTCCCCGCGATGGAGGGCCAATCCAGATGAAGTGCAGATAGGCCATTCTTACTGACTACAGAGCTAATCTGCGGAAGGTGGCGTGGACAAAAATGTTGGATTTGATAATGTTGATTCAGAGGTTCTTCAGAAGTCAAGAATGAGTCATAAAACTTGACGGTTTCACCAGAACAAAGGAAGAAGACAAAGAAAAAGTTGTAGTTGTCTCATACTCAGACAAGAGATAAAAGTACATTCAATTATAATATGTAAACTATGAAATAGATTGAAGCCGAGTGACAACTGCTGCAGAAAAACTGAAAAGCTTCCAGAAAATTCAGAATCATTTACATCACAATTACTAGAAAATTTACTAAAATGTTAACACTCAGTGGCTACTTTATTAGGCACATTTGTACACATGCTCATTAATACAAATATCTAACCAGCCAATCATATGGTAGCAGCTGAATATATAAAAGTATGCAGATATGGTCAAGAGGTTCAGTTGTTGTTCAGACTAAACATCAAAATTGAGAAGAAGTGTGATCTAAGTGACTTTGACTGTGGAATGATTGTTGGTGCCAGATGGGGAGGTTCGAGTATCTCAGAAACTGCTGATCTCCTGGGATTTTCATGTACAACAATCTCAGGAGTGGTATAAAAATACAAAAGAAAAATCCAGTGAACGGCAGTTCTGTGGATGAAAATTCCTTGTTAATGAGAGAGGTCAGAGGAGAACGCCAGACTGGTTCAAGATGACAAGAAAGTGACAGTAACTCAAATAAACGCACATTACAACAGTGTAGCAACAATGGAGAAGAGCATCTCTGAATGCATAGCATGTCGAACCTTGAAATGGATGGACCACAGCAGCAGAAGACCACGAATATACACTCAGTGGCTACTTTATCGGGTCCAGAAGGTTCCTAATAAAGCGGCCACTGAATGTATACATAATTTTATTAAAATAACAAGCCAGCATAGTGAAGTTAAACTACAAGAAAAATGCAAAAAAAACCAACACCTCAGACAGTTGAGGAAGTTTGGTATGGATCCCCAAATCCTAAGAACTTTCTACAGGGGCACAATTGAGAGCATCCTGACTGGCTGCATCACTGGCTGGTATGGGAACTGTACCTCCCTCAATTGCAGGACTCTGCAGAGAGTGGTGCGGACAGCCCAGCACATCTGTAGTTGTGAACTTCCCATGATTTGGGACATTTACAAAGACAGATGTGAAAAAAGGGCCTGAAGGATCATTGGGGACCCAAGTCACCCCAACCACAATCTATTCCAGCTGCTACCATCCAGGAAACGGTACCGCAGCATAAAAGCCAGGACCAACAGGCTCCGGGACAGCTTCTTCCACTAGGCCATCAGACTGATTAACTCCCGCTGATCTGAGTGTATTCTATGTTACATTGACTGTTCTATTTATTATAAGTTACTATGGTTGCACATTGTACATTTAGACGGAGACGTAACGTAAAGATTTTTACTCCTTATGTATGTAAAGGATGTAAGAAATAAAGTCAATTCAATGCAATTCAATTTATTATGGTAACTAGTTACATGGGTGTGGGTGTGGTAAAAGTGTAAGGTTTAGTTATGTATTTGTGCTTTGTCCTCAGGAGTTTTGATTAGTACTGGGAGCTGATGAATATCATATCTTTTGTTGACTACTTATTTATGCTTAGTTTTGTTTCAATTTCATTGCTTCAAGATTATCATTACTGGAGCTGAGGGCATGTCTTACAAGTATAACAAATCCGTGGGCATTGCTAACAGCGGCAATTGATTTGGTTAGAATTGGCCGCTGTAGGGAGGGTGAATGTAAACAGCATTTTTCCAGGATTGGGGAATGAATAGCTTCAACTGAGAGGGAAGAGATCTAGTAGGAACATGAGGGGTAACTTCTACAACTAGAGGGTGGCCTGGATATGTACTGCCAGAGAAATTGTGTGAGGTAGTTACAATATCAGCACTTACAAGGCACAGGGACACGGGTAGGAAATGTTCACAGGTACTGGATATGGGCCGAACGTGAGCAAATAGGACTAGCTTAGGTGGGCATCTTGGTTGGCCTGGACTGCTTGATCTGAAGGGCCTCTTTCTGTGCTGTATTTTTATGAAAAAAACAAGACCACTAGGGGAGAATGGGATAGAAGATTGACCTAGATAGCGAGGCTGTGTGTAGAAGAAACATCGAAGTGCTGAATGCCCAGTAGATCTGCCAGAATTCTCTTGCCCTCAGGATTCACACCCTCTAGGAAAGGCAAGGAGAATGGAGATAACTGAAATTAAGGCAGTACTTTTTAAAAATATTTAATGATTTAAATACCATAGCCTGTGCGCAATGGAGTACTAGTTTGTGTATTTATTACACTTCCAGAAGATTGTTCATCCAGGCTCTCTTTTTGAAGACTTTAGTTCACTGTGTGAAACATTCAACACCTGCAGTGAAATTTTGCAGGTCTGTTTATACCTAAAGAAAGCAGTGACATAAATGTCTATATTTTATTTGTCATAATGCCATTCTTAATTTTGTTTTGCTGATAATGCAACCCATGCAAAGTGTTTTTGCTTTGATGAAAATAACAGATGTCGAAGGCAGCTTGTGCAGAATAAAAAATTGAGCTGTCCGCTGCTGCTGGCGTCCAAATGTAGTGATAGATTTAAGAGGCCTCAGTACCCCGCTGGAGGATAAGGAGGTGAGAGATTATAATACCATTTTACAACAGTTTGAGCGGCAGAAAGTGCTGCCAACTACTACAACATGGCAGAACCCCCGTCAAACACAACAGAAACATTTGTGACTTCAGTACTTTTTCTGAGATGCATATAAAATTAACTGTGTTATTGTAATACAGATGACAATCAAGTCATTATAGTTACTGAATTACTTGTAAAATAAATGATGGATGGAACATTTGTTCTATGCGCTGCCTACACATGTGGTGGAGGTTGGCTCCATTGCTGCCTTCAAGAAAGATTTAGATAAACATATGATAGATAAATATTTTGATGGGTTGGTAGATAAGGGACTCACTGGTGGAGAGCAGCAAGGACATAATGGGCCAAAAATCCTCCTTCTCTGTTTGCACTTGTCTTAGTCATTTTCCTGTTCGTCTACTTGTCCAAATTTCCCCCAACATTGCAAATGAATCTGTCTCTATCATTTCCTCTGGCAGCTCATTCTACAAACAAGAAAGGGAAAAAAAACAAAATAATGTTTTATATGAGGCAAAATAAGGATCGGAATTTTCACCTCCATAAAGATAGAAGCTAAAATATCATAAAAAGTTATAAACACGAGGAAGTCTGCAGATGCTGGAAATCCATAGCACACACAAAATGCCGGAGGAACTCAGCAGGTCAGGCAACATCTATGGAAATGACTAGATAGTTGACATTTCGGGGCAAGGCCCTTCTTCAGGATTGAGAAGGAAGGGGAAAGATGCCAGGACAAAAAGGTGGGGAAGGGGAAGGAGGCTTGCCGGAAGGTGAAAGAAGAAGTCAGGTGGCTGGGAAAGGTCAATGGCTAGAGAAGAAGGAATCTGACAGGAGAGGAGACTATGGGAGAAAGGGAGGGAGGAGGGGACCCAGTGGGAAGTAATAGGCAGGTGAGAAGAGGTAAAGGTAAGAGTGGGGAATAGAGGAAGGGGGGGTGGGTAGAATTTGTTCACCAGAAGGAGAAATCAATATTTATGCCAACAGTTTGGAGGCTACCCAGACAGAATGTAAGGTGACGTTCCTCCACTCTGAGGGTGGCTTCATCATGGCACAAAAGGAGGCCATGCACCGACATGTTGGAATGGGAATGGGAATTAGAATTAAAATGTTTGCCCACCAGGAAGTCCTGCTGTAGGGGATGGTGCGGTGGTCCCCAATTTACAACTTGTCTTACCAATGTAGAGGAGGCAAATTAAAGTTTATTTACTTCACAATTAAGTATATTGAAAAATGTTTACCTAAGGGAATTCCAGTTCCTCATGTATTTAAATTTACTAATATTTTGACTCATGTCAGACATCAAAGGTAACATTTTTTGGGTTTTTATAAAGTTTTCTTCATTTCACTTTTTTCCTCTTAAATGTGGTAGAGAAAGTGGATGAAACACACAAATTACAGAGGCTGAATGCAGACAATGATAGCTTTCCTGCACTGAACTATCTATATCTTCAGGAAGGTCTCCAATGAAAGTGTGGCTGATGTTTCACCATCACGTAGCCATCAAATCAGAACAGTAAAGAGTGTCTTCATCCCCCTTTCCTCTCCTCATTCCATTTACCTACGACCGACATATTCTGCCCTCTGGCATCCCACCTGGTTCTGGTTCCATCTGTCCTTCACCTCTCCCCTAATAGTTCACATTACCACCTTCTTTACTGATCAGATTCCAGCACTGGTAAACTTAGTATTCTTTATCCCCCTCACTGGTGTCTCCACCTTCACCCTCCACTCCTCTAGCACCTAGTTCCATCTGCCCCTTTGTTTTTTCTGCCTCCATTTATCATCCACCTGCCTCGGTCTCCGAATTCTATCCCTCACTTTTCCCTACATGGCTCCATCTACTCATCATTCTTCACCCCTCTTTGTTCAATCAATTACCCATTGGCCCCTGTCTCACCATCCCTCTCTGCTCTTCCCTCTCCGTCCTTAACCTGATGCAGTTTTGACTTGAACATGAACAGTTCCTTCCACCACGCCCCTCCCTCACAGATGCTGCTCGATCTGCTGAGCTCCTCCAGCAGATTGTTTATTGCTCCAGATTCCAGCATTCAGTATCGACAGTCTCTTCTGTCCTCACTAACAATCCGCGATGATGGGAACACTAGAGCTGGCTGTGTGCTGCTGGATCCCGTACTGAGTTGTGGGCTGAACCCTCCTGGTAGTACTGCTCTCCAGTGCTCCCTCCGGGGTATGCGAGCTGCCCTCCAGTGCTCCCTCTGGGGTATGCAAGCTGCCCTCCAGCGCTCCCTCTGGGGTATGCAAACTGCCCTCCAGTGCTCCCTCTGGGGTATGCAAGCTGCCCTCCAGTAATCCCTCCGGGGTATGCAAGCTGGATTGCGTTAGTCTGCGGCTGCACTTGCGCTAGATGAGGAACTGCTACGGCTTGTTCTTGCAGAAACATCCATCTTCCATCAATCTACAGGCCATAACACAGGGACTTGGGCTATAGTATTATTTTTATTTTATATATTTTTGTAACTGTATGTTTTTCTGCTACTCTAATGATGCGTGCTGGGTGCTGTGTGTTGACTGTTGGTACTGTGTTTCGTACCTTTGCCCCAGAGGAACACTGTTTCATTTGGGGGTATTCCTATGTATGGTTGAATGAAATTAAACTTGAGCATGGATTATTGTAGCTGAGTTAGGAATTTCAAAACTAACTCTAGAATGTCCAGCACAAAGTCTTGACTCTGGCATTAAATTACAGAGCTGAGGGACTGCAACACGTCTGGAGGTGCTGTCTTAAAACCGGGACCTGACTGCCTTTTGCTGCAAAGACAACGATCAGCTAATTTCTATCCTGAACTCCTTCATAATGTTTATCCTTCAGCCAGGTCATGCTTTCTTCTCGTTGCTGCCATTGGGAAGGAGGTACAGAAGCCTTAGGCCCAACAGCACCAGGTTCAGGAAGAGTAATTACCCTTCAAACATCCACCAATGTGGATACCTTCACTAACCTCAACACTAAATTGATTCCACAAACTCTGGACTTACTTTCAAGGACTGCACAACTCATGTTTGCAGTATTATTTATTTATGCATTTTTATTATTTCTTTGTATTTGCTCAGTTTGTCTTTTGTACATTGGTTGATTTGACAGGCTTTTTCAGTGTGTGGTTTTTCACTGATTCTATTGTATGTCTTTGTTCTACTGTGAATGCCTGCAAGAAAATGAATCTCAGGGTGATATATATGTACTTTGATAATAAATTTACTTTGAACTTTTTAGGGCTGGATTATCCACTCCCTAGCAACATAAACAAAATGTTGGACCAACTCAGCAGATCAAGCAGCATCTATGGCAGGAAGTAAAGAGTCAACAGTTCGGGATGAGACCCTCATCAGTTCTGATGAAAGATTTCAGCCTGAAACGTTGACTGTTTGTTCTCCTTCATGAATGCTGCCCGATCGGTGGAGTCCCTCCAGTATTCTGAGTGCATTGCTCAAGATTTCGAGCATCTGCAGAATCTCTTGTGTTCACTCACCAGCCGGTGGTTCTGTGGTGCTGTGCCCTTCTTGATGAGCAGCTGGGCACCAAAGGCTTCTGAAACTACTTTTGAAGTGACAGCCAAGAAATTTAGAAATAAGTTGAAATAATTTTGATTTTGTCAACTGCGCCTTGTTGTCTCAATTGAATATCTGATTGCTTTTCTGTGAAAAATATTAGATAAACACAATAATAAGGATAGGCTGTACAAAATTGTTTATGGTGTCATCCCAACCATCTTGAGTGTTTTCAGGGCTAGCCATTTGATTGGACATCAATGATTCCTTTCTTGAAGGACAATAGAGGACCCATGCCAATCTGCCAGCTCTAAACGGTTATTTTCTAGACCTGAGTTACAAATTAGACATGGAAGCAGAATTAGGCCTTTCGGCCCATCGAATCTTCTCTGCCATTCGATTGTGGTCAATTTATTATCCTCTTAATCCCATTCTCCTACCTTCTCCCTGTAACCTTTGACACTCTTATTAATCAAGAATCTATCAACCACCGCTTTAAAGACATCCAGTGACTTGGCCTCCACAGCCATGAGTGGCAATGAATTCCACAGATTCACCACCCCCTGGTTAAATAAATTCCTCCTCATCTCTGTTCTACACCTTTCTACTCTGAGGATGACCCTCTGGTCTAGATTCCCCTACTATTAGAATCATCCACTCAATGTCCACTCTATCTAGCCTTTCAATGTTCAATAGATATCAGTGAGATCCCCCTTCATTCTTTTAAGTTCCAGCAAGTACAGGCCAGAGTTATCAAACCCTTGTCGTATGTTAACTCCTTTCATTTCTGGGGTAATTCCTGAGAACCTCCTTCTCTGCTCGCAATATTCCCAAAGTGGTCTGACCATAGCCTTATAAAGTCTCACCTTAAATCCTTGCTTTTAAATTTTCACCCTCTTGAAATAAATGCTGGAATTGCATGTGCAATTTCACAACTTGCCCTGGTTGCATTTGCTTCCACAGACTCTTTTGTCTTCGGGTACTCAAGAAGCTGGAAATACTGACAAATCTTGTCAACGAGGGTTGTAAATCTTTGGAAGTGTCACTCTCTCATATCGCATGGCAGCAGAATCTTGGAATAATTTTGAGGCAGAGGTGAATAGGTTCTGAAGAAGCAAGGGAGAGAATGATTACCAGGAATAGTGGGAATCCAGCAGTAAAGATTACAATTACACTCAGATGCGATTTATGAGGTACGTAAGTCAAACCCAGTGTAGTCTTGCGCACCTGTAGCCCATCCACTTCAAGATTCTACGTGTTTTATATTCAGAGATGGTCTTTTGCACACCACTGTTGTAACACGTGGTACTTGAGTTACTGTCACCTTCCTGTCAGCTTGAACCAGTCTAGTCATTCTCCTCTGACCGCTCTCATTAATAAGGCATTTTCGCCTACAAAACTGCAGCTCACTGGACTTTTCTTTGTTTCTCACACCATTCTCTGTAAACTCTAGAAACTGCTGTGTGTGAAAATCCCAGGAGATCAACAGTGTCTGAGATACTCCAACCACCCCGTCTGGTGCCAACAATCATACCACAGCGAAAGTTACCTTGATCAAGGTTTTTCCCCATTCTGATGTTTGGCCTGAACAACAGTGGAACCTCTTGACCATGTCTGCATGCTTTTATACATTGAGTTGCTGCCACGTAATTGACTGATTAGATAATTGCATTAATGAGCAGATGTGCAGGAGTACCTAATAAAATGGCCATTGTGCTGTATACTTGACACAATCATGTTGACTGGCGGCAGAGACTGGATGGATGAGTTGATCACCTCTGCTTTTTACTGCGAAGACACAATCAAGGTTGTAGACCTAGGAGAAGAGGATATAATTGTTGAATAAAAAGCAATAAAATAGATGAATAAAATCAGATTAAGGTGAAAGCATGCTGGATTTAATGTACAGTTTATTCTCATTTTTTATGGCTGTTGTTACATAACTCTTTATGGAAGAACTTCATTGCAGCCATAAACGCCAGCGGCGTAACAGGCAGTAACTAACTTACATTACTGTTTGCACGAGCTCGCTGTGCACAAATTGGTTCCAATGCCTCTCAGTTTCCCACACTACAAATCTGATTGCATTTCAGAAAGGATTTCACTAGTTGCAAAGCACTTTCATATATCCCCAAGCTATGAAAGCTGCTGTAAAAATATGCCTTTACCCTGATTTTTCAAAGATATGTTCCCGTTGCGCTATGTCTTCATGGCAGGAAATAGAACTTATTTCTGAGTTCCAATGATGAATGTTGAAATGGTGCCCATGTAGGACCTGGCTCCCTTATTCAAGGAGCTGGATTCTAAATAATCTGAAACAAATTCATAACTGTAGCTCTCCAGAGGACAAAGCTAATTTATTAAGCTTTCTTTTCATTTGTTATTAGCCATTTCTTACTCAAAATATAGTTTAATTTTACCAGTAAAAAAAAATCAGGCTTAAGTGCTAACAGATGCTTGCATGCCAGCACAGTTCTTTCGCCCATGGTACTAAAAGTGATTTGCAACCACGTCATATTATTTATCATTACTCATTTACTGTCAGCAGTGTATTAGAGGTTAATAGAAGTGCCAGAACATGTACTGATTTACTTAGTAAAATTTTTGTTCCAAGGTTTAGGTCGGTTGATTGGAGTCTGTGAGACTTTCAATATTCATACATTATGAACAGGAAACTGCAGTGACCTTGAGTCATGACTACTTGCACAGTATATTATATCAGATTTGACCTTCAACAGCTTATAAATACACTAGCTGTATTTAACCAATATTTTCTTCCATATTACTGACACTGCAACATGCAGTCTGGAAGATTAATGCTGTGTGACAACAACAAGAACAGAAATCATGTGACACAGATAGTCCGAGTCTCCTCCAATGACCTTCAGCATTGTGAGCTGTCAATACCAAAGGACTAGAATAATCATAGGTAGCCTTTAAGGGAGAAGGGACAGATCCTTCGGTCACCTCCTGCCACTGTGCTCTGGTGTACAGGGAATTGTCGTATCTAGTGTTCAGATTCCGACAATGAGAAGGGAAAAAAATCAATAGCTGTGGTGTTAGTGATGCGGCAGCAACCTCTAAAATATCAAGACAAATCCATTTCTTTCATAAATGTCTTCATTCCCAAATGTCATTGTTAAGTGATTTTTTTTTTGTCCCTATCTAAGCTTAAGCCAAATAGTATTTTATAAAAGTTTTTTCACTCCCCCCCCCACCCTCTTTCAATTATTTCTCTATTGGAGTTAACTGATTTCATTACACTGAATTGTGCTGTACTGTATTTTATCATTTTATTTTTTAAAATGTATTTGTGAGGGAAAAAAAGTCCAAATGTACTAAGAACAGAACTATTGTATTGTGGTGGAGAATAAGTAGTAATTACAGAGAAATATGAAAGCTGTTCCTGCTGTTAGGAGAAATGATAAGGGAATACTGCTCCTTTTCAAAGCATGGAGTCCATTTTGATATAATTGGTTCCAGAATTATTTATGACATTAATTGCTGCATTATCGACTGGCTGTCAGCTCTTCTGGCAGTCAGTCCATCTTTCTTACCACTGCAAGCCAACTCAGCCCAAACTAGACTGACAAGCTAATTACATTCATCTCCCCCTCAATGACAAATACTGCTCATCTGAAACCTTTCCAGAAATAGGTGCTTTTTCTTTCCTTCGAGTGAGTTCATCCTGAGCCAGCCTTAGCTGATATCTACAGGTACAGAATGCAGCTAACTCTGCTCACATGGTGATTAGTGAGAACATCTCACTTGATCCAAATACTCAGACACCTTGTGCTATCAATCTGAATGTCAGAGCCTGGTTCGCTTATTGCTTTCAACGGATTTTTCTACCCGTTCATATCTGTCACTCTGTGCTGAAGTCCACAGCCCGGAGGATGATGGAAAATAAAGGTACCTTCCCCCACTAAGCCAGCCACCCCCCCCCAACCCTCCCACCACCTTCCTCCCTCCTTCTTACATCCAGTGAACGAGGATCGAATGCGACACACACCAAACTCGGAATGTCCTGCAGCCAGCTCTCAAGCCTCTGATGCTGTCATCTTGAGCCACATCAGGAGCACTGGCTCAATGGCAGCCTCCTTGACATCTGTCAGAAACTTTTAAACGTCTGCTCTTTTCATTAGGATGCCTCTATATCCCAGCCATGGAAAAGATGACATTTTGTAAAGGGGGTGGGGGAGAAAAAGTTCTTATGGCTCCCTCTTCCAACTGTCATTGCAAGTATCCTCCAAACATATCAAATTGTGGACAAATGAACACGGTCATTTGGAAATGAATGCAGTAATGACCAAGTTTTTTTTTAAAAAAGCCATGTCAAAATGTGCAGTTTTTCTCCTAGGAAACAGAGCTACAAACTATTTCGTGCCAGGCTATTTTTGACCTTTGTGATGCGCTGCTTTCTAGGACTGATGAGCGCATCTCAAATGCACATGAGTTCCTTAATGCTCCCTTCCATTTCACTGGAATATTCCCCGTACCGAGAATTATGAACGAAAAGTTGCAGAAGGTCATTCTGATCCCGGTAGCAGTGGAAATATTTGGCCAAATTAGCATCCACATGAGCAATAATGAGCTTGGGGAGATGAAAATGAAATGCCTAACTTTTCCTCAGAGTTTTCAGCAGCATTGAAAAGGAATTTATAGCCAAGTCCAATGTTTATACTTTTAAAAAACACATTGTATCATTGATTTCATATTTTTCTTCTGTTTTTTTTTTCATCTGATTTTCTGGGTTTAGAACATAGAACAGAACAGCGCAGGAAAGAGTTCTTCAGCCCACAATGTACCGAACCAGCTAAAAAGCAAATCAAACACTCCCCCCCAAAAACTAATCTCTCCTACCTACAAAATGTCCATATCCCTCTATCTTCCTCATATTCATGTGCCTATCTAAACGTCTGTTAAAAGTCTCCAGTATATTTGCCTCTACCACCATACCAGGCAGCGCATTCCAGGCATCCACCACTGAGTAAAAAATTACCCCTCACATCCCTTTTGAACCTATGCCCTCTCACCTTCAATGCATGCCGTCTGGTATTAGACATTTGATTCTGCTTAAAATCTTATACTAGTGTGGGGTATGACCAGGTGTTTGGACAATTTAAATGCTGGGCCAGGGTGTCGGGACCAGAGGCAAGGTTCAGGCTGGTCTGAACCTTGCCTCTGGATCATTTGCACCAGTCTAAACAGTAAGGCCGAGGTTGTGCCCTGTCGGAGAGCTTAGCGACAATTTGCCCCGCTGTCTGATGAACTGAGGCTGAGGCTCTTGGCCTGCTCTGGCTGCTCCAGGTTCAGATCTATGGACCTTTTGTTCTGACTGTCGTTGCTTGTTTTTATTGTTTGCGTGATTTGTTTTTTTCTCTCTCTGTGCATTGTGTGTTGGTCTTTTTTTAAAATGGGTTCTTTCTGGTTTATTATTTTGTGGCTGCCTGTAAGCAGACCAATCTCAAGGTTATATAATTCAAGATTCAAAAGAACGTATAAATTATACAACCTTGAGATTTGCTTGCTCACAGGTAGCCACGAAGCTAGAAACCCAAATTAACCCAATTAAAGAAAAAGAGAAAAAAATAAAAATAGAAGACCAACACTCAATGCTCAAGAGAAGAAAAAAATACAAATCATGCAAACAATTGAAGCAAATAACAACATTCCCAACCAAAACTGAGTCCTCAGATCCAAAACTTGGAGCAACTTGGAGTGGGCCCAAAGTAGGGTTGCCAACTTTCTCACTCCCAAATAAGGGACAAAAGTAGCAGTCAAAGATGAGACACTTGGGTTTACCCCGAGAAAGACTACCATGACCATGAAGTCTTGCGCGGGCACCTGTGTGCGCATGTGTGTACGTGCCGATTTTTTTCTACAAATCAGTTTTGGTGATTCTGTTCAGTGAAACTACATTGTCCATACATTATTTCTACTTTATATAGGCTGTGTATTTATCATATCATTCCTGCTATTACTATCTGTTAGTGTTATTTTAGGTTTTATGTGTTATTTGGTATGATTTGATAGGTTATTTTTTGGGTGTGGAAATGCTCAAAACTTTTTCCCATATAAATTCATGGTAATTGCTTCTTCGCTTTACGCCATTTCAGCACGAAAGGTTTCATAGGAACGCTGTACCTTAGTGGGGGAAATACGGAACAAGGGCGGTCCCGTATGGGACAAACCAATTTACCCCAATATATGGGATGTCCCGGCTAAGACTGGACAGTTGGCAACCCTAGCCCAAAGTCTAATTTTTCAATTCATCAGATTAGCGGGCACAGAGCATAGCAGCCAAGGCTGTCTTCATAGCCTCAGCACCATGGAGAACGAGTGAAATCAGCTCTCACCTCGGATGCTGACTCCGTGTCTTTTCAGTCTATCTAGGCTTGCGTTTAAATTGACCAAGCAATGGAACAGCGAAAGGCTGTGCCCTGGAGAGAAGAGTGAAGATCACAGGAAGTGAGTGAAATTGGCGTTTAAGTTGTCTAAACAGCGTATTGTACCTCACACTAGGACCCAGGTACCGCTGCTGTGAAAGGCTCCAGGCCTGGACCATGCGATCCTGCCACTTGCTCCGGGCCCCGATTTATACATAATAAATGAACTTTGAACTTGAAATTTGAACAGTGGATCATAGAATCCTAGATCAAATAGTGATCTATTAAATTAAATGACCAGCAAATGCAGAAAATCAACAAATCAGATGTAGACACAGCAGATTGCAGATGCTGAAATCTGCTGGAGGAACTCAGTAAATCAGGCAGCATCTGCTGAGGACAGATATTTTGGGTTGAGACCCTTCATTTAGACAGGATGAGATATTGGTGGAGCAACTGTGAAATTGTGGATTCCCTGATGTCAGAATAGTAAGGTGTAAAGGTGATATAACATATGCTCTTAATAAGTCCCACATCAAAGGTTCTTGTGGAAAATAGAATCTTCTGGTGCAGCGAAGAATATGTTTGTATGGACAGAGGATTAAATAGCTAATGGGCATAAATGGATTGTCTTCTGCCAAACAGACACCTCCCTTTCTGCAGAGACTACACTCTCTGTGATTCCCTGGTCCACCCACCCTCTCTCCTACACTTTCCCCTGCAGCTGAAGGAGGAGAAGCACTTGCCCTTTCACCTCATTCCTCCCCACAATCCAGGGACCTAAGCAGCCATTCCAGGTGAGGCCGAGATTCACCTGCACCTCTTCCAACCAGGTTTACTGCGCAGTGTTCACTATACAGCCTTCTCCACAATGGTGAATACAAATATAGACGAGGGGACCACTTTGCAGAACATCTGCACTCTGACCACACCGGCCATCTTAAACGATGTGCTGCGTGTCATAAAGCATACAATAGAACACTGAGCCAGTACATGACTTTCAGCTCACAATGTTGCGCTCACCATTTAACCAATTCTAACATCAATCTAAACTTTCCCTCTCACATAGCTCTTAATTTTCTTCTTTCATCCATGTGCCTACGTTCTCTTAAATATCACTAATGTATTTGTCTCTAGCACCACATCTGGCAGCGTGTGCCATGCAGCTACCACTGTGTAAAATACCTACCTTTGACATCCCCCCCACAAACTTTCCTCCAAATACCTTAAAGTTATGCCCTCACAAATTAGCCATTTCCAGCTCAGGAAGAAGGTCTCTGGCTGTCCACTTGATCTCTGCCTCTCATCATTTTGTACACCTCTATCTTTAACTCTCCTTCCCACTCCCACACTGACCTTTTGGCCCCTGAACATTCTCCATTGCTAAGTGCAAATTGGCAGAACAATATTCCCATTTAGGAAGTTCCAACCCAATGGTATGAACATTGAATTTTCTGATTTCACACACCCACAGTGCTCTCCTACGTCCATACTCACACTCATCTATCCCTTAATCTTTCCCATCCTCTCCCTCTGCTGCATGTGATTCCATCTGCCCATCATCCCCATCCCCACCGTTCTACCTATCACTTCCTCGTCTTTGTCCCACCCCTATTATAAAGAGGTAATCTTTCCTCTTCCTTCTCTATCCCAAGGCAGGGTCTTGACCCAAAATGTTGGCATACACCTTCTTTCCCTCCAAAGTTGCTGTTTCACCTGCTTCCAGTGATTGGCAATTTTATTCCAGAATCAAAGATCAAAGTAAATTTATTATCAAAGTACATATATGTGACCGCATACTAAAGTGAGATTTGTTTTCTTGCAGGTATTTACAGGAAAATAAAGAAATACAATAGAATTTATGAAAAACTATAAATATCAAAGGCTGACAAACAACCAATGTGCAAAAGAAGACGAATTGTGTAAATAATAAATAAATAAATAATAGTAAGTTGTGGACTCCTTGAAATTGAAACTATTGGTGGTGGAGTTAGGTCAGCATTGAAGTCAGTGAAGTTACCAACGTTGGTTCAGGAGCCCGATGGTTGTAGGGTAATAACTGTTCCTGAATCTGGTGGTGTGGGATCATGCTTGTATACTGTACTGTGTTTGTGCCCTGGTCACAGAGGACCAAGTCAAGGCATCCGTTAGTCTTGTGAGACCATGGATCTCCAGGGCGCAGGCCTGGGCAAGGTTGTATGGAAGACCAGCAGTTGCCCATGCTGCAAGTCTCCCCTCTCCACGACACTGATATTATCCAAGGGAAGGGCACTCAGACCCACACAGCTTGGCACCGGTGTCATCGCAGAGCACTGTGTGATTAAGTGCCTTGCTCAAGGACACAACACGCTGCCTCGCCTGGGGCTCGAACTCACGACCTTCAGATCACTAGTTGAATGCCTTAACCTCTTGGCTACGTGCCCACAGAGGACCACTGTTTCATTTAGCTATGTACATCTATATAGTTGAATGACAACTAAACTTGGACTTGAATCACCTGCAGTCTGCCCTCTGGGAATGAAGTTTAAGTTGTAAAGTGATTCAAGGAGAATACAAAAGGATGTAGAGAGACTAGACCAGTAAGCAAAAAACCTGGCAAATGGAGTATGAAGTAGAGATATGTGCAAATGTCTATTTTAATAGGAAAAATAAGAAAGCATATTCTGTATTATGTTGTTACAGTGCTCTGCATCTCAGAGAGATCTCTGTGTCCTAGTGCACAGTTCACTAAAAGTTGGTATGCAGTTATAAAAAACAGTTAGTCATGCTAACAGCATGTTATCATTTTTTGATAGAGGATTTGATTTGGAAGGTAAGGTTATGCTTCAGTTACTTGGGACATCGATTAGACTAAATCTGGAGTACAGCGTACAGTATTGTTCCCATTTCAGAATGTTAGTATGATGGAAATTCAGAGAAGGTTTGCTGGACTAATACCTGGAACGAGTTGGTTGTCTCTTGAGAAAAAGTTGGGTAGGTTAGGCTTCCTTTGCAGGTCAGGAGAATAAGGGTGGATTTGAGAGAAGTATGAAAAATCCTTCAGAGCATTGACAGGCCGGATCAGGGAAGGATGGTTCCTCATGGGAGGGTTTAATAGTGTTTAAAAATAGGGTAGAGGTGAGGTAATTTTTTCCCTCAGAGAACTGCCAGTATTTGGAACAGTTTCACCTTCTGACTGAAGAAAAATCTTTGAATATGTGTAGATATATAAAATGAGAGAGAGAGACAGAATTAGTAAGAGGGTGATATGTTACCATGTGTTAATGGGAACACAGAGTATAAGCTGTATTCAGATGAAAAATTACCTCACAGAGTGAGAGCAACACACAAAATGCTGAAGGATGCTGGGAGATGATAGGTGGAAGGGACAACGGGCTGAAGAAGATGAAATCTGATAGAAGAAGACAGTGTACCATGGAACAAAGGGAAGGAAGTGAGGAAGGGAACCGGAGGGAGGAATGTGGATTTCTGAATGAGGAGAACAGGATGTAAAGGCTCACTGGCCTCCTCCTGCTCTTATTCAATGTGATATGAATGACTCAGAGACCTTTTGCCATAGTTGGGAGTGAGTGTAAATATCTCTATTGCGTAGTTTAAGAGACTCAAACCCAAATGAAAGGAGCACCTAATTGCGTATTTCCTGTTCTATTTTGTTCAGCAGACATACAACATTCAATGGCACACTGTTCTTCAAGTGTGTTGCCTTAAGCTAACATTAGATCTGGCATACTACATAATTAAAGGATTTAGAATAAATGGAAGCATTCTTCACTTTTGTTTGGATATTTCTCAATACTTTCAAGAAACAATGATTTTGTTGTAAGGAAGTCCTTTATGAAATGAATTGAACATGAATAAGTAATCAGTGTGCACAGCAAAATCTGATCCTTAGATGACACATTGGACTCAACTTTCTAGAGTGATATTGGCACCAGTGACTTCTGTGCTTGGCAAGAGCACAGAAAATAAATCGTAGGAGAAAATTTGTTCCTTTGCATTATCTGTTATTATCAAACTTATCAACAGGGTAGGAACAAGCCACTAGTGCTTGACCAATGCCTTTTCATTTCCTGAAGCAACATTACTTTTGTTAACTTTACATGTTGGACAGCTGACAATCATAAACAGGTTTCATTTATTTATTGACACAGTACAGTAATGGGCCTTTCTGACCCAATAAGCCCGTGCTGACCAGTTACACCCATGTGAGCAATTAACCTATTAAACTGTGCCTCTTAGGAATGTGGGAGGAAAACAGAGCACCTGGAGGAAATCAACACAGTTATGGAGAGAAAACTCCTCACAGACAATGAGGTACTGAACCCGGGTCTCTGGCACTGTAATAGCGTTATACTAACAGTGATGCTACCAAAGAGAGAGCCTGAGGCATGTCAAAGTGCTGGGTTATGGACTGTAGTTTTAGATGGAACTAGATCTTGGACTCTTTGGGGCTATTGTTTGCTTGGTGGATGGTGGGCACTGATGCTTTGTGCTGGAACGCTTGGGGGGAATGATTGATTTGCTACTGCTTGGGAGAGTGGTGGTGAGCATTTGGGGTTCTGACGTTTTTCTGCCCTTCATTCTTTGGGGTTTTCTTCTGTTTTGTGGACGTCTGCAAAGAGTAAGAATTTCAGGTTGTATACCGTATACATTCTCTGATATTAAATGAAACCATTTAACCATGCCATCCCAATTGTGCAGCCAAAGTTGATCCACAAAATGTTTTTGTGCAGAGGTCAGTTTCAAATCCAAAGACTGATGCATACAATTCAAATATCAGTGTCTCAGTTTCAATATTTATGTTTTGGGAATGTTCTCTCTCTCTTGAGATCGAGTTGAGACCTCATCCCTCTATAACTGCATTTTGGCCATTGGAGCTAAAGTTCATGGCAACCATTGTGCTGTCTGAGTTCACTGGTCACCTAGCCTCCAAACTTGCTCTTACCTTGTGTGGATTCCCAGCTGCAAGTTCTTTAACCAAGCCACCCAGATCTTCGTCAAATTGCCCTTTGTAATGGGTGGAACAGTACACCGATCAGAAATGGACCCAACCAATAAAATGCAGAAAGCACTTTCAAAAGTGATTTAAAATAAATCAAACTATTAAAAGATAAACATTTCAAAGTTCAACTAAAATAGATTTACAAAGTGTCTATGAAAGCACAAGTAAAACCAAATTATTTAAAAAGTTCCCAAATGCTGAACATCAGTTGGCTGCAGAAGATTGTAGGAATGTTATATTGGCTTTGCAATGTGTGGTGAAACTTGTGGGTTGCCACCAGCACATCCTTATGTTGTGTTGGTTGTTACAGCAAATGACACATTTCAATGTGTGTTTTATCTGAATAGGAACCTGCTTACCTTAGGTTAACTTCCCATGGTCCAGGTCATTTATAAAGACAGGTGTATAAAAAGGACTCAAAGGATCATTGGGGACCTGAGTCACCCCAACCATGGTCAACCCCAACCCCAGCTGTGACCATCCAGGAAATGGTATTGCAGCAAAAAAGTCAGGACTAACAGGCTTCAGGACAGCTTGTTCCACCAGGCCATCAGATCGATTAACTCACACTGATTTGAGTGTATTTCTATGTTACATTGATTGTTCTATTTATTGTAACTTACTATGATTGCACATTGCACATTTAGACGGAGACATAATGTAAAGATTTTTACTGCTCAGGTATGTGAAGGACGTAGGAAATAAAGTCAATTCAGTTCAATAGGTTCACACAACCATTCCTCTGTTGAGGAGAATGGTGTCAGTATCTCCTGGGCCAAGTGTAAGTCAGCTTGGGTTTGACAGGCAGATTTTTCGGTTACCACCTCATGTAGTACCAAACGGGAGCTGCAGAGTCCAAGGTACTAGCCTCCAAACAAAATGGACATTAAAGATCCCAACAACATATTTCAAAGGACAGGCAGGGAATCTTGGTCAATTACTGTCTTAAAAAAGAAAAATATACTGTATGGCCATTATCTGGTCATGTCAGAACTGGATGCGTGCAATTTGGATGCCATGTTTTCCATAATAAGGAAAGGAAATTGTCTTTTAACTCATGAGAAAGCATAGGCCATCAACTTTTTGCCGTTGATGTTTCTGTAGCAGGAAGTTTCTTTTTTATGAGGTCGAGTTGCTAGCTCAACACTCAACTTAGCATGGATGGAAAGCGTGCCTGGGGAACCGGCGGGGTTCGAACTCAGGAGTCTTTGCTCTGAAGTCCGGCACTGATGCCACTATGCCACCAGCCGGCCCGTTTTCCATAATAATAACTCTATAAAAGCTCAACAATTTTCATGGAATAATTCCTTTCTCTATGTTGTCCCATGTAATACTATGCCAAAGGGACTGAACGCATGCCAATAAAACATATTAAAATGCAAGTATAAGGGAATAGTTGAAAGGGTAGTCAAACTCCCACAATTATACCATAAGACTATAAGATATAGAAGCAGAATTAGGCCATTCAGTCCATCAAATCTGTTCTGCCATTCAATCATGGCTGTTTAGTTTTTAACCCCATTCTCCCACCTTTTCTTCATAATCCTAAACCCCTTTACCAATCAAGAATCTTTCAATCTCTGCCTTAAATATTCCCGATGACTTCGCCTCCACAGCCCTCTGTGCCAATGAATTTCACAGATTCACCACTTTCTGGCTGAAGAAATTTCTCCTCATATCAATTATAAAGGTATATCCATTTATTTTTAGTAGCCTAACACTCCCACTAATGGAAGGTACTCTCTCCATTTTCAGTGTCTGCTGGGTTGCAATGAGATTTGCCCCTCCCCCCTCCTCCTGCACTCCATCAAGTACAGGCCCAGAGACTTCAAACACTCCTCATTTCATCCCGGGATCATTCTTGTGAACCTCCAGGGACAGCACATCTTTCCTTAGACATGGGGCCAAAATTGGTTCAATGTGACAGAGCTGAACTGAAAATTAAAAGTAAACCTTTAAAAATAAGTGATGCAGTTGAAAATGAAACAATGTGCTATCTTTTCATTTTTACATCACTAAAATAAATCGAAAACTGCAAATTAAAAGATTCAGCAATCTGAGAGATTGTGCAGGAAATGGCTGCAAAGTTCAAGGTTCAAAGTAAATTTATTATCAAAGTACATATATGTCACCATATACTACCCTGGATTCATTTTCTTGCAGGCCCTGTGTCTGAAATCTTTCACTAACACCAACGCTGGCCCACCATTCTAAAAACTTGGGGCAATGCAAATATCTTGGTCAGAGCAAAAAAAAAGAATCCCACATTTTTGGTGAATGCTTTTATTTGGTGCAATGAAACAATGATTTGAACTCAGTAACAAACTGATATGTGTAATTTTGGCAAAAAGTTGGAACATAAATTATTACAGTGGATTGTCAGAAAGAGATTAATTAAGCTATAAATTCTGCTTTGTTAGTTTTTAAATCAAAACAATGTAACATAATATTCTTAGCACATGTAAATATACTTGCAATAATTTCATATTGTTTGGACTTGTTATCTGCTTTACAGTAAATTTTGATCATCAGTGCTCAATGAATCTACCTTAAGTTGTAAACATGATATTTGGAACATCTTCAGTACCAAACACAAGAGAACAGGAAAACTATTTAGAGAAAACATGCAAGCAAATATTTAGTTAGTGCATTAAATTAAACAAAACCACAATGGTGTGCTGTGTGGAAAGTATACAGATTGAAGAGTTTAGTCACCATTAAATATAAAGTAGTAATTTGTCCATTCCTGAAATGTATCCAAAGCAGCACTGTGCTAAATAGATAACTACTGTGAAAATCCAGATACCAAATTAACACTGTGGATTATCTTGTTTGCCTGAAAATTCCTCTTACCAAAATATATGAGACCCCCCAACTTAATAACATTGAATACAGAAAATGAAAAATCCTCAAATTTTTTTTTCACCTTTCAGAGTGAGGATAAATTGTAAATTCTATTTAAATGTCTCATAACACACCAAATATGGTGTTGAAAATGTATTTCAGCATGGTTCAGGAATGGTCTGCTGCTTAAGAGAAAAATAAGCTGTGGTAAAGATAGACTGGGTATTCATTCATTGCATCAGAAGTCAAAACCACACAGAGGTACAAGTATAATCTCTCCAGCCTGCCAGAATTGTCAGTTTTGTTTGTGAGTCTTCACTGATCAAAGTTAAAAAGAGCTCATCTAATGGGGCTGATATTTAATCTTTCCAATATCAAAATAAGACCCACAAGCAAAACATAAATCAGAATAAAATCCCTGAAATAATATTGGTCACTTAGAGGGAGTTACAGTTTAGTGTGACTGCTCATTTCATCTTGTCCGTGGTCATCTATAAAATGCAACAGAATTTCCCCATTACTCAACAACAAGTCATTCTTAATGAGTGGTGTAAGGGCTTAATGTGACTTCCAAGAACTTGTGGTGATGTAATGAGCATGCTCAGTTCAACATCAGCTGTGGCCTCTGACCTCCCAGTTCTACCAAGCAATCCATCACTGGAGCTCATCCTGTCAGGAATGCAGCTGTCTGTCATGGCGTTACAAGGGACCTGCTTAAAGGCAATCATGTCAATTTCTATGTGTCTGCTCAGACCAGACTGAACTGTTGATCTTGACAGGCATGGCAAAGTCAGCAGAAGACACTAGCAGGCTGAAGTTGTATTCTCTGTGCTTTTTTGCTTTCCCTTTATTTTGCCTTTATTACCAAAATACACCACACAAGCAGAAAGGTTAACGTAAGCATTCTCAAAGTTGGTCGTCACGGATGAACCTATTCCCCTCTGAATGTCTTCCGTGATAGACGTAGTGACATTTTGCAAAAATACCTACAAATGCAAAACAAAATACAATCAATAAAATATCCTTACCATTAAAAAAAATGAATAAACTTACGTATTTTCCATTTCCAGAATGTACACTTAATTGCACATTTCTCAGAATCAGAAACAGGTTTATTATCACCGTCTCATATAATGTGAAATTTGTTGTTTTGCAGCAGCAGTACGGTGCAAAGATATAAAATTACTATAAATTACAAAACAAATAAATAGTGCAAAAGAAAGGAATAATGAGATAATAAAGACTGTTCAGAAATCTGATGATGGATTTCTGAATCACTGAGTGTGGGTCTTCAGGGCCCTGTACCTTCCCCTCAATGGTGGTAACAAGAAGCAGGCATGTTCCAGATGGCAAGGGTCCCTAATGATGAATGCTGCTTTCCTGAGGTATTAACTCTTGACAATATCCTTGATGGTACGGATGCCTGTGATGAGTCTACTGTGACCCTGTGCACTGGGGAATAGAATGCTCTCCACTGTATATCTATAGAAGTTTGCAAAGTGTCTTTGATGACATACCACATCTTCTGGAACTTGCCCTTCCACTGCTGACCCCTCATTGAGAACTGGAGCATGTTTTCCTGACTTCCCCTTTCTGAAGGTTGTTGCTGTGACACCACTCCACCAGCTGATCTATCTCACCCCGCTACGCCCCCTTGTTACCACCTAAGGTATTGCCAAATACAGTGGTGTTGTTGGCAAGTTTATAGATGGTATTAGAGCTCTGCTCAGCTACACAGTCATCAGTGTAGAAAGAGTAGTGCAGTGGGCTATGTACCCATCATTGAGGTGTGCCTGTGTTGATTGTCAGTGAGAAGGGCATAATATTGTTAGGGCATATTCTAGAGTTAGGGGAGCAAATATTAACTTCAGCAACCAATCTTCAGACCTGAATGTTGATTGTAGATTAAATTTAAAATGTAGCCTTGAACGAAAGCTTCCTGGGGCTGTGGACACCAGATGATTGAAAACCAGACAATGCTGTTAACAGATTGATTCCTGGGATGGCAGGACTTTCATATGATGAAAGACTGGATCGACTAGGCTTATACTCGTTGGAATTTAGAAGATTGAGGGGGGATCTTATTGGAACATATAAAATCCTAAAGGGATTGGACAGGCTAGATGCAGGAAGATTGTTCCCGATGTTGGGGAAGTCCAGAACGAGGGGTCACAGTTTGAGGATAAAGGGGAAACCTTTTAGGACCGAGATTAGGAAAAAACTTCTTCACACGGAGAGTGGTGAATCTGTGGAATTCTCTGCCACAGGAAACAGTTGAGGCCAGTTAATTAGCTATATTTAAGAGGGAGTTAGGTATGGTCCTTGTGGCTAAAGGGATCAGGGGGTATGGGAGGAAGGCTGGTACAGGGTTCTGAGTTGGATGAGCAGCCATGATCATACTGAATGGCGGTGCAGGCTCGAAGGGCCGAATGGCCTACTCCTGCACCTATTTTCTATGTTTCTATGTTTCTATTCAATTTGGGCGTCTGGAGTGTGGGTATATAGAAGAAGCTGTGTGAAAATTGCATGTAATTCAAAGGAAGCATTGTAGATACATTGTAACTATAGAATTGTCCTGCTGTTACATGTGATCTTTAGCATATAACGTGTCATGTAATATTAGGTCAAAAAGGCCTCTTCCTGCAAGAGTGTCTTATTTTGTTGAATAAAGCACTTCTGTATCCTCTAGCTTCAGTGTCTCTCTGGTGAAATTGTTCATAATACAACACTATCATTGATCCATACTAACTGTGGTCTTCCAATGAGGAAGTTAAGAATCCAATTGCAGATGAAAGTACAGAGGCCCAGGTTTAGAAGCTTGGTGATTATTACTGAAGGAATGATGTTACTGAATGCTGAGTTGTACTTTTTTTAAGCAAAGTAAACTTTATTTATTGTAAAAATTATTTACTAGAAGAAATCGTGCAATGCCTTTTCATTCTTCCAATCATAGATAGTGCATTATGTAGTGTTCACTACATTTCTTAAAACCAATGGGACCATTCATGTGGCCCCCTCTGTGTTATTTCTTTGAGTTGAGGACTCTGTCAGTCAGAGTTGACCATGGCTATTGTATCCTAGCTGTCTAGGTACGCAAGCCAGGGCAGTACGATATGGAGAGTGAGCTGTTGCCCAAATAGCAAGCTCCTCCTCTCCACACATCTGATGAACCCAAAGGAATGGCAGGGACTGATACAGTTTGGTACCAGCAGTATCGCAGGAGTTGCCAGTCAGCATTGAACTCTATGTGGGACTGCCTTAGGGGCTCCAGCTCTGTACTTTCCCTCAGGTTTACTCCTAAAGCCTTCCCATGAGAAAGTATGGCCGCAAGACAGCAGAAGTTTGAGATCAGAGTTTTCCCTCTCCCAGGTGAGCTGCCAACCACGGCTGACAGGCCCCATCTTCCTGAGGTGCCCGGTGCTATACTTCCACAATAATTCAGGGGCTTCCTCACCTAACCCAGCCCTATCCTGTCCAGTACAGGAAGAACACTATTCTGTGATCCTTCCCCACCAAGCCCTTGTGGTGACTGCACCAAGCCTTAATGTGTCCCTCAGCATATACTCCTGCAACCTGGAATGACCTGGATGGCAATATTCCCTGATGGACATATCGATGTGTTGGCAGACCAACAAGTATCGGGCTGACAAGGGGCCATTTAGCAGTCTGAAATATGTACTGCTGTTGTCTAGGTGTTCCAAAACAGAGTGGAGAGCCAATGAGATTGCAGTGAGTCCGTGACCTTGCCATAATCATATCCGCTGATAGAAAGGCTGTGAGTGGTGGTAAAAATCTTCTGAAGTGTATATATTTCAATGCTAGGAGTATTGCGGGGAAGGTGGATGAGTTGAGGGCGTGGATTGACACGTGGAATTATGATGTTGTAGCAATTAGTGAAACTTGGCTACAGGAGGGGCAGGACTGGCAGCTTAATATTCCAGGGTTCCGATGTTTCAGATGTGATCGAGGCAGAGGAATGAAAGGTGGGGGAGTAGCATTGCTTGTTAGGGAAAATATTACAGCAGTGCTCAGGCAGGACAGATTAGAGGGTTTGTCTACTGAGTCCTTATGGGTGGAGCTGAGAAACAGGAGAGGTATGGCCACATTAGTGGGATTGTATTACAGACCACCCAATAGTCAACGAGACTTGGAAGAGCAAATCTGCAGAGAGATAGCAGGCAACTGCAGGAAACATAAAGTTGTGGTGGTAGGGGAATTTTAATTTTCCATGCATTGATTGGGACTCCCATACTGTTAGGGGTCTAGATGGTTTAGAGTTTGTAAAATGTGTTCAGGAAAGTTTTCTAAATCAATATATACAGGGACCAACTAGAGGGGATGCAATATTGGATCTCCTGTTAGGTAACGAATTAGGGCAAGTGACAGAAGTCTGTATAGGGGAGCACTTTGGTTCCAGTGATCATAACACCATTAGTTTCAATTTGATCATGGACAAGGATAGATCTGGTCCTAGGGTTGAGGTTCTGAACTGGAAGAAGGCCAAATTTGAAGAAATGAGAAAGGATCTAAAAAGCGTGGATTGGGACAGGTTGTTCTCTGGCAAAGATGTGATTGGTAGGTGGTAAGCCTTCAAAGGGGAAATTTTGAGAGTGCAGAGTTTGTATGTTCCTGTCAGGATTAAAGGCAAATTGAATAGGAATAAGGAACCTTGGTTTTCAAGGGATATTGCAACTCTGATAAAGAAGAAGAGGGAGTTATATGAAATGTATAGGAAACAGGGGGTAAATCAGGTGCTTGAGAAGTATAAGAAGTGCAAGAAAATACTTAAGAAAGAAATCAGGAGGGCTAAAAGAAGACATGAGGTTGCCTTGGCAGTCAAAGTGAAGGATAATCCAAAGAGCTTTTACAAGTATATTAAGAGCAAAAGGATTGTAAGGGATAAAATTGGTCCTCTTGAAGATCAGAGTGGTCGGTTTTGTGCGAAACCAAAGGAAATGGGGGAGATCTTAAATAGGTTTTTTGCGTCTGTATTTACTAAGGAAGCTGGCATGAAATCTATGGAATTGAGGGAATCAAGTAGTGAGACCAAAGAAACTGTACAGATTGAAAAGGAGGAGGTGCTTGCTGTCTTGAGGAAAATTAAAGTGGATAAATCCCCGGGACCTGACAGAGTGTTCCCTCGGACCTTGAAGGAAACTAGTGTTGAAATTGCGGGGGCCCGAGCAGAAATATTTAAAATGTCGCTATCTATGGGTGAAGTGCCGGAGGATTGGAGAGTGGCTCATGTTCCGTTGTTTAAAAAAGGATCGAAAAGTAATCCGGGAAATTATAGGCCGGTGAGTTTAACGTCAGTAGTAGGTAAGTTATTGGAGGGAGTACTAAGAGACAGAATCTACAAGCATTTGGATAGACAGGGGCTTATTAGGGAGAGTCAACATGGGTTTGTGCGTGGTAGGTCACGTTTGACAAATCTATTGGAGTTTTTCGAGGAGGTTACCAGGAAAGTGGATGAACGGAAGGCAGTGGATATTGTCTACTTGGACTTCAGTAAGGCCTTTGACAAGGTCCCGCATGGGAGGTTAGTTAGGAAAATTCAGTCGCTAGGTATACATGGAGAGGTGGTAAATTGGATTAGACATTGGCTCGATGGAAGAAGCCAGAGTGTGGTGGTAGAGAATTGCTTCTCTGAGTGGAGGCCTGTGACTAGTGGTGTGCCACAGGGATCAGTGCTGGGTCCATTGTTATTTGTCATCTATATCAATGATCTGGATGATAATGTGGTAAATTGGATCAGCAAGTTTGCTGATGATACAAAGATTGGAGGTGTAGTAGACGGTGAGGAAGGTTTTCAGAGCCTGCAGAGGGACTTGGACCATCTGGGAAAATGGGCTGAAAAATGGCAGATGGAGATTAATACTGACAAGTGTGAGGTATTGCCCGTTGGAAGGACAAACCAACGTAGAACATACAGAGTTAATGGTAAGGCACTGAGGAGTGCAGTGGAACAGAGGGATCTGGGAATACAGATACAAAATTCCCTAAAAGTGTCGTCACAGGGAGATAGGGTCATAAAGAGAGCTTTTGGTACATTGGCTTTTATTAATCGAAGTATTGAGTATAAGAGCTGGAATGTTATGATGAGGTTGTATAAGGCATTGGTGAGGCCGAATCTGGAGTATTGTGTTCAGTTTTGATCACCAAATTACAGGAAGGATGTAAATAAGGTTGAAAGAGTGCAGAGAAGGTTTACAAGGATGTTTCCGGAACTTGAGAAACTCAGTTACAGAGAAAGGTTGAATAGGTTAGGACTTTATTCCCTGGAGCATAGAAGAATGAGGGGAGATTTGATAGAGGTATATAAAATTATGATGGGTATAGATAGAGTGAATGCAAGCGGGCTTTTTCCACTGAGGCAAGGGGAGAAAAAAACCAGAGGACATGGGTTAAGGGTGAGGGGGGAAAAGTTTAAAGGGAACATTAGGGGGGGCTTCTTCACACAGAGAGTGGTGGGAGTATGGAATGAGCTGCCAGACGAGGTGGTAAATGCGGGTTCTTTTTTAACATTTAAGAATAAATTGGACAGATACATGGATGGGAGTTGTATGGAGGGATATGGTCCATGTGCAGGTCAGTGGGACTAGGCAGAAAATGGTTCGGCACAGCCAAGAAGGGCCAAAGGGCCTGTTTCTGTGCTGTAGTTTCTATGGTTCTATGGTTCTATAACCAACCTCTCAAAGCACGTTATCACAACAGATGTCAGTGCCACTAGATGATAACCACTGAGGCCGCTCATCCTGCTCTTCCAGGGCACTGGTATGATTGCTGCCCTTTTGAAGCTCGTGATTATCTCTGACTAAAGCAGTGAGAGAGTGAAGATGTCCTTGAACACTCCAGCCAGTTAGTTAGTACAGGTTTTCGGTACCTTGCCAGGTACACCTTTGGGGCCTGACACCTTGTAAGGGGGTCACCCTCTTGAAGGATGTTCTAACACTGGTCTCTGAGACAGAGATCACAGAGTCACCGGATGCTATGGGGATTCACACAGGTGCAGTATTTTTCTCCCTTCCAATGCTTGCATAAAAGGAACTGAGCTGACCAACAAGTGAAACATCATTACCATTTACGCTGTTAGGTTTCACTTTATAGGAAGTAACGGCTCGAAAACCCTGCCACAGCGTTGTGCACCTGATTATGTCTCTAAATTTACATGGAATTCACTCTCTGCTCTCACAAAGGCCTTCCATAGGCCGTCTCTGGACCTCTTACAGGATTTTGGATCGCTAGTCTTCAATGTCACAGGCCTTGCCCTCAGCAGACTGTGAATCTCCTTGTTCAGCCAGGGTATCTGGTTCAGGGAAACTTAGCATGTCAAAAACACGCTCACCTACACAGGCCTTGATGAAATCAGCGACGGCCACGGCACAGACGTTTAGATCCGAAGATGAGTCCAATCATCTGATTTAAAGCCTCCACCTCTGCCTCCCTGGACCATACCTTTGCAGTTCTCACCACCGATGCTTCAGTTATCAGACTCCGTCTACAGGCCGGGAGTAAAAGTACAGCCAGGTGATCGGATTTGCCCAAAAGCGGGTGTCGGGGCGCATGGTAAGTGTTGCCGATGACGTAACAGTTATCATGTTGGTTTCTCTGGTTCTGCAGGAAACATGTTGTCGGTAGTTTCTTGGAGACTTCTTCAAGCTAGCTTGGTTGAAGTTCACAATGAGCAGGAAAGCATCAGGGTGTGCTGACTTATGACCCTGGCTCACAGTACTCAGCCCCTCCCATTGCCACCTTAGCACTTGCCAGGGGTGGAACGAACACCACTGCCAGGATGATGTGGAAAACTCCCTTGGCAGATAAAACAGATAATACTAGACGGCCAGATTTTCCAGGTCGGGGGAGCAGGACTGAGAAAGACCACGTCTGTGTACCACGGTGAGTTAATCATGAAGCAAACGTCAGGACCCCATGCTTTTACCTGATGCCACTGTCCGGTCCATGGTTCAGATCTCAACTCTGGGCATTTTTATGGCCTGGGAAACAAGTCTGAAGCTAATTACACACATCAAAGTTGCTGGTGAACGCAGCAGGCCAGGCAGCATCTCTAGGACGAGTTACAGTCAATGTTTCAGGCTGAGACCCTTCGTCAGGACAAACTGAAGGAAGAGTTAGTCAGAGATTTGAAAGTGGGAGGGGGAGGGGGAGATCCAAAATGATAGGAGAAGACAGGAGCGGGAGGGATGGAGCCAAGAGCTGGACAGGTGATTGGCAAAGGGGATATGAGAGGATCATGGGACAGGAGGTCCGGGGAGAAAGACGTGGGGGGGGGGAGGGGGGAACCGAGAGGATGGGCAAGGGGTATAGTCAGAGGGACAGAGGGAGAAAAAGGAGAGTGAGAGAAAGAATGTGTGTATATAAATAAATAATGGATGAGGTACAAGGGGGAGGTGGGGCATTAGCGGAAGTTAGAGAAGTCGATGTTCATGCCATCAGGTTGGAGGTTACCCAGACGGAATATAAGGTGTTGTTCCTCCAACCTGAGTGTGGTTTCATCTTTACAGTAGAGGAGGCCGTGGATACACATGTCAGAATGGGAATGGGATGTGGAATTAAAATGTGTGGCCACTGCTGAACACCTACGCTCTGTCTGCCAGAGAAAGCAGGATCTCCCAGTGGCCACATATTTTAATTCCACATCCCATTCCCATTCTGATATGTCTATCTACGGCCTCCTCTACTGTCAAGATGAAGCCACACTCAGGTTGGAGGAACAACACCTTATATTCCGTCTGGGTAGCCTCCAACCTGATGGCATGAACATCGACTTCTCTAACTTCCGCTAATGCCCTACCTCCCCCTCGTACCCCATACGTTATTTATTTTTATACACATATTCTTTCTCTCACTCTCCTTTTTCTCCCTCTGTCCCTCTGGCTATACCCCTTGCCCATCCTCTGGGTCCCCCGCTCCCCCCTTGTCTTTCTCCCTGGACCTCCTGTCCCATGATCCTCTCATATTCCCTTTGCCAACCACCTGTCCAGCTCTTGGCTCCATCCCTCCCCCTCCTGTCTTCTCCTATCATTTTGGATCTCTCCCTCCCCCTCCCACTTTCAACTCTTCCTTCAGTTAGTCCTGACGAAGAGTCTCAGCCTGAAACATCGCCTGTACCTCTTCCTAGAGATGCTGCCTGGCCTGCTGCGTTCACCAGCAACTTTGATGTGTGTTGCTTGAATTTCCAGCATCTGCAGAATTCCTGTTGTCTGAAGCTAATTACTAAGGCAGGTAAAGTATTTGGCTCCTCCAAAGATGGAAATCTCCATCACAAGAGCTGATTATATCATTGGATGGTCAAATTGGGAATAAAGTTGTTTTCTCTGACAAACTAAGCACTTCAATTTGCTGGCCTGTCACAATGGGCTATGGAAAGACACAAAGCCTTTAGATAAGGTTATCTTGAGGAACAGAGTCTGCAGATAAAATCTGATGGTCAGGCAACCCTGTGACACAGCGTTTGAACAGTTTCCTTAGCATACATTGTATTTGGCTTTCATCTACACAGCTGAGGTGAAAGCCCATCTCTCTGAAGCTTGTTTAAAATACAAAGTGCATTGTAATTGACTAGCCCCAATCAAAGTATAAATCCCCAGCATTAATGCTTTCACTAGGAGGAGGAGGGATCTCACTAAAACCTAACGAATATTGGAAGGCCTGGATAAAGTGGATGTGGAGAGGATATTTCCTGTAGTGGGAAAGTCTAGGACTAGAGAGCACAGTGTCAGAATACAAGGATGTCCCTTCGGAACAAAGATGAGGAGGAATTTCTTTAGCCAGAGAATAGTGAATCTGTGGAATTTATTGCCACAGACAGATATGAAGACCAAGTCATTGGGTATATTTAAAGTGGCAGTTAATAGGTTCTTGATTAATAAAAGCAGTAAAGGCTATAGGGAGAAGGCAGGAGAATGGGGTTGAGAGGGATAATAAATTAGCCAAAATTGCATGGCAGAGCAGATACAATGGGCTGAATAGCCTAATTCTGCCCCTATGTCTTATGATCTTATCATTATAAAATTAATTCAGAGATTAGGAAAGCAGTGAAAGGGCAAAAATCCAAAAATTTCAAATTTCAAAAATTTCAGAAGGTCTGGGAGTCTAGATTGAACAGCAGTTATATCAGAATGTATGGGAGCAGCACTAGAAACAGAATCATAGCCATACAGTACAGGCACAGTCCACCACCAGATTGACCAAAGATCAGATAAATATCTAATGTTAAAGATTAGCTTTCTTTGTCATATGTACATGAACACATACAGTGAAATGCATTGTTTGCATCAACAACCAACACAGTTCGAGGATGTGCAGGGGATGCAGCCCGCAAGTGTCGCCACACTTCTGGTGCCAACATAGCAAGCCCACTGTGGTAGACCATATATATATATATGTTGTAACTGGGTTTCCTGTCTGGACGTGCCCCTCTGCTGACTGCCCCTGTGGCTCCTCCCACAGACCCCTGAATAAAGGCGATTGTGCCACTGCTCCTCCCTCAGTCCAGGGGCAGATACTCAGCATGGTCGAGGTCACATTTTACTGCTAATAAAAGCCTTTCAGTATTTACTCTACTTCCAGTCTTTTGGAGTTATTGATGGTGCATCACCCACAACTTACTAACCTTAACCCATATGTCTTTCAGGAAAGTGGGAGGAATTGAGAACACCTGGAGGAAGCACACACTGTCACGTGAAGAATATATAAAACTCCTTACAGACAGCAACAGGAATTGAACCTTCACCATGTCACTGTGAAGTGCTATTTTATACATTTGTACCACCCCTGCACCACCGTGCCACAATCAAGAATTCACTTACTCCGATCCTACACTATTCCTGTTTTGTTCTTCCCGCATTCACCATCCACCGCTTCCAGATTCATACCACTCAGTTGCACGCTAACTTAACAGCAGACAATTAACCTACCAGTCTGTACACATTCAGAACATGGAAACGAGATAGGGCTTTTCTCTTTGGAGTGAAGGATGATGAAAGGTGATTTGATAGAGATGATAAGAGGTCTTGTTGGAGTGGACAGCCAAAGATTTTTTTCAAACGCAGAAAGAGTTAATACAAAAGCACATAATGTTCAGGTGATTGAAGTATGTGGGGGGGGGGTATATATCAGAAGTAGGTTTTTTTACACAGGGAGTGGTGGGTACATGGAACGTGCTGCTCGGGCTGGTGGCAGCAGCAGATACATTTAAGAGACCCTGGGATAGGCACATGGATGAAAGAAAAATGGAGGGTGATGCAGAAGGGAAGTGTGAGGTCGTTCTGTAGTCGGTTAAAAGGTCGGCACAACATTGTGGACTGAAAGGCCTGTACTCTGCTGTATTGTTCTTCTATGAACCTGTCAGCACAGGGAGGAAACCATCAGGGTCAAGGGCTTCCAGAGAGATGGAACCCAGATGAGGACTGAACCCAGATCACTAGAACTGCAAGATGGAGGAGTATGAAGGCCAGTTGGTGGACCTTTGAATGTTGTTCACCCAAAGTCTTAATGGTAAGTAGATCTCCGGTGCGTTTGAAAAATGAAAATCTCTCGATCGATGAGAATGTTAGCATCAGCAGTAATGATACATGTTTAGTGCAATTAATGAGGCTGATTTATTAGCTGATAAAAATGTTGTTGGGAATAAATTTTGCCTGCTGGTAACGAATAGAACTTCTAAAGTTCTGGTAGCCATAAGGTAATAATGTGTATTCAAGATTCAGGATTAAAGTGTCATTTCCTGTACACAAGGGTAAGAAGAATAAATAATTGTTACTCTGGATCTGATGCAACACAAGAAAAGCACAAAAGATAAAAAAACACAATAACACTATTGAAAAAACACAAAATAAATACATAAGATACCTTAGGTACATAGATTGAATATGTGTCCATAAAGTAACATTAGGCCGTACATTAGGTGACTTAGGGAGTAGGGGTGGAGTTAGTGGCTGGAGGTGTTGATTAGTCTTACTGCTTGGGGCAAGTAACTGTTTTTGAGTCTGATGGTCCTGGCATGGATGGTACGTAGCCTCTTCCCTAATGGGAGAGGGACAAACAGTCCATAAGTGTGTGGGATCCATTATGATATTACTGGTCCTGTTTCTAACACCTTTCTGTATATATGTCCATGATGATGGGTAGGCATATAATGCATTGGGCAGTTTTGACTACCTGTTGTAGAGCCTTCCTATCTGCAATTCTGTACCAAGCAGTGATGCAGTTTGTAGGATGCTCTCTTCATGCACTCTGTAGCTTGCCGTGAATATGGATGTGCAAAGTCCAGTTCTTCAGCCTCCTCAGAAAGTCGAGGCGCTGGTGAGCTTTCTTGGCTGTGTAGGATGTGTTCTGGGACCATGAGAGGTTGTGTGAGATGTGCACTCCCAGGACTTTGAAACTGCCTGCAGTTTCCATTGCTGTGCTGCTGATATAAGGGGGCGCATGAGTGGTACAATTCTCCTGAAGTTGATAACCATCTCCTTTGTCTTGTTGACGTTAAGTAAGAAGTTATTTACCTGGAACCAGATCGCGAGCACTTCCACCTCTTCTCTGTGAGCCATTGCATCGTTGGTGATGAGCCACACCACTGTTATGTCATTTGTGAACTTGATAATGTGATTACTCGGGTGTTTGGTTGTGAAGTCACATGTGAGCAGTGGACACAGCACACAGCCCTTTGGGGGGGGGGGGGTACCCGTGTTGGAGATGATGGAGACAGAGGAGAATTTATGAATCTTGACTATCTGGTCTGTTTATTAGGAAGTCCAACACCCAGTTGCATGGTGGTGTATTTAGACTGAGGAGGAGGAGTTTGTTCACCGAGGTCTGTGGGATAATAGTGTTGAATGCCAAAATGAAATCCAAAAACACCATTCTGACATAAGTTTTCAAGATGTGTCAGGGCCAGGTGAATGAGAGATGCTACGGCATCTGTTGTAGAGTGAATTCTGTCAGTAAGCAAATTGGTGAATGTCCATTGTGGCAGGGATAGAATTTTTGAAATGTTATCAGCCATTCAAAGCACTTCATAATGATTGGCGTCAATGCCACCGGACTGTAGTCATTTAGTTCGGAAGGAGTAGAGTTTTTTAGTACAGGGATGATCGTGGCTGATTTGAAGCATGTGGGAACAGCAGTCTGAATGAATGAAGATGTCCGTGAAGATGACGATATCAATGAGCTGGTGTGTGCACTCCCTGAGTATTCAGTCTGGGACGTCGTTTGGCCCAGCCGCATTGCGGGGGGTTGAATTTCTGCAGAGTCCTTCTCATGTCTGGCTGCTGCTACAGACAGTGGCTGCTCACCTGGGAGACGGGTAGCTTTCATGGCCCGTGTTGCTTTGCATGCCTCAAAGCGTGCATAAAAGTTGCTTAGAGCATCAGGGAGGGTGGTGACACTAGTACAGTTGACACAGTTTTTCCGTGTGTAGTTAATAATGCCTTTGATGCGCAGCCACGTACACCGGTGATCACTGTCAGGCAGATGTTCCTGAATTTTTTTGTGCATAGGCAGTCTTTGCTCTATTGATGCCCAAGGTGAGGCTTTTCCTGGCTGCTCTGAGAGCCATTCTGTCACTGGACTTGAAGGCAGTGTCCCGGGCTTTTAGCAGTAGGATTAGACCATTTGGTCTATTGAGTTTGCTCTTGGCCCAATCAGAACTGATTGCTTTTACAATCCCAACTCCCCAGCTACTCCCTGTAAGCCTTAGCTCCTTTAATAATCAAGAATCTTTCAATCCCTGCCTTAAATTCACCCAAAATTGAAAGGGACAAGCATCAGTGTAATTAGGTATGTTAATATAGAAAGATATACCTGAAATCAGTTAATACGTTTTCCTGAAGCAGTGCCTTTGCAGAGAGAACCCACACCAAGCAATGTAGCTGTGGTTTGTTGGTAAGTCATACTTTACATTTTTCACATGCACTAGATAAATCTTGAGTTCAAAGAGGAAAGAAAGAAAAATAATACCAATTTGAAATACGAAGTCAAGATGTCATACAAGGGCTGGTATGCTGGGACCCAAATGTTATAAGGCCATATCATGTAAGGCTAACAAACTCAGGAGGTAAACATTGACCTTCCTTAGACCATAAGATATAGGAGCAGAATTAGACATTCAGCCTGTTGAATCTGCTCCACCATTGGATTGTGGCTGATTTATGTCCCCTCTCAATCCTGCTTCCTCCCCATAACCATTGTGCTCTGACTAATCAAGAACCTCTCAGCCTCTGCTTTAAATAACTCGATGACTTGGCCTCCACAGCCTTCTCTGGCAACGAATTCCACAGATTCACCACCCACTGGCTAAAGAAATTCCTCCTCGACTCTGTTCTGAAGGGATGCCCTTCTATTCTGACGATGTGCTCTTTGGTCCTAGACTCTCTCACTATTGGAAATATGCTCTCCATGTCCACTCTGCACAGGCCTTTAAATATTCAGCATGAGCTAGTGAGATCACCCCTCTCAATTTTCTAAACTCAGTCAGTAAAGGCCCAGAGTTGTCAAACTCTCCTCATAGATTAACCCTTTCATTCCTGGGATCATTCTTGTGAAGCTGCCCAGGACCCTCTCCAATGCTATGAATCACCTCAGCTGCTAAGGATGTTTTGTGTATCTCTTAGTAACAGTAATTACATCATTAATCCTTTTACTTATTGAAATAATTTTCAAACATTTCACATTGTGGACCAAGTTTGGTCAACACCTTGTCTAATTTATGTGTCACGGTACCACAGTGAAGCAGTGTTACAGTACAACACAGAGCACTCCCTCTCCCACAGTAAGGTGATCATACTACCCTCATTTTTAAAAATGCACCTTAAGTGAACTCTTATAACAGGGCTGAATTCATTAAGATTCTGTACATTGTTAAAGTTCTGCATTGGAAGGCTGTTCAGGGGGGACTGTAGGACGTGGGAGGCAAGTTTTTTGGTGGTGTGGTTCCCCAAAAGTGCACAAAATGCTGGAGGAACTCAACGGGTCATGCAGCATCTATAGAGGGAAATAAACAGTTGACGTTTTGGGCCAAGAGCCTTCTCAGGACTCTTGCAAAGGGTAGTGCCTCTCTACATTGGCAGGTATGTTTCACAATATCTTTGTCAAGTGAAAAATTATTAAAAATATTCAAAATGTGCATAATTAAAAATATAATACACCAAGGTCTGGCCTGATAGTCTTCAATCCAGCTTTTATGAAAATATTAAGTGGTCTCCTAGTTCAATAAGATGGTCTCTTGACATCACAATCTCATTATGACCTTGCACCTTATTGTCTACCTGCACTGCACTTTCACTGTTAAGCCCAATTTATACTTCTGCGTCAAATATACGCCGTAGGTACAGTGTAGCCGCATACCCTATGCTGTACTCTAGGCCGAATCCTACGCCGTAGCCTTATGTGCACCTCTTCCAAAATGTAACTACCCAAAATGAAGGCAAAGTCACTGATAGCATGCCTAAGAACAGAAAAGCCAACAAAGTGTATTGGTGCAGACCAGTCTATTACAGGAAAACAAACATCCCCACCACTGAGCACATTTACAAGAAGTGTGGTAACAACAAAGCTGCATCCAACATCAAAACCCCCCACTTTCCAGGCGATGTTCTCTTCTCACTGCTGCCATTGGGAAGGAGGTACAGGAGCTTCAGGTCCCACACGACCAGGTTCAGGAACAGCAAACACCCCTCAGCCATCAGGCTTATGAACCAGAGGGGATAACTTCGCTCAACTTCGACACTGAAGCGATTCCACAATCTACCTTTGGACTCACTTTCAAGGACTCTACAACTCATGTTCTCAGTATTATTTACTTAGTTATTATTATTATTTTTTGTTTTTGTACTGACAGTTTGTCTTCTTTTGCAGCCTTTGTGTGTAATTTTTAATTGAATCTATTGTATATTTTCTACTGTGAATGCCTGTAAGAAAATGAATCTCAGGGCAATGTACGAGGGGTGATTGATAAGTTTGTGGCCTAGGATAGAAGGAGTCAGTTTTAGAAAACTTAGCACATTTATTTTTCAACACAGTCCCTTCCTACATGTACACACTTAGTCCAGCGGTCGTGGGACATACAGATCCCTTCTTTGTAGAAGTGGTCCACAGCAGGGGTGATTGATAAATTTGTGGCCTAAGGTAAAAGGAGATGAATTATTAACTTCAAACTTTCTGCATCATCACTCAAAGAGTTGAACTGCACGTGCATGTAACGAGAGCGTCTTGGACCTCCAGGTGGTCCATAGCAGGAGCGATTGATAAGTTTATGGCCTAAGGTACAAGGAGATGAGTTACACCGCTCGCGTTACATGCACGTGCAGTTCAACTCTGAGTGAAAATGCAGAAAGTTTGAATTTAATAACTCATCTTCTTCTACCTTAGGCCACAAACTTATCAATCACCCCTGCTGTGGACCACTTTCTGGAGGTCCAAGACGCTGACTTCTGCAAAGAAGGGTTCCATATGCTTCATGACTGCTGGACTAAGTATGTAAATGTAGGAAAAATAAATGTGCTAGGTTTTCTAAAATTGACTCCTTGTACCTTAGGCCACAAACTTATCAATCACCCCTCGTATAGTGACAGATATGTACCCTGATGATATAATTACTTTGAAATTTCAACTTTGAGCATTTAAGAGGTACCCAGTCAAGCATTTAAAATGTCCAGGCAGTGCTGGAGGATGGGATAAAGATGGATGGGTGCCCACAGGGCTGTATGAAGTGATGGGCTGATTGGCGTGTGTCCATCTTGCAGCTCTGCAGGGAAATAGTCAACGTTTCAGGTTGAGACCCGTCAACATTAAAGTAGACAATTAGAAATGGTTGAGAGAGGGCAAAAGGCCAGAAAGGGGTGTCTAAGGGGAGGTGGAAGGGGTCATCAGTGTGGAGTGGGGAATCCTTGCCAAAGAAGTCAACTCACTTTTCGTCCCTCTTCCCTCCGGGAGAAGGTTCACGAGCTTGAAGACTCATACGGCCAGATCTGGGAACAGCTTCTTTCCAACTGTGATAAGACTGCTGAACGGATCTGGGCCGTACCCTCCAAATATCCGGACCTGCCTCTCCGTTTTTTTGCACTACCTTACTTCCCATTTTTCTATTTTCTATTTATGATTTATAATTTAATTTTTAAATATTTATTAATTTTAACTATTTTTAATACTTTTAATATTTAATATTTGTAATCCAGGGAGTGTGAAGCGCAGGATCAAATATCGCTGTGATGATTATACGTTCTAGTAGCAATTGTTTGGCGACAATAAAGTGTAAAGTATAAAGAAATAGGCATGGAGGCGTGGTCGATGGAAGAAGAGCTCAACATCACGAGGGAGCTCAGAACTGATTGAGGTGTGGGTGCAGTGAGGTCTCTGCCTCAGAGGGGGAGATGTCAGAGGGAATGATGAAGACACGGCAAGGGTTAAAGCTGGAGGTCGGAAAAGTCATCCATCCATTTCCCTTTAGAGATGTTGCCTGCTCCACTGAGGTCCTCTAGATTTATTATGACAGTAAGCAAAGGGCCTGTTTCAGTGCTGAATAACTTTACGGCTCTATGACTCAGATCCGGATTCAGATTTATCCGACGTACATGAAAACACTCAGTGAAATGCGCCATTTGCGTTAACAAACACACCTGAGAATGTACTGCGGCCAGTACACGTGCCGCACACAACCTATCATTCAGCATATGTAGACTGTGTGATTCAGCAGATTCTGGAAAGCCAGAGTGTTACATTTTGCGTCTCCAAAACATTAAACTAATTGAAATAAAAAAACAAGGTATTTAACCTTCAAATCACTTACTAGCTCTTCCTTCAGTTAGTCCTGACGGAGGGTCTCGGCCCGAAACGTCGACTGTACCTCTTCCTAGAGATGCTGCCTGGCCTGCTGCGTTCACCAGCAACTTTGATGTGTGTTGCTGGTATTTAACTTTATGTTAACTTTAAGCGAGATGCACACTTGGTAGTGTCATGATGTATCCAATTCACTTATTTTTTACATATAACTCATAATGAATTATTTAATCAAACAAAGAATGCTTAATAAAACAATATATTTACAATATTACTCAAATGTTGTACTGTACTACTACTGTTATATTAAATAAACAACACAGAATATCTCACACAAAATGCTGGAGGAGCTCAGCAGGTCAGGTAGCATCAATGTAAAGCAGTAAAGGGTCAACGTTTCGGGCCAAGACCCTTCACCAGGACACATAACACGCCAACACAGCAGGCCCACAATGCTCGACAAAACAGCACCGAACACGACAAGCAACTAAGCAACAACAGCAAAACAAGCCCCTTTCTTCTCACCCACCCTCCCTCTCACCCACACAAACAGATAGTCCTCCATATCGATCTGACAATGGCTACTTCGCCTGCAAGCTATGTCCCAGTAAATGCCTCCCCAACATCTTCAAATAGACTTTGTTGCTTTCATTTTGTTTTGTACCTAGACTAGCCAGGGACAAAGCAATCCATGAAGGAAGGCAAAGGAAAAGTAACTCCCTTGAAATGGTTAAGCTTTATATTTCTTGCAACGGATTGGAAAGCTCTGTGTAGTTTAATTTGGTTGACATTTTTTTTTTCATTACGGATCCATTTTAGTCTTTTAGCAACAGGCGAAATCAGTCCATCATTTTTCTCCCCTGATGCCAGGGAAAACTGATCTCAGAAGAACATCACTCACAGTGATCTCCAGAAGGAATTGACAGATTCGCAGAGTGAAGTGATGATTGAACAGTGTCAAGGAGGGAAACAGAACCCTTGAAAAGATTACATGTGGGAAAATAATGACTCACGAGATGTATGGCACTATCACCGTTATCTCAGGGAAGGTGCAACCAACGTGCAGGGATCATGTGTCAACTGTTCAAAAAAGATATTTATTTCTCACTTCTTCTGACGTCCTGACACCCAAAATGTTAAATGCTAGATTATTGATTAATTTTATATGTCTAATACGTATATTTGTCATTTGATTGGCTCATTACATTGCCACATATCTTCGTTCAAAATCCTATCTGCAAAATCTTGATCTGAATCCTTATCCACAAAAATATTGTTAATTTAAAACCTGCCCCACAATCCATTCAGTTCAAGGGCAATTGGGGATGGTTAATAAATGCTGGCCATAAGACCATAGGACATAGGAGGAGAATTAGACCATTCAGCCCATCAATTCTGCTCCACCATTCCATCATGGCTGATTTATTTTCCCTCTCAACCCCATTCTCTTGCCTTCTCCCCATAACCTTTAACTCTCTTACTAATTAAGAAACTATCAACCTCCGCTTTAACTGTACCTAATGACTTGGTCTCTACAGCTGTCTACAGCAAAGAATTCCACAGGTTCGCCACCGTCTGGCTAAAGAAATTCCTCCTCATCACTATCCTAAAGGGACGTGCTTCTATTACAAGGCTCTGCCCTCTGGTCCACATTTTCTCCACATGCGCGGTCTCTGAGCCTTTCAATATACAATACCTTCCAAAGAGATCCCCTCTCATTCTTCTAAACACAAGCCAGTACAGGCCCAGAACCGTCAAGCATTCCTTATATATTAACTCTTCCATTCCTGGGAATCATTCTTGCAAGCATTCTCGGGACCCTCCCCGATGCCAGCACATCCTTTCTTAAATACATCGGCCTAAACTGCTCACAAAACTCCAAATGTGGTCTGGCCAACACCTTATAAAGCCTCAGCACAATTTAAGTTAAAGGGGAGATACTGTAGTGTTACTCCTTGTGAAAAAAACGTGCAGACTTCATGTTGAAGTGATGTTTCTCTGGCCTTCCCAATGATGTCCACAAAGTGAAGAATAAGGAAAATGAAGGCACATTGTGACTTCAACATCACTCTTAGCTCACTTCTTCCAGAGCATGAGAATTCTCTGGGAAAGAAACCCAGCACTGATAGCACAGTACTGCAGCAATGGGCAGAACAGTGCAGTCAACTGGCCTAATAATGGAGCCTGCTTGCCATTTGACCCCTGAAGTCAGCCAAGCAGTAAGCTTCACTCTAGAAACACTCGATTGATCATCTTAGAAGCACAGAGCCTGCTCGGTTTCAATGGGATAGAGCAAAAGAATAACAACGGCAGGGAGATCTGGACAACGTTTAATACTTGACTTCTTCAGTCTCTTCAGAGCAATTCTTTCCAGAAACACTCCTGGCATTTGCCCTTTACACACTAGGCTTATCATGCCTACCTCCACCTTGCACTCATCTCCTCCACCTCAGAGTCCCCACTGAAGTAAAATAGATGAAGTGAGTTGTTAAGGATATGTTTTTGTAGCTTATGTTAACAGTTAGTGATTGCTATCTGCTAGTGTTACTGACGGATTAGAAACAAGACTGCTAACAGACATCCTGGTGAAAAAGCCACTTGATGAATGCAAGTGACTGCAGTTAGGTGTCAGCGCTTAGAAAATGAAGCAAGGACATGTGGTATTAATATTGTCAATGATCTCGAGACAGGAAAACAGATCCCATATTCCCCGTCAGTTTTAAATAGATATCAAGTGTATTAATGACAAAAGACGAGGCTTCAAACAAAGCAGCTGAGTGATGATGTGCTAAGTGCACTCTGTGCTGGCAATAACGTGATCTGAAAAGACATTGTCAGTTGTGGAGACAGGCCCAGAATTGTGAGCAGTGACAGAAAACAGAGATGAGGAGAAAGATACTGGTACCATATTAGTGCCTACCATATTCCAATGCCGTCTGCACTCCTAACTCAATCTGACATCATCTCCTATCACTTGCTGTATTCTCTGCTGCTCCTCCGCCTAGTTCTCCCCAGACATTATTACAAACTGTAGTCAAGTTTTATGTTACCAGCGGTTATGTCAGGGAGGTTGGCACTCGGAGGCCTAGGGATAACCTCAGTCATTCTACATTGTAAGCTTGTAACGACGGGACACTCATTTTTCTGATAACTCTTGCTACTTGAGGTGCTCTGTACAGCAACGTGTGAGCAGCTGTCACCTCGAATAAAGGGTTGGAATATTAAAGAAAGTGAATTTCTGGATGTATTGTAAGGCAGTTGGACTGTCTGGCAGGAGGAAATAAACTCCAGCTGCCGCTGTTCGCCTGGGGATAAAGGTGCTTGAGCTAGTGACAGTAAAAGTCAGCTGAAATTTCTGAACTCATGGGCTCTGAAGCCAGTTAATATTTTTTTTCTAAAGCACTGGCTGTGTAGAGGGAGACCACACCAGGAAATGCAGCTGTGGCTTGATAGCAAATCATATTTTACAGTTTTCATATGTACCAGATAGACCTCGAGTTCAAAGGACAATAAAAATAATATCGACTTAAAGTAGGAAGTCAAGATGTCTCACAAATAAAGGAGCAATTTGCTTTATGAAAAGAGGTGATGCTTCAGAATAGTAGAACTTCCAGGCAAGTGAAGCATCAGAGAGATGACCTCATACAAAATGCTGGAGGAACTCAGCAGGTCAGGCAGCGTCTAAGAGTCAACGTTTTGGTTCAAGACCCTTCACCAGTCCTGATGAAGGGTCCCAGCCCAAAATGCCGACTCTTTATTCTCCACAGATGCTGCCTGACCTGCTGAGTTCCTCCAACATTTTGTATGTGTTGATCTGGATTTCTAGCATTGACGGAATCTATGGTACTTAGACAGATCTTTGCCTCTATTTGCAAAGGGAGATGGAGATTTTGGAAAAGTGTAAAGTACACATTATTTTATAAGTTCTATTAAACAAGCATTTGGAAACAACTCTCTGAGTGTTGGTTTTTCAGAATTGATTGTAGATCGGTGGCTGATATATGAGGAATGGTTGTACTTGCTGGTGTTTAGAGGAATGGGGAGGTGTCTCATTGAAACCTAACGAATATTGAACAGCTCAGAGTGGATGTGGAGAGGATGTTTCCTGTAGTGGGAGAACTGAGGACCAGAGGGCACAACCTTAAAATACAAGGATGTCCCTTTAGAACAGAGAAAAGGTAGAGTTCTTCTAGCCAGAGAGTGGCGAATCTGTGGAATTCGTTGCTAAAGACGACTGTGGAAGTCAAGTCATTGGGTATATTTAAAACCAAGATTGATAGGCTCTTGATCAATTTAGGCGGTAGAGGCTACAGAGAGAATAGGCTCGAGAGGGATGATATATCATCCAAGACAGAATGGTGGAGCAGACTCGACGGGCTGAATGGCCTAATTCTGCTCCTATGTCTCATGATCTTAACTCCCTTGTTACTTGATGATGACTTCACGGTGTGCATGGGATATTTTTGGTCTTATTTGAAACAGCTTGCAAGATAGTCTCTAACAGAGAGATGAAGAGACAAATGCTTTAATTAGTCACCAATGAAACACTTCCTTTCCCTCTTTCCTCCTGGAGTAGTCAATTGCTGTTGGACTATGGAATCAAGGTCCACAGGCTTGAAGGACATTGCTAATGGCCTCTTATCAGATGCAGAGACTAGCTGTCTGAATGCAGGCAACATGGAAACCAAATCCCATCTCGACCATTTCTTGCAGTGCTCTAGTTTTTACCCACATTCCACCCACAAAGATGGCTAGCAGGTTGTAGTCATGCTATGTTGGTGCCAGAAGCATGGTGACATTTGTGGGCCACCCTCCAGCACATCCTTGGACTGTGCTGGTCATTGATAGAAACAACATATTTCGATGTTTCAATGTACGTGCTAAACTTTAAATCTTTAATATGGAGGATGGTGAGAAACAGAGGGAACTCCTGGCAAGATGTTCCCTCTCCACATCATCACCATTGCACTTGCAGTGCCAGACCACTGCACGGAAAAATAAATCAGCCAAGATGGAATAGTGGAGAAGGCTCAATGGGCCCAATGGCCTAATTCTGTTCCTATGTCTTTTGGTCTCATGGGATCTGGATTCCATCCATTTGGAGGATGGAATTCATCATCCATTTGGAGGTTTTAATCAACAAGCTTAATATATCATCTGGATTCAATTTAGTACGTAGAGGAACCCAAAAAGGGTAACCTTTGTCAACATTTCTAGCTGTGAATACTTTTGGGATTGCTGTTGGTGAAGGCCTGTTCCATCCAATGAGGAAAAAAATTGCAATAAGATGGGCAAAAGATTTGAGATAATTGTTGACAGCTCAACTGTTGTTTCTGAATATGTAGCGGAGATACTTCCTTCGAGAATTTGAAATGTTATCGTACAGGAGGTGCCAACTTGGCCCATCATGTTTATGCTAGTTCCTGCGTGAAGATTCCTAAAATCTCATTCTCCTGTTCTTTCCCTATGCTCAGCAAAATGTTTTCTCAATTCCCCTTTGATTGATTCCATTACCACTATCTCTCTGTGTTTTCTGAGTTACGAGGGGTGATTGATAAGTTCGTGGCCTAGGGTAGAAGCAGTCAATTTTAGAAAACTTAGCACATTTATTTTTCAACATACATTTACACACTTAGTTCAGCGGTCGTGGAGCATATGGATCTTGGACCTCCAGAAAGTGTCCACAGCAGAGGTGATTGATAAGTTTGTGGCCTAAGGTAGAAGAAGATGAGTTATACAGCTCTCGTTATATGCACATGCAGTTCAACTCTTTCAGTGATTATGCAGAAAGTTTGAAGTTAATAACTCATCTCTTTCTACCGTAGGCCACCAACTTATCAATCACCCCTGATGAGTTATTAACTTCAAACTTTCTGCATTTTCACTCAAAGAGTTGAACTGCATGTGCATGTAACGAGAGCTGTATAACTCATCTCCTTCTACCTTAGGCCACAAACTTATCAACCACCCCTCGTAAAAATGTTTTCCCAATGCAGCCCTCATACCTTTTGCTTAATGCTTTCAATCTGTGCCCTCTGGTCTTTGAACCATCTACTGATGGGAACAGATTTTTCTCTATCTAAAGCACTGTACACCTCTATCAAGTCTCATCTCATCCCTCTTTGATCCAAGGAGAAGGCCCTCAGCTTCTCCCGTCTAAAATGAGAGGTGAATTTCCACACCTATGGAAGCTCTGTGTTAAATTGAACACTTGAGCTATCTGGAACCATCAACTCATTCCAAAAGGCCGACTATTCATACCTTTCCATAGATGCTGCCTGACCTACTGAGTTCTTCATGTATTTTGTGCAGGTTACTCTGGAACCACCTTCTGATTTTTTTTTCAGTATTTTATTGATGTTGCATTGTCTCTTGCATTTTTTTCATTGTAGAATTAATCTTCTAAATTTCTGTGCATAACATAACTAGAGCCTGTCCTTCTCAATTCAAGTTATATTAAGATTTACATCCACTCTCCTCCTCTTTGCCTCTCTCTGGCTGCTTTACACATTCTGATATTGCACATATGGTTGTATTTTGTGTGAAATCCTTTTCAAATTATTGATGCAAAAAAAATATTGAGGATGAAAAACAATGTCATTGGCAGATCTTTTTTAATCGCAGTAATGAATTGCACAAGGTCACTGCATTATTAGTTTGAGAGTTTGTCAAGGTGTTCTTTTACAAGTATGATTGATGAGAACCCATGAGAAACGCAACGTGCATCAGAGCATAGCCACTTATTTACTTCAGTTTCCCCTTGTCCAATTTTCAGAGTCCAATATAATGTTGAAATAATCCAAGAAAAAACTTGATGAAATGATAAATCACATACACAGACAATGCACGGCCACACGTGTGTAACCTGCCTTTGTAATTTTCTTGTATACCAGGTCAAAACTGCCTACACTGTCATTGCTAATCCTGCATGGCCATATTCCTCAAGATTTCATCATGCCACATGTCTAATTAGAGAATTAGTCCTTACAGTACGCAGATGATTATTCGGCCCATCTAATCTATGTTAGCAGGATTGCCATCAATGATATTTGCCTGCTCCAGGAACACATGTCCATGCAGGTTCAGATTCAAATTTATTTATTTATCACATGTACATGTTAACATACAGTGAAATGCAATCAACACACATCAAAGTTGCTGGTGAACGCAACTGACGAAGGGTCTCGGCCTGAAACGTTCACTGTACCTCCTCCTAGAGATGCTGCCTGGCCTGCTGCGTTCACCAGCAACTTCAATGTGTGTTGCTTGAATTTCCAGCAGCTGTAGAATTCCTCGTGTTTGCGTGAAATGCAATGTTTGCATTAACAACCAATGCGCCCAAGAATGTGCTGGGGGTCGTCTGCAAGTGTCGCCACACATCCCAGAGCGAACACCTCTCGTTACCCACTTTTGCATACGTCCCAGCTAAAAAGCAACATACCTGACTGTAATTCATAAAGGGCATTATTAATGAGCACATTAATTGACATCAACCCAAATGCTCACAGTGGGGATCTTGGATATCAATCAAGGTTGAGCATCCGAGCCGATTTTCTCTATTCCACCCTGGGGGAGGCTTGGCAAACGTTAGCTTCATTACTGAGACCAGAGTTCTGTGGTGTGTGTTGATTGACCTGTGGTCAGAGTGCATGGCAACCTTTGTCACAAGCTGTAAAATTTCCATCATGCAGAGATCAGCAGATTTATTCCATTAGATTTTGAGTTCTGTAATAAGTCCCATAGTTTGGAGTCACAATTTAAAAAATCTGAAATAATAGCAACAGGCTTTTGTGGATTAGAGCAGTTATGAAAAAATATTCTATTCCAACAAAGGGATACTGTCTCTTTACACTGTTGCTTCACCATGTGTCATAACCAATAATTGGTAGAGACCAAAGATATATTCACTGCCCGTGCCAACTTGTTTAGTTACATGTCTAGAACAGACAAATTGAAAGTGACACTAAGAGGAATGTGCTGTAAATGTATTTTCTTAATATTAAACCTTTATGCCTTTATTCTATTTATTTATGTTAACTTTGATAACTTACAACTTAACAACCCAAAATTAGGTACAGATGATGCCTATTACAAATGTAAAGACTGTCAGTTTCTATTTCCATCTCCTAATGCTCACTGAGGAGATTTAATCGGCTGCAATCTGATCTGGAAAAGTTGACATTTGGGTTTTCTTTTCCACATGTCTAACACTGCATAAAGGAAAAGTACAGAACTGGTACAAGGGCAGCCTGTGAAGTACAGGCTCCTGCACACATTTGCATTAAAAAAAACTTTTCTGCCTAAGGTTTTGTTTTGGCTTATTAGTGATGATGTGATGAATCCATATCTGAATGTGCTTTGAGGGACAGCAGTCTGTCTATAACTGGAACGCAAACAGCCCATCTCAAGTCCTTACTTCATATAATCTGCTGCTGGAAAATTGAGAAGCAGCCCAAAGTCCGTGGGAACAAAATGATGAGCGGATACACAATAATAAACCATATTGTGTCGAGCGTACAGTCATCGAAATCCTCTTGGGCCACAAGTATATTACCTTATACAGACATGGCTGACATACATTTAAACCCCCAATACACATTAAGAACCCATTAGTCTGACAGATTAAAAGTTATCTTGAAGCTAATGTTTCCATTATGTACAATTTGGCAGTAGAACAATCAACACTTTGTTCCTCATATGTCATACTTTGTTCAAAAAAGGGAGGGTATCTCCACATCCTTGAATGACATTGACATGCTCTGCTTTGATGTGGGCATGTGCTGTCTTCAGATTAGCTACCAGTGTTGAATGATTACTCTGCAGTAGTGATGATGGGAAAAGGATTTTTTTTGATGTGTGGGGAAGTGGAGAAAGGAAGCGGTGAAGAAAATAATCAGTTAAGATGCAATTTCCACTCTGAAATATTGCTGCTCTTAAGGTTACTGAGGCCTTCTATTTAACTAGAACCTTCAGGAAAAAACAAATTCATCAACAGCCAACTGAAGTGGGTTTAATGATTGTATTCTGCATACAATCAGCTTTCCCCATTCCAGAGCCATCAATATGTCAAGGAAAGACATATCCAAAGGATGTAGCTCTTAACATCAAGGTTATCTGTTCCCCACAAGGCTCTCGAATCCTTACGGCTCTGGTACTTTACACTGGCTGCATTTAACATTTTCATCAACATGACGATCAATCATGGTAATAACACTGTGCAAAAAAAAATCAATTAACAATGCAATTAAACTTTCCTTATTATGTGAAAGGGCTGATATAATACCTGTAGAAAAAAGATAGACTCTCAGCACGCAGACATCCATAACCATATGTGAGACTGAATTATGAGGTGAAGCAAAGATAGGGCGGGTGCCGAGTTGTTATTTTAGACTGGATATATCTCATCCAGACTGTTTATCAGTCTTCGCTGACACCAGACTTCATAGTTCCTGCTCACCCTGCAGCTGCTTTAGACAGACTTTACTTAACGAACACACTATATTAAAGAGTATAACCTGTTAAATCTGGGTTACTAAATGAAATAATCAGTTCAGGCTGCACATTGGAGAGAAAAGAGAAAATGATAACGTGCAAAAAAACAAAACTCAGACAACTTCGCTTCATTAGTCAACCAACTAAAGGCAGAACCAATCAGTCATTACATTGTTTAGATTTTTGTTTCCTCACAGACTATTTGAGATGGCAACCACCACCCTCAGCCTGTATTGCTAACTTAAATCCAGAACCTTCAAAGTTAAGCTGACATTTGTTCTCTTCCAGTAAAAAAATATTTAGTCCATTAAACATAAATACCTGTCATTATGATACATGTACTGAGTACAAGTCTCCAGTTTTCCTCCAATGTTTATCACATCCAAACAACTGCAGTGCCTGCATGTTTTCAACTTTAGTGTATTGATTAAACTTTTAAATGCCTGCCATATAACCTAGGGACATCAAAAAGATTAATTTGCGTCAATGTTCATCTGTAATTCATTAGCCATTTATACTCTGTAACCACATGGACTATCAGGAAAATGCATGCTATTTTTCACTGTAGTGATGCTTGGAAGGAAAACTTGGCAATTCCGCTGCATAAAATTAGGACACAGGAGCCTGTCCATTTACAGTACAGTATTATGCATTGCCAAAGAACAACTAATTAAAGGAGCTGCAGTACAAAAAAAAAATTCTGAAACTGCATTCACTTCCCATAATGTGCAAAACACAGCAACATAAATTGCTTGTTACTGGGAATTGAACAATTTAAGGATTTTTGCAGCTGAGGTAACCAATTAATCCACAATGTTAAATGTGCACTCTCAATACAAAAATGATTTTAGATGCACAATTATATTAATCAGTAGCACGTGCTCAGGTTCACAAAGACGGTCTCGTACAATCTGCTTATTTTGTTTAAAACATCGATTTGTTCTTTAGGATGCAGCCATGTTCATTTGGAAAAAACACATTCATTATGTGATGTAAGCGAGTTACTGATCAAAGCCTAAAATTAAATGTATATATGTATATATTATATTTGGTAAATGAGGCTTGTTGTATAGAAAATAAAAATGCACTTTTAAGAGTATGAACAGCAACACTTGAGAAACTAGTATAGCACCTCACTAGGCTCAGGACCCTCTCTGCCAACATATTTCTTGCTGTGATATCAAACCATCACGAACATCATTTATATTATAGCAAGCCAGTCTTTTACGTGTAATCAGCACTTCTCATTTCATCAACAGTTTCATTTAAAATATAGATATGTAGATATTTGAATGAAGTTTCTATTCTTGCACTGTGTTTTCATCCGTAGAAAAATGTGTAATAGAAAGAATTTTAAATCCTAATAAAAATCAGCACAATTTGCCAAATAAATTAATGTGTTAAAATGAGTTTTCTGCTATGTTATAACATGTTTAAAAAGGAGGCATTAAAATATTTTAGAAGCAATTGTGTCAGGACTGTGTCATAAATACAGAAATACCATATTAAGGGTTCAGGTCAAATTAAATCCTGCTTCATTGTGCAATCTATTATTACATATACAGCGAGTGAGACTGTGTCATTTGCATCATAAACGTCCAAGAAATGAAGGTTAATCAATTAAAAAATCAATACTGATTTACAATTTATTCACAAAAATCTGTAATGGTTGCACACTTTAAGCCTATTAGTCACTGAATATAGTGACTATCTGACAGAGTCTCATGAATCCACGGCGCTAATAGTGTCACATTTTTCATTATAGTCAGTGCCCTCTGGACCTTGAATGACCACAGCAGCAGCTATGTCTAGAAGGAGTCTGTAATTACTTTAGGGGCCATGGCACCTCCCTCCTCCCCCCCCCCAAAGTTTTATGTAACTGTTAACTCCCATTCTATCAGGCAATGTGAAAATAAAATAGATATAACCCAGGACAAAACAGCTGAGCACTGAGACCCGGAATACAACATGTATAATGGCTGTGCTCTTTTCCATAAAGAATGTTATATACATTGTTACTTGATTCATAGTTCATAAAAAAAGAAATCAAGGACTATAACTGCTCAAATATGTATTAATTAGTTTGAATTGATCCCAGTAGATGTCAGCTTTTCAAGATTAAGAGTCAAATCTTAGGCAACTCATTTTGTAATGACACAAAGGCATTCAATACAACAAGACTGGCTTTGAAATGCTGACAAAATCGTATCAGGGATTATGAGCCCCAGATCCCCAGGCGATGTTTTTATTTACGCTCTTCCAAAATTTAAAATGATAATTAATTTTTGGATTGTCTTCTGCTCAGCTCAGAGTGCTGGTCAGAGAACATTGTGCCACTGGCATTGGACGTTGCCTTTGCCCTTAGCTTAATGTTGAGAAGCGTTTTAAAATTGGGCACGGTAATAAACACAACCAGAATCACCGAAAATTACGAATGCCGGGGACCATTCACCACGTTGTGCCCATAATAGTTGAAAAAGAGGGGAGAAGAAAGAATGTCTGGGGTGGGTGGGGTCTTTGAATAAGCTGGCTGCTTTACTAAGGAAGAGCGATGAATAGGTAGAGTCCATAGATGGGAAGCTGGTTCCTCTGATGTGACGAACTATGTCCACACCTCTCTGCGGTTTCTTGTATTCACGTGCAGAGCAACTGCCATGCCAAGCTGATATGCATCCGGACAGAATGCTTTCTGTGGTGCATCGATAAAGACTGGTAAAAGTCGATGAGAACACGCTGAGTTTCTATGGCCGCCTGAGGAAGTAGAGGGTTGGGAGCTTTCTTGGCCATGACATCAATGTGATTGGGCTAGAGCAGTCTTTTGGTGATAGTCACACTATCACATTGAACTTCTTCTGCCACTTCTCCATTCAGCTCTGCATCTTATCAATGTCCCATTGCAGCCCATGACAATCTTCTACACTATCCACAGCACCATCCACCTTCATGTCCCCTGCAAATTTACTAACCCACCCTTCCACATCCTCATCCAATCTTCCACTGAGGATGAACAATTCACACGGATCTTCAATCTCTGATGGGGGCAGGGGAGTGAGAAAGTAAAACATTCACCAGCGAGGGGAGAGACATCTTGCATAAGGAGCAAATTTGTGAAAAATACACATGACAGTATAAAATAGTTAAATTTCAGATTTAAATCCAACATGGATTATTTTCTGATGCATCTGATTTTTATTTTGGCTTTACAGTAGTGTATTCAAGACAGAGGAAACTATATATTTCATACTTAATATTCCAGGGAATGATTCAGCAACACACATTGAAAACCCCTTGCAGAGTCCAAAGCATCAGAATAAAACAATAAGAAATGAAGTTAGGTACATTATGGTTTAAAACAGGCCCTTAAAACATACAGTACATTATATCCTTTCTCTTGGTGACGCACCAAAAAGTATTTGTTTTCGAAAGTCTGTAGCCCAGAACAGTCATGAGATGAACCAAATACTTTGTTAGTCCAAAAATGTGTTCTAAACTTTGCAAACTGATTTGGTTACCATCTGAAATGATTACGCGAGGGAACAGCAGTTCAGAGGTTACAGATGAATAACTGCACTGAAAGAACATACTTTTATACTACATCTGGTACTTGTATTGAGGAAAGATGAACAATGTCGGAGTGCCAGATGAAGAACATCAGAGACCGCCGGACAAGGAAAACCTTGCCCGACAAAATACCCTCCTAATAAGCTGCATTCTCCAATTCTCTTTGCAAACTCTTGCCAATATTGTCTCACTCTCAGTTAGATGTAACGGGAATGTGAATTGTGAAAATCTCAGTAAGGTGGGATGCAGTCAATGGTAGCCCAATGTAAATCATAGAGACATACAGCATACAAGCAGACCCTTCAGCCCAAACCGGTCATGCTGACCATGATATCCACCCAAACTTGTCCTATTTGGTCCATACCCCTCTGAAGCCTTCCTTGTCCATGATTTTTTAATGTTTTTATTGTACCTGCCTCAATCACTTCTTCCAGTAACTTGTTCCATACACACACTATTCTCTTCGTGAAGTTGCTCCTCAAGTCCCTTTAAATGCTGACCGGAAGTGCACTGAGAGCGGTAAGCGTAAAGGAGTTGGGTGCTTACTGTTCTGGTTAACAACGGATGGTGCAATCCAGGTCATATTACGATCGAGGAACGTGTTTGTAGACCGAATATTGAACTTTTTACTGTTGGACTTCGGCCACATTCCACCGTGATACAACACTTGGCGGCACGGGAGGTCGTTCCTGCCTGTGGCCATCGAATGTGCAGCTCCTCCCGTGGAGGGTCAGACACCCTGAGCCAATAGACTGGTCCTGGACTTATTTTCCATCTGGCATAGTTTGCATTTTGTTGTTTGATTGTTTGTGGTTTTTGTATTGCTATATTTACACTCTATTCTTGGTTAGTGCGGCTGTAACAAAACCAAATTTCCCTCGGGATTAATAAATTATATCTATCTATCTATCTATAAATCTTTCATCCCTCACTCTCGAATTTATGAGTTTCCCTTTCCAGGGGAAAAAGAAAATGAGCATTCACCCTACATATGTCCCTCATGATCTTATGCACCTTTATAAAGTCACCCCTCAATCTCTTATGTTCCAAGGAATAAAGTCTGAGCCTGCCCAGCCTCTCACTATAACTCCGGCCCTCTGATTCTGGCTTCTTCATCACGTACTTTCCAGCTTAATGATGTCTTTCCTATAAGAAGGCTGTTAGGGTGTATTCTGGAGTCAGGGTATATAGCAAATATTAATTTCAACAGCAACCGGTCTTCAGATTTAAATGTGGATTGCAGATTGAATTTAAAATGCACCTCAGAACAATTGTCTTCTTGGAGCTGCAGACTGGGGTCAACTGTAAACCAGGAAACACCCCATTGACCTGAGATGTCTGCATATGCATGAATGCAGCTCAGAGACAGCGGTGATGAACATTTAATTTAGGGTGTCTGGAGTGTTAGTGTGAAGATCAAGGTGTTTGAAAATTATATTGTAACTCAAAGGAAGCATTGTCAGCCCAAATTATTGAAGTAGATGATGGTCATTATAACCATTGAAACTGTATTGAGTTACCATTGAGCTTAAGGTTACTGTATAAACCTGTGATGTACTTCGTGTTTGTGAGCCTCTTCTTCCAAGAATGTCTTCAGTATGATACCTGCTTGTTTTGCTGAATAAAAGGTTCTATATCCACCAGTCTCTCTGGTGACTTCATTCACAGTCACAACAAGGGCAGCCTGAGCTTCACAGAGTACTACGAATGCTGTCTCATCAATATCTTATATTTGTGCAGGAAATGGAAGGATATGGACTTTGTGTAGGCAGAAATGATTAGTTTAGTTAGGCAATTGATCACTCATTTAATTAGTTGGTCATGATATTGTGGGCTGAAGGGCCTGTTCATGTTTTGTGCAGTGTTATTTATTAACTGCAAGATAACACGTCATACTCGAAGCCCATGATGAAGGCCAGTGGGCCAAATACCTTCTTCACCAGCCTGCTTCCCCGTGACACCACTACTAGTGAAGTCCTGTTCACCCGTGACACTAGTACTAGTGAAGTCATGTTCACCTGTGACACTAGTACTAGTGAAGTCCTGTTCACCCGTGACACTAGTACTAGTGAAGTCCTGTTCACCCGTGACACTAGTACTAGTGAAGTCCTGTTCACCTGTGACACTAGTACTAGTGAAGTCCTGTTCACCTGTGACACTAGTACTAGTGAAGTCCTGTTTACCCGTGACAATACTACTAGTGAAGTCCTGTTTACCCGTGACACCGCAACTAGTGAAGTCCTGTTTACCCATGACACTGCTACTGGTGAAGTCCTGTTCACCCGTGACACCGCAACTAATGAAGTCCTGTTTACCCATGACACTGCGACTAGTGAAGTCCTGTTTACCCGTGACAATAGTACTAGTGAAGTCCTGTTTACCCATGACACCGCAACTAGTGAAGTCCTGCTTACCCATGCCACTGCGACTAGTGAAGTCCTGTTTACCCATGGCAATAGTACTAGTGAAGTCCTGTTCACCTGTGACACCAGTACTAGTGAAGTCCTGTTCATCCATGACATTAGTACTAGTGAAGTCCTGTTTACCCATGACAATAGTACTAGTGAAGTCCTGTTCACCCGTGATACTAGTACAAGTGAAGTCCTGTTCACCGGTGACACTGCTACTAGTGAAGTCCTGTTTACCTGTGACACCAGTACTAGTGAAGTCCTGTTCACCTGTGACACCACTACTAGTGAAGTCCTGTTTACCCGTGACACTAGTACTAGTGAAGTCCTGTTTACCCGTGACACTGCTACTGGTGAAGTCCTGTTTACCCGTGACACTGCTACTACTGAAGTCCTGTTTACCCGTAACACGAGTACTAGTGAAGTCCTGTTGACCATGACACCGCTATTAGTGAAGTCCTGTTTACCTGTTGCACTAGTACTAGTGAAGTCTTGTTTACCCGTGACACCAGTACTAGTGAAGTCCTGTTTACTGTGACACCGCTATTAGTGAAGTTCTGGTATTGGAATCAATATTTCAATTCTTTAAAGTCCAAGCATGTAAAGATAAAATTCCATTAACATTTAATTCAAGGCTTCAAAATGTGTCAATACAAGAACCTGTATAAAACACACTTAAATGTGTATTACATACTAAAGGTATAGTAGCTAGATTTGTCTCTGAATTCCCACAAAAACCTGTCCACTGGTTAGAAAACTTAAGTGGCCTAGGAGCCAAATATTCACTGCCTGACAGTACTGTTGGTGTATTTCCAGCACAAGGTCTTGATTCACCCTCTCTGAACTTTTTCAATAGCAACCAGAGGTGGGCATTGTACGATGGTTTTGCTAGTGAAACCATTTCCTGCATGTTCACAGATAAAAATAATACCAAGGTGTATTATGGAGCAAAGTCCGCCCATTATATAGGCCGCCCCGCAAACTGGTTGGCTTGGTTAAGTAAGAAATGTTATTAAACTGAAAAGAAAGAAAGTACAAACTGTGGAAGAAACTGCTTTTGTAGAGCTGGGATTGTTTACAGAAGTCAGACTGGGATCTGACATAGAGATCATAGAAATGTAGAAGAAATAACAAAATAATCTGCTCAAAAACTGTAATTTGTCATTTATGCTTTTTGCATTGAATACATCTTGAGCCACCAACACACTGAACAGATGCCAAATCCTGCTCAGTTCCAAAGCTTATTAAACAGGAAAGTTTATACATTTCATTCTGCCTCCCATTTGCCCTCAAATCTGTGAGAGTTGATGCAGCAGAAGAAATATATACTTTGGAAAATCATACCTAACTTGAAAATGGAATTGTAAAGTTTGAATCTGTCTTGCATGGCTGGAAAATAACTAGCATTATTCTTGAAATGTTCTATAAACTTCTAGAGATGCACAGTGGAGAGTATCCTGACTGGTTGCATCATGGCCTGATATGGAGACATCAATGAGCAAGAACGAAAACGCCCACAAGATGTGGTGGACACAGTCCAGCCAATCACAGGAAAAGGCCCTCCCCACCATTGAGCACCAACAAGGAGCTTTGCCACAAATAAGCAGCATCCATAATCAAGGAAATCCAGCATTCAGGCCAAGGTTTCTACTTGCTGCTGCTGCTATTGGGATTGAGGTACTTGTTTTGTATTTGTTTTGAATTTGCAGAGTTCGCCGTCTTTTGCCCATCGATAGAAAAATGACGCACACCGACTGAGAAACTTTGATTCTTTTGTATTTCTTTGTTCTACTGTGAATGCCTGAAAGAAAATGTATCTCAGGGTAGAATATGGTGACGTATACATTCTTTCATGTTAAGTTTATCTTGAACTTTGATATTAATGGGCCAGTATGAAGAGATCCAAGAAATAATCCACCATAGAGCTCGGCAGGTTTTGAGACCCAGGGTGGCATGAAATGATTAACAGGCTTCAAAAACTGAGGAAACTAAATCAATGGTGAGGGAATAGATATCGGCTAAAGTAGAAGCTTATTATTTCTGATTATACAGTAGTTGATAATATTGAGTCTAAGAATTAGAACATTATGTTGCAGTCAGACCCACGAGTTTCCTTTGCAGTCTACCTACTATCTACAACATGCTTCTCGCAAACTTCTCCTAAACCTGTGACCATAAAATGGTTGCAAATTCTGAGTCATATAAACAGGCAAACATGGCAAGGTTGGAAGGAAAAGCAATGGGATGGGCAAGTGTTGTACTGAAGCAGACTTGGTGTTCCATCAGCAGAATATTCTAATGTTGGCACATAGCTTCAGTGTGGCTTATCAACTCTCCTGGATATCCAGTCATTTAACATACTGCTAAACTGGAGGAATAGTCTTTGTCTAAAGAAACAAGAGTAATTAACGAATGCTTTTGTTGGTTAGTTATTGAAGTATGGGGTGTCCAGGGATGGGTAGCACCTCTGGTGAAGGGGCTTGTCATGTCCATTCTGGGGCACCTCACTCAACTTTGATCCCAGCCAGACACATAGCTCTCACCTGGGGCTCCAAGTAGTTGTTTACATGCAACACCCCAGTATACAACTTCGACAGGGGGGCTAAATCAGGTGAGTGCACCCGACAGGCCTCATACCCAGTGAGATAAAGGACTTGCCTGTCCTAGCATGCGAAGTCTGCTCCAGTGGACGGGCTGATTGAGATCAACATGATGATGATGATGATGATAACGTCGACTCAGGCCTGAAAGGCCAGCGTTGGGCATTTTCATGCCTTACAAGGTGCAGATTGGAAGGGTGGGTGGGGCACCACTCCTCGCACAGACATTTTGCAGAATTTTTCTTTATTTTCACGAGGTCGAGTTGCGAGCTCAACATTCAACCCGGCACAGATGGAAAGCGTACTGGATTCAAACCCGGGAACCTCCGTTCCAGAGTCCGACGCTGATATCACTGCGCCACCAGCTGATCTCATTAACAATGAGATCTAATGGCCAGGTAGGTGGTTCTGCAGTGCATTATGGACATCAAACAGCATGACAATGCAAAGAAGAAGACTTGATAATACACTGTAGCCAAGGAATACCCCAGTTGTGATGACTTCTGAGGTCAAAAGAGTGGAACTGCCCCAGTGTAATGGCTTTTCTACTTTAAAAGCTCTCCCTCACAGATTTCTTCATACCATGCACACCATTGAGAAGAACTGTACAAATTCTAACCGTCATCATTGGATATGACACGCAACTAATCAATCACTGAAGTGCAGAAGGTAATATAAAAGGTTAAGTTCCAAGGTGAGGTTGTATAAGGCATTGGTGAGGCCGAATCTGGAGTATTGTGTTCAGTTTTGGTCACCAAATTACAGGAAGGATATAAATAAGGTTGAAAGAGTGCAGAGAAGGTTTACAAGGATGTTGCCGGGACTTGAGAGACTCAGTTACAGAGAAAGGTTGAATAGGTTGGGACTTTATTCCCTGGAGCGTAGAAGAATGAGAGGAGATTTGATAGAGGTATATAAAATTATGATGGGTATAGATAGAGTGAATGCAAGCAGGCTTTTTCCACTGAGGCAAGGGGAGAAAAAAACCAGAGGACATGGGTTAAGGGTGAGGGGGGAAAAGTTTAAAGGGAACATTAGGGGGGGCTGCTTCACACAGAGAGTGGTGGGAGTATGGAATGAGCTGCCAGATGAGGTGGTAAATGCGGGTTCTTTTTTAACATTTAAGAATAAATTGGACAGATACATGGATGGGAGGTGTATGGAGGGATATGGTCCGTGTGCAGGTCAGTGAGACTAGGCAGAAAATGGTTCGGCACAGCCAAGAAGGGCCAAAAGGCCTGTTTCTGTGCTGTAGTTTCTATGGTTTCTATGGTATGGTTAGCAGTGGCCGGTGATGAGACAATCTCCACTACTAGGCACAACCAGATGTACAAGCATGCATTGAGAGCAGTCTAATCTCCTCTTTTTCCCAGGGTGTGGAATGTCGAATACCTGAGGCCGCGGCTTTAAGTACAGAGGGGAAAAGTTTGAAGCAGATTTGTGGGACAAGTATTTTTTTCCACCTGGAGAGTGGTAGGTGCCTGGAACCTACTGCCAGAAGTGATGTTGGAAGCAGATTCGATAGACATATTCATGCGCTGCGTAGATAGACACATGGATATGCTGAGAATGGAGGGATATAGTTTTTGTGTAGGCAGAATTCTGCATCATCCTTGGTCTGTTCCTGCGTTGCATTCTTCTATGCTTTCCTCCATGTTTCCATTATTCAGAGAATTTTTATTGATTGCACACCGGTCTAAAAATAGCGCACAATATTCTATACCAAAGGTCAAGAAATTTTCTAATTCCTCCCTTGCTGGCCTAATTGTATCAATGTACTTGAGTTATTGCCTTCAAGGTTATAATTTAATCTATGCGTTCCTTTTTGCATTCATGCATAAACAGAAAATGTATCCTCAACAGGTTGCAGCAGGAAGACCATTATGCTGATCAAAGAGCTTGATTTGCAGAGTCTGGCCCTTCTTTGGCAGGAGTATTAATATGGCTTGTGATCCTGATTAGTAGTTGGGCTCCTATCTTCACCATCCATTGCTCCTTCTTCTGAGAGTCTTACAGCCAATTTTGCATACATATGGCACCACATTAAAACTAAATATAAGCATTAAATATAATTATCTGTACCAAATTTTACATAAATTTGAAAACAAGAAAATCATTGCAAGTAGTAAATAAAGAGTAAAGCGGGGATGCAGGAATGAAAGGGTTAATGTACAAGCAGCATTTGATGGCTCTGGGCCTGTACTCATTGCAATTTAGAAGAATGAGTGGGGATCTTATTGAACCCAACGAATATTGAAAGGCATAGATAGAGTGGATGTGGAGAGGATGTTTCCTGTAGTGGGGGAGTCCAGGACCAGAATGCACACCTCAGAATACAAGGACATCCCTTTATCCCTTCAGGGTGGTTACCTCTGGTTTGCTTCCAGTTCCTTGTGTTGGTGAGGACAGGAACAGGGAGACAGGAGATCTGAATGTGTGGTTGAGGAGCTGGTGCAGAAGGCAGGGATTTAGATTCTTGGACCACTGTCTTGGGGTAAGGATGAATTGTACAGAAGGGACGGGTTGCACTTTAACAGACGGGGGACCAGCATTCTGGCAGGCAGGTTTGCCACTGCAACATGTGTGTGTTTAAACTAAGTAGTGGGGGGGTGGGGGGTGGGGGGAGGGGACGAACTGGAAATATAAGGATGGAGTTAAAGGGAAAGAGAGAATAAGAAAAGTTAAGAAAGACAACAGAATTAACGGGGCAGAAACCTCAGGAAGGGATCGGAGAGTATGGCCAAGTGCAATAGGAATCGATGTGAAAGGTGAGGAGAGTAAAAGTATTACTTTAAATGGATTAAAAGTATTATATATGAATGCACAGAGTACAAGAAATAAAGTGGATGAGCTTGAGGCTCAGTTGGAAATTGGCAAGTATGATGTTGTGGGAATAACAGAGACATGGCTTCAAGAGGACCAGGGCTGGGAAATGAATATTCAGGGTATACATCCTATTGAAAGGACAGACAGGTGGGCAGAGGGGGTGGGGTAGCTCTGTTGGTGAGGAATGAAATTCAGTCACTTGCGAGGGGGTACATAGAATCAGGAGATGTAGAGTCAGTATGGATAGAACTGAGAAACTGTAAGGGAAAAAAGACCCTAATGGGAGTTATCTACAGGCCCCCAAACAGTAGCCTGGATATAGGGTGCAAGTTAAATCAAGAGTTAAAATTGGCATGTCGCAACATTAATACTATGGTTGTTATGGGGATTTCAACATGCAGGAAAACTGGGAAAATCAGGTTGGTACTGGGCCCCAAGAAAGGGAGTTTGTGGAGTGCCTCAGTGATGGATTCTTAGAGCAGCTTGTATTAGAGCCTACAAGGGAGAAGGCAATTCTGGATTTAGTGTTGTGTAATGAGCCAGATTTGATAAGGGAACTCGAGGTAAAGGAGCCATTAGGAGGTAGCGACCATAATATGATAAGTTTTAATCTACAATTTGAGAGGGAGAAAGGAAAATCGGCAGTGTCAGTATTACAGCTGAACAAAGGGGACCATGGACCCATGAGGGAGGAGCTGGCCAAAGTTGACTGGAAAGATATCCTAGCAGGGATGACAGTGGAACAACAATGGCAGATATTTCTGGGAATAATACAGAAGGTGCAGGATCAGTTCATTCCAAAGAGGAAGAAAGATTCTAAGGGGAGTAAGGGGTGACCGTGGATGACAAGGGAAGTCAAGGACAGTATAAAAATAAAAGAGAAGAAGTATAACAAAGCAAGGATGAGTGGGAAGCCAGAGGATTGGGAGACTTTTAAGGAGCAACAGAAGATAACTAAAAAGGCAATACGGGGGGAAAAGATGAGGTACGAAGGTAAGCTAGCCAAAAATATAAAGGAGGATAGTAAAAGCTTCTTTAGGTATGTGAAGAGGAAAAACATTGTTAAGACCAAAGTTGGGCCCTTGAAGACAGAAACAGGTGAAATTATTATGGGGAACAAGGAAATGGCAGACAAGCTGAACAGGTACTTTGGATCTGTCTTCACTGGGGAAGACACAAACAATCTCCCCCAGATGTAATAGTGGCCAGAGAACCTAGGGTAATGGAGGAACTGAAGGAAATTCGCATTAGGCAGAAAATGGTGTTGGGTAAACTGATGGGACTGAAGGCTGATAAATCCCCAGGGCCTGATGGTCTGCATCCCAGGGTACTTAAGGAGGTGGCTCTAGAAATCGTGGATGCATTAGTAATCATTTTCCAATGTTCTATAGATTCAGGATCAGTTCCTGCAGATTGGAGGGTAGCTAATGTTATCCCACTTTTTAAGAAAGGAGGGAGAGAGAAAACAGGCAATTATAGACCAGTTAGTCTGACATCAGTGGTGGGGAAGATGCTGGAGTCAATTATAAAAGATGAAATAGTGGCATATTTGGATAGCAGTAGCAGATAGGTCCGAGTCAGCATGGATTTACGAAGGGGAAATCATGTTTGACTAAACTTCTGGAATTTATTGAGGATGTAACTATGAAAATGGACATGGGAAAGACAATGGATGTAATGTACCTGGACTTTCAGAAAGCCTTTGATAAGGTCCCACATAGGAGATTAGTGGGCAAAATTAGAGCACATGGTGTTGGGGGTAGGGTACTGACATGGATAGAAAATTGGTTGGCAGACAGGAAACAAAGAGTAGGGATTAACAGGTCCTTTTCAGAATGGCAGGCAGTGAGTAGTGGGGTACTGCAAGGCTCGGTGCTGGGACCGCTGCTATTTACAATATACATTAATGATTTAGATGAAGGGATTAAAAGTAACGTTAGCAAATTTGCAGATGACACAAAGCTGGGTGACAGTGTGAAATGTGAGGAGGATGTTATGAGAATGCAGGGTGACTTGGACAGGTTGGGTGAGTGGGCAGGTGCAGTTTAATGTGGATAAATGTGAGGTTATCCACTTTGGTGGCAAGAACAGGAAGGCAGATTACTATCTGAATGGTGTCAAGTTAGGAAAAGTGGAAGTACAACCAGATCAGGGTGTTCTTGTTCATCAGTCACTGAAAGTAAGCATTACAGGTACAGCAGGCAGTGAAGAAAGCTAATGGCATGTTGGCCTTCATAACAAGAGGAGTTGAGTATAGGGGCAAAGAGGTCCTTCTGCAGTTGTACAAGGCCCTGGTGAGACCCCACCTGGAGTATTGTGTGCAGTTTTGGTCTCCAAATTTGAGGAAGAACATTCTTGCTATGGAGGGAGTGCAGCATAGTTTCACTTGGTTAATTCCCGGGATGGCGGGAATGTCATATGTTGAAAGATTGGAGCGACTGGGCTTGTATACACTGGAATTTAGAAGGATGAGAGGGGATCTGATTGAAACATATAAGATTATTAAGGGATTGGACACGCTAGAGGCAGGAAACATGTTCCCGATGTTGGGGGAGTCAAAAACCAGAGGCCACAGTATAAGAATAAGGGGTAGACCATTTAGAATGGAGTTGAAGAAAAACTTTTTCACACAGAGGGTTGTGGATCTGTGGAATGCTCTGCCTCAGAAGGCAGTGGAGGCCAATTCTCTGGATTCTTTCAAGAAAGAGTTAGATAGAGCTCTTAAAGATGGTGGAGTGAAGGGATATGGGGAGAAGGCAGGAACAGGGTACTGATTGTGGATGATCAGCCATGATCACAGTGAATGGTGGTGCTGGCTCAAAGGGCCAAATGTCCCACTCCTGCACCTATTGTCTATAACAAAGATAAGGAGGAATTTTTTTTTAGCCAGAGGATGGTGAATCTGTAGAAATCATTGCCACAGAAGGCTGTAGAGACCAAGTCATTGGGTATATTTAAAGCAGAGGTTAATAGGTTCTTGATTAGTAAGAACATTAAAGGTTATGGCAAGAAGACAGGAGAATGAGGTTGAAAAGGAAAAATAAATCAGCCATGATGGAATAGTGGAGCAGACCCAATGGGCAGAATGGCCTAATTCTGCACTTCGTCTTGTGTTCTTCGGGTCTAAAAGGATCCCTGCTGAACTGATAAACTAATATGAAACGATTCAGCAAATGTATGCCAAAGAAAGCATGCTCATCTGATAGAAATTTTAAAAGAAAGGATGCCAGAAGCCAGAAGAGACTCTGAGGAGAGATTTGAAGAGGTGATTGCTGTCACACTTGTCATTCACGTCAGCTGAAAGATGCCAAATTTGAAATAAAAATGGTGTCAGCTGAATAGTGGAATCTGTTTACCATGTGTTTTCAGTCAGGAAGTATTTTGGATGAAAATTTGGGCAAATATATAAAGTATTATAGGTCAACTTCAGGGGATTTGACACACGTTTTTTATAAATTTAAATCAAAACAATAGGAGCTACTTAAGGTTTCTAACTACATGGCATGACAGCTGTTACAACACAATAACATATACTTTCCTTGCCAATGTACCAATACCAAAAATGATACTTAATGACCAATTTGCATTGAAGTGTTATATTAATCCCAATCCATAAACCTTCAAAGGCCCCAGGACAAACATATTTATTCCCTTTCACCCAAAATTATGCAGATATGAATCAGAATCCGAATCAGGCAATATATCACTGATATACTGTATGTTGTAAAATTTGTTTTGCGCAGCAGTACAGAGCAATACATAAAAATACTATAAATCACAATAAGAAATATATTTTAAAAGTTAATTTAAATATGTAGTGCAAATAGAAAGCAAAATAGTGAGGTGGTGGTCATGGAATGGTTCATTGTCCATTCAGAAATCTGACGGCAGAGTGGGAGAAGCCATTTCTAAAACATTGCAAGTGTGTGTTCAGGCTCCTGTACCTCCACCCTGATGGTAGTAATAAGAAGAGAGCACATCATGGGTGATGGGGCACCTTAGTGAATATGAGGCCATTTTGTGATTGATTTTATGGTCATGAAGCACTATAGATTATGGAATATGGGACCCAGTCATCAACGTCACCAGTGGCTATTAAGTTAGTGACCTCAACTCTTTTGGCCACAACCAGTGCTTTAATCCCCCACAATGGGCTTCAATCCTCGATCAACATTTGGACTTCATTGTATTCTGACCTGACCATCGATCGGCATCTGGTAACCATTTGCATTCTCAATTATTTTTTTCCAATTGAACTTTAAAGGAATAAAATTTATGCTTTTTCTCCATTTCCACTCAACTGTGGGTATGTAGGTGGAGGCTTTTTGAGGGAAGAAGAGGCACACTGGTGCATACTGAGAACTGTCTGAATGACCCTGCCATAGCCTCCTTGTAATAACTGAACAGAGTGTGAGACCAGCACAAGAGCAGCTGAAGTCTCAGAGATATTCCCTCACCTTCATTTCGTCAGTGAGATGGTGAGGACACTGGGAGTAACAGGAGAGAAAATGAAGACCTAACAAATAAAACAAACACTTCTACAGATCATAAACACAAGGGATTCTGCAGATTCTGGGAATGCTGAGGAACACGCACAAAACACTGGAGGAACTCAGCTAGTCAGGCAGCATCTATGGAGTGGAATGAACAGTCAACATATTTACAGGTGCTTTTTGCAATGGTCTTTTCTGTCGCTTTTAAAGCTCAAGTGATGAGCTGTAATCTGAGCAACAGCTTTAGCAAGTAACTCCAAAAAACAATTGCTGGGGGATCTCAGCAGCAGGTCAGGTAGCATCTTTGGAGGGAAATAGATGGTTGACATTTTGGGTCTATAAGACATAGGAGCAGAATTTGTTTTTCGGACCATCAAGTCTGCTCCGCCAATTGATCATGGCTGACTGAATTTTCCTATCAGCCCCATTCTCTTTGCCCCTCCCCATTACTTTTGATACCCTTACTCTCAGCCTCCGCATTACTAATATATAGAATGGCTTGGCCTCCACAGTTATCTGTAGCAATGAATTCCACAGATTCACTACCAGCTGGCTAAAGAAATTTCTCCTCATTGTTCTAAAGGAACGTCCTTCTATTCAGAGGCTGTGCCTTCTGGTCATAGACTCTCACTCCAATGGATCCATTCTCTCCACATCCACTATATTGCGGACATTCCTGTCCACTCTGGAGGCCAGCTGCAGAAATGTGATGTGAAAAGTTTAAAACAATGACATCAGCACTTCTTCATTCCCGTCTGCTCCCGGATTGGATTTGTGAAGGAACCATTGATAGTAATTGCAACTTTCATGCCATTGTGCAATGGAGATTAATTAGCTAGGGTAGAAGGATTCTTTATCACTCTTCTCATTCAAAGTCAAAGGGTTTTCTTTTAAGGTTGCTCAAGATTTCCAGCATCTGCAGAATCTCTTGTGTTTACACTGCAGAAGCTTCATTGCGTTGTTTCCTGGTCCTTCACTGAAGCATAGCAGCAGAGCCTTGTGCCAGCACAGTGCTTCACCTTAGCAGAGGGAGGAAAGATGTTTCCCCTTCTAGAGGAGTTTAGGACCAGGGAACACAGGGAACAAGGGATAGACTGCATCAAGATATAGTGGATGTGGAGAAGGTGGATCCATTCACGTGAAAGCAGATGAATCTTAGGAACTCTCTATCCAAGAAGGATGCGGCAGGATAAAGATAAACATTATCCTCCCGGGAGGGGGGAGAAAATGGCGGTGCAATGACAGCGCGCGCGGTCACTTCGGTGATGAATATCTGTTATCTGTCAAGTAGGGGACCGTGCACAATCCTGATTTGATGGAGACAGATGTGAGTGCACAGCGGAACATCTGGAAAACTTCTGAAATGCCTGCTTTGCTACCGCTGCTACTGTGTGGCAACTGGAATCTCTGGAGCTGAAGGCCCCGAAATCCTCGGCTTTGCGTGTTTCAGCGGCCCGGGAGAGGTCGAAGGCGCTCGGCAGAGGATGGCGCTCGGGAGGCTGTATCGGAGAGGCTGGTTGGAAGCTCGGAGTTTTCGGATGGAAGGACTCAGGGTCGGCTGGGGCTGGCTGCTTCCAAGGTATCGGAAAGTTGACGGTGCCTGGAGGTTTATGGCAGGGAGATTCTCCCTCTTGCCGCCGCTATCGGGGACTCGGGAGTCAATCGACTCGGGACTTTGAGTTTTTTTTTTACTGTGCCTATGGTCTGTTCTTTATCAAATTATGGTATTGCTTTGCACTGCTGTAACTATATGTTATAATTATGTGGTTCTGTCAGTGTTAGTCTTTGGTCTGTCTTGTTTTCTGTGATATCACTCCGGAGAAACATTGTATCATTTCTTAATGCATATATGCATTTCTAAATGACAATAAAAGAGGACTGAGTGTTCTCATAATCTAAAATAAAATTAGCTGCATCTGTGACCTCGAAACATATAGTGAAGTACACCTTTTGAGTCGAGAACGTGTTGTATGCAGCCCATGAGTCATCGTGCTTCCAGCACCAACAAAACATGCCCACAACTCACGAACCCTAACTACACATCTTTGGAAAGTGGCAGGAAACTGGAGCACCCGGAGGTAACCCACGTGGTCAAGGGTGAACATAGAAACTCCTTTTAGGCAGCAGTGGGAATTGAACACTGGTCTTACAACTGGTGCTGTAATGGCATTAAGCTAACCGCTATGCCACTGTGACATCCCCGGAAGCCTGGTTGTGTTCAAGTTCAAGTTCAAGTTTAATTGTCATTCAACCATACACATGAATACAGCCAAACAAAACAGTGTTACTCCAGGGCTAAGGTGCAAAACACAGTACCAACAGCACACAGCACATATAGTTACGATAGCAGATATCCATACAGTCGCAAGAAATTAATACAGGCATGGCCTAAAGATTGATGGTGCGTGGGATGTTGTCCTGTCCAGTTCATCTAAAGATAGATTGATAAATTTCTGGACACCAAAACATGAAGCTGGAAAATACTGCCAGTCAGACGAATGGCTGAAGGGCCTGTTTCTGTGCTGAATGAATCCTATAACCATATAACCATATAATAATTACAGCATGGAAACAAGCCATCTTGGCCCTTCTAGTCAGTGCTGAACCCTTACTCTCACCTAGTCCCACCAACCTGCACTCAGCCCATAACCCTCCATACATCCTCCTATGTATTTACAAACTCATAGAGCAGGCTCAAATGAGCTGAAGGTCAAATCTTGTTCCTATTTCTTGTTTACTATCTTGGAATTCAAACTCCTTGTAAGCTTTATATCATCTGCCTTTGTGCATTTTTCTCCCTTTTGAAGCTCCCTGGGACATTTAGCACTTCCAGGCTGTGATCTGGGAAGTCAAGCCAGGCAGTAAGGCAACTGAAAAGAAATGATGATTAAATAAAATGCAGACGCTGGAAATCTGAAATAAAAACAGGAAATGGTGCAAACACCCAGCAGAGCAGGTAAACTGGTTTACTATTGTCACATGTACTGAGGTGCAGGAACAAACTTTGTTTTGCATGATATCCATACAGATCATTTCATTACGTCAATGTGTCGAAGTTAGTATAAGCGAAACATAGTAAGAACGCAGAATAAAGTATTACAGCTACAGAGAAAGCGCAGTGCAGGCAGACAATACGAGCATAAGACCATAAGATATAGGAGCAGAATTAGGCCGTTAGGCCCACTGAGTCCTGAAGCGCCATTTCATCATGGCTGATCCATTTCCTCTCTCAACCCCAATCTCCTGCAGTCTCCCTGTATCCCTTCATTCCCTGACCAATCAAGAACCTTTCAACCTCTGCCTTAAATATACACAATGATTTGGCCTCCACAGCCACCTGTGGCAACAAATTCCACAGATTCCCCACTCTCTGGCAAAAGAAAGTCCTCCTCATTTCTGTTCTAATGTGGTAGATTGTGAAGTCAAGCGTTCATCCTATCATATGACAGGGCCTTATAACAGCAGGATAAAAGCTGTTCTTGAGCCTGGTAGTATGTAATTTCAGTATCTTTTGCCCGAAGAGAAATGATCTGGGACACTCTGATCACCCATCGTCTTCCCCCACCTTCTCTGCTACCTATACAAATTTGTTTCTCTCTTTCAGATAAAAGATTCCAGATCCGAACCATCAAAACTTTTTCTCTTTCCGCAGATGCTGCCTGACCTGCTGAGTATTTCCAGAAGGTTCTGTTTTGATGGCAGGGCTTGTTACCTACAAGACAAGGGAAAATGCAACTTTTCTAATAATGTACTTTGTTAATTTGATATATTTTGAAAGTCTCAATGCAATAGCCAAATGTAGCATAAATAATCGTGTAGCGTAATGGCTAGCACAGCGCTTTTACAGCTCGGATAATCAGAGTTCAGAGTTCAATTCTAGTGCCGTCTATAAGGAGTTTGTACGTTCTGCCCTTGACTGCGTGGGATTCCCTTGGGTGCTCTGGTTTCTTCCCACAGTCCAAAGACGTAACTGGTTAGCAAGTAAATTGGTCATTGTAAATTCTCCTGTCACTAGGCTATGAGTTACTGGGCGGCGTGGCTTGTTGGGTTGGAAGGGCTTGTTCTGTGCTGTGCAAAAGTATTAGGCACATATATATAGTTAGGGTGCTTAAGATTTCTGCGCAGTACTGTAGTAAATTTATATTTTTGCACTGCACTGCTGCCTCAAAAAAAAACACAAATCTCATGACATATGTAGCTGATGATAAATCAGATTCCGAAATGGGTCTCCATTGTGGAGTGAGAGTGGGAGGGGGACAGGGAGAGGGGAAGGGAGAGGAGAAGGAGTCAGAAGCACCAGACAGACATTCTATAATGATCAATATACCAATTGCTTAGAATCAAATAAGCTTGCCTGATGTTTCAAGGCTGGGTGTGCCTGGTCCATGGCATTCTCCGCCTCAGCACTCCTTCTCTATCAACCTGTCCCATACCCTTCCCATGGTGCTCCACTCTCACCATTCCCAACAATCTTTGCTCCTGCCAGATTTACAAACTCGCTCTTCACACCGCATTGACAAATACAGAACTGTGCAAAAACCGTTGCCATCCTAGCTGTATATATACATACACCTAAGACTTTTGCATAGTACTGTAAATAAAATAAAAGGTAAATAACCCCTCACTATCTACAGACTGATTGCAATCCTTGTGATTACACTTCAAGAAAACACCCAACAAATGATTTCCATCGTCCTGTCAAACAGGCACTGAAAGGTGAGCTTGCAAAATGTGGGGTATTGTTCTTACAAAAAATGAATAATTCGTAACTACCCCTTGGGTCCTCCTCAGCATTACAATACTGCAAGACAATGACGTGGTTTAATACACAATTGTTCATCTTAGATTGGAGAGCAAGTATAAATCGGGATCTCTTGATATTAAAGCTAATCAGACACACGCTTACTGTTTAAAGAAAGTACTTTTACCCCCATGGAGAATGTGACATGTAGAAAATAATAACAAGGCATCAGATTAGTTTTGGCTATCTCTGTGTTGGACTATTAAATTGAAAGATTACTCTATTCTGTACCATGCTCTCGACTTTATAAATTTCTATGAAATGAGAAAATGTTATTGATAGCATGTCCAATCCAGGGAATTTCCATTCTGAAATAAAAGACGTATAAAGGAAATTTAATTCTTAAGGAAATAAATTGATAGGAAGCAGAAGATCACACTGAGGAGCTAATTTAAGTGGCAATGAAATTAATTTTACTGACATATATTCAATCTGCAGAAAGTGGGACAAGGCACACTGTCGCTCTGTTACCTTGAGATAAGAGAACAGTAATTTAAGTTGTAGAAGTAGCTTCAATCGCAGATTTAATCCTAGCCGTGGTACATAGCCCCATGTGACCCATCACAGGGGATTTCATACCTAAGTGACAAATATTTGTGACAACCTGGATTTTAGATAATGCTCTTTGTTTTAGCAAACATTGAAAGAAAACAAAAGATAAAAACAAAATCATTTGCAATGGATGCAATATTATCATTGTATGAACCGTTTCTCTGTATCTTATAGCTGTATAGATAAGCCTAGTTCTCAACCAGAGAACCTCAACAACAAAGCAGCAAGACTTAGCTTTTTTTTTGGCATACAATGAATTTAAGAGGGGATATGGCATTCGTATTTCAGAAATAACACTTAATAAATGCTCTATAAAACATTTTGAAATGGTACTATATAAAGGAAAGAAATGAATGAATAAATATTCGTGATATATACAAAGGTACGCATAAATATAAGGAGATTACAAAGGTAGATAAACATAAATAATAGTAGGCAGCCATGCTGTTCTCAGGGGATCCATTTTAGGTACGAAGGTTAATTCAGGTTCTCCAACGACAAGCATTTTACACACAGGATGGCGCTCTCATACTTACAAGGCCTGGTGGTGAGGCAGCAAGGTTCAGGACACAGGTTTAGGCCTGTGATTCCCCAGTGCCAAGGTCTGAGTTATGAATACCTTATGGAAGCTGGGGGCATGAGTTACTCCAAACATTAAAAGGGAAAATGAAAGCAGGGGCTATGCTGACCTCTTAATGACAGCAGAGGCCAATACTGCATCCACGTTAGACTCAGCCAGCAGAGCTGGGTTTGATGTATTGATAAGACCCATTCAATACATAAACAACTTAGCAACTCTGTCTAATTTTGTATCTGAAAACAGATATAAAAAACTGTTCTTTCTTGATGCTCTCCAGCATGCTTTTTCATTGTATTAAAAAAGTAATTAAGGGATGTGTTATTAGGCAAAAGATTTTAAGCCTGTGATGTCTTAATGACCATTACAAGCACACAGCTAAAAATAAACGGGTCATGGTGATGACCTGTAGTTGGGACAGCAACTAACGTGTGGCCTCACCTAGGGTTTACTGAACAGTAAATAGCATTTGCAGCCCTAAAGGATAGTGTTTCACATGAATGGCGGAATATAATCTGCTTTATTTGGGATACCGTGGTGGGCAAATCGCAGTTTCCCAATTATTGCCATGGGATGTAATGTAATGAAGATTACTCTGCAAACTGTTTTTCTTGTAGAAGGACCTCAATCAACATGGATTTGAATCTTGCCTGGATATAGCTCAGAATAAAATGCTTAAAAACAGTACAATAAGGACAAAATTGTGATCAGTGCCCAAGACAAGAGTAGCCCAAGAAATCCTTTAGCATGCCACTGTGCCTGAACAGAATCAAGGCTTTCTGTGATGCACCTTAGTTCATTATCCTGGTGATATTCCGAATGGAATCTGATCTCTATGATTCCCACGGAAAGATCCAGTGCATCTACAGATCTACCAACTTTATTTGAAGGGCAAAGACAGCGAAATAGAAACTTCTAGAGTAAAGTCTGTGCCTAAGTGGTCCCATTTTCGCCTATTCTATCACGTAGTAAGTACATTGCTCAATTCAGATTTTTATAGAACCTGCTACTTGCAGCATCTCCATTTCAAGTACAAACATGAAGCAATTATCAAGCCAAGATGTTTCTGTTCTTTGCAGGTAGATGTCTATCTCCTTTCCCAGGATTTTATTTTTCCCTCCAAGAGAAATTCTGTGACCTGCCTAACTCAGTCTGGCCAATTTAAGAAGCAATCTCCAAACATACCATAACGAAACTTAGCAGTGGTAAGTTTTTTTTTACACAAAGTATGTTGGTTGTGTGGAACATCCTGCAAGGGGTGGTGGTAGAAGTCAGCACATTAGGGACATTTTAAAAAATCTTAGAAAGGCAAATAGATGACAGAAAAATAGAGGACTACGTAGGAGGGAAGGGTCAATTGATCTCAGAGTAGGTTGAAAAGTCAGTGCAATGTCATGGGCCAAAGGGACTGTACTGTGCAGTAGTGTCCTGTGATCATGTTCTATGTCTAAATAACAGACAATTCGTAAAACTTAAAACTGCAGATGAGCTGGATGAATGTTGAAGCAATGTAGCCACAAAGAGAGACAACAAGGATGTTATGGGGCAGCAGAATAGTGTAGCAATTAGCGCAAGGCTTTCCAGTGCCAGTGACCCAGGGTTCAACTCACGTTAATGTCTGTAAGGAGTTGGTACGTTCTTTCTGTGACCACATGGGCTTCCTCCGGGTGCCAAAATTGTACGGGTTAGAGGGTTAATCGGCCACATGGGTGTAATTGGGGGGGAGGCGCTGCTCACTGTGCTGTAAGGGTGCGTAACCATGCTGGATCGCTAAATAAATTAGGCACAAAAGAATATTGTTATCCAATTGTGGGGCTCCGACAACAACTTAATACTACATTACTAATTATATCCATTCTGAGTTTCAACCGATTGAGTTCAATGTGCTATGGTTTATTGGTGGACATCACTAATTTAAACAAAAGTTGTTTACTTGCGAGTAAAAAAATGGATGCTAATGCAATCTTCTAAATTTTATAAAAATTTAAAAAGATAATCATCCACTACCACTATTAGTGCCAAGACCAATGAGGGTTGTAATATTCAGCTTTTATAGTTCATTGAAAATTGCATACATTATGCTAATTCAACTACCGAAACCTGCATCTGCTACATCTTAGAATACTTGATTGGATATACTCGAGATCACAGAAGATATCAATTTAAAAAGGCCACAGGAGCTAAACTAAACATTTTCTTTAATTGTATCCTGATGACAAAAATCATTAATGTTCTAAATATAAAGGAATGGACTTGGTTAATTCTTACATCTCACTCAAGACAAGAAACAGGAGAGACCAGGAGTCAGAACAGTAATGTTGGAAGTGTGATCCATCAGATGGTATATTTAAGTCCTGATGAAGGATCTCGGCACATAATGTCAATTGTTTGTTCCTCTCTGTAGATGTTGCCCGACTTACTGAGTTGCTCTAGCATTCTGTATGTGTTATTTAAGTGAGACTCCTGTCTCTAATCACTGGGAAATATAAATGGTTCTATGTAATGTTCTAAGAAGGATAGGAAAGTGCAACTCGCCAATCCAAATTAAAATAGATGATCAGGTTATTTATTTAATTGCTGTTTACAAGAATCGCAGCACTTTGCAGAGAGTGGTGTGGACACCGCAGTGCATCTATAGTTGTGAACTTCCCATGTTTCAGGACATTTCCAAAGACAGATGTGAAAAAAGGGCCTGAAGGTTCATTGGGGACCCGAGTCAACACAACCACAATCTATTGCAGCTGCTACCATTCGGGAAACAGTACCACAACATAAAAGCCAGGACCAACAGGCTCTGGGACAGCTTCTTCCACCAGGCCATCAGACTGATTAACTCACGCTGATTTGAGTGTATTTCTATGTTACATTGACTGTTCTATTTATTATAAATTATTATAAATTACTATGGTTGCACATTGCACATTTAGATGGAGACGTAACGTAAAGATTTTTACTCTTCACATATGTGAAGGATGTAAGAAATAAAGTCAATCCAATTCAATATACATAAACCTTCACAGATACACTCAGTGGCCACTTTATTAGGTACATATGTACATGTGCTCATTAATGCAGATATCTAAACAACCAATCTTGTGGCAGCAACTCAAGGCATAAAAGCATGCAGACATGGTCAAGAGGTGACCTTAAAGATGATGTGAGGCATTGATCACGTGGATAGTCAGAGGCTTTTTCCCAGAGCTGAAATGGCTAACACGAGAGGGCACAGTTTTAAGATGCTTGGAAGTAGGTACAGAGGAGATGCCAGGTTTTTTAAGCAGAGAGTGGTGAGTGCGTGGAATGGGCTGCCAGCGACAGTGGTGGAAGCGGATACGACAGGGTGTTTTAAGAGACTGCTGGATAGGTACATGGAGATTAGAAAACTAGAGGGCTATGGGTAAACCTAGGTAATTTCTAAAATAAGTAAATGTTCGGCATGTCATTGTGGGCCGAAGGGCCCGTATTGTACTACAGGTTTTCTATGTTTCTAAGAGGTTCAGCTGTTGTTCAGACCAAACATCAGAATGGGGAAGAAATGTGATCTTTGGCTGTGGAATGATTGCTGGTGCCAGATGGGGTAGTTTGAGTATCTCAAAAACTGCTGATCTCTTGGGATTATCATGCACAACAATCTCTAGAGTTTACAGGGAATGGTACAAGAAACAAAGAACATCCAATGAGCTCTATGGGTAAAAGTGCCTTGTGAATGAGAGCGGTCAAAGGAGAGTGGCCAGTCTGGTTAGCCCAGGTGCTTAAGGTAACATAATAAGCAGTTTTGTACAACTTATTTGTGTTATTGTGCCTATCTAATATTTTTCTCAGAAAGGTAATCTGACACACTCAACTGAGACAATAAAGAGCAGTTGACAAAAACTAAAATAACAGATCTAAGGACGAGGCTTTTTCTAAGGGCTCAGTGTGTAATGATATCAACTCAAATGTCTGTGCCCCTCATCAACTCAGCATATCACAACTAAAGGAATCTCTCTCAGTGATAGTCATGAATGTACTTAAGCAATGCAACCTTCAGTGTGTTCACCGCAATGCTCCACAGGCCAATTAACCTGTATGTTTGCCTGAACGGGTCAGAGCCGTCTCTATTTCCTGAGGAGACTGAGGTCCTTTAACATCTGCCAGACAATGCTGAGGATGTTCTATGAGTCTGTGGTGGCCAGTGCTATCACGTTTGCTGTTGTGTGCTGGGACAGCAGGCTGAGGGTAGCAGACACCAACAGAATCAACAAACTCATTCGTAAGGCCAGTGATGTTGTGGGGATGGAACTGGACACTCTGATGGTGGTGTCTGAAAAGAGTATGCTGTCCAAGTTGCATGCCATCTTGGACAATGTCTTCCATCCACTACATAATGTACTGGGTGGGCACAGGAGTACATTCAGCCAGAGATTCATTCCACCGAGATGCAACACAGAGCATCATAGGAAGTCATTCCTGTCTGTGGCCATCAAACTTTACAACTCCTCCCTTGGAGAGTCAGACACCCTGAGCCAATAGGCTGGTCCTGGACTTATTTCCTGGCATAATTTACATATTACTATTTAACTATTTATGGTTTTATTACTATTTATTATTTATGGTGCAACTGTAACGAAAACCAATTTCCCCCAGGAGCAATAAAGTATGACTATGACTATGAATAATATCCAGGTGACTGAAAGCCAAGGGATCTGAACGGAACCACTGCCTGTTTGCCACAGGTGGGTCGGCCTGTCTCGGGCTTCCAGTGGGTGCTTCTGAGTTTGCACCCTATCACAAGACTTACACCCCGTGCATAACAGTGGGAGGCACTTCACATCCGACCCTCAGCCAGGACTGGTCTGCAAGTGGCAACCACGGTCAAATAATTGGAGCCACTGACTCTGTGGAAAAAGTACGACCCTGTATTGGAATTCCTCCAACTTATTCTAAGGTGATTGAAGGAATGTTTGAAGAAGATGTCAGAGGGAGGTTTTTTAACACAGAGAGTGATGGCTGCCTGGAACGCGCTGCCAGGGGTGGTGGAAGAGGGAGATACATTAGGAAACATTAACAGACTCTCAGATAGGCACATTGATGAAAGAAAAATGGAGGGTTATGGTCTATGAAGGATGCAAGGGTTAGCTAGATCATGGTGTAGGCTTATACTTTATAGTTGCCAATCAATTGATACTAGAGCATACGATCATCACAGCGATATTTGATTTGGCTCTTTGTGCTCCCTAGAGTACAAATCGATAGTAAATATTAAAAATTTAAATTATAACTCATAAATAGAAAATAGAAAAGGGAAAGTAAGGTAGCGCAAAAAAAAAACTGAGAGGCAGGTCCAGATATTTGGAGGGTACGGCCCAGATCCAGGTCAGGATCCGTTCAGCAGTCTTACCACAGTTGGAAAGAAGCTGTTCCCAAATCTGGCTTATGTAGGGCTCACATCATCGTGGGCCGAAGGGCCAATACTGTGCTCTATTGTTCTCTGTACTATGTTCTATCTTGCTTTAACTGTTTATAATTATTTGTAAGCATTTAAGTCATTTATTAATTCTAAAGCCATGTCAATGATTCATTTTATTATTTCATTAATTATTTTATTTTATTTGTAAAATCCTTGACTGTCACTTTAAAAGTAGTTTCAGAAGCCTTTACTTCATCGACTGAGACCTTGTTGTGACTTTGCCTCTTGGGCTTGGAGTCTAGCTGCTCATCGAAAAGGGCACAGCAGGCAGCTAGTCAGAACCACTGGCTGGTGAGTGGACACAAGAGATTCTGCAGATGCCGGAAGTCTTGAGGAATACGCACAAAATGCTGGAGGACTTTCGCGCATGACAGTCTAGTCTTTACAGAGGATGGTGTGAAAAGCAAAAAAAAAATCCAGTGAGCAGCAGTTCTGTAGGTGAAAAAGCCTTGTTAATGAGAGAGGTCAGAGTGGTTCAAGCTGACAGGAAGGTGACAGTAACTTAAATAACCACAAGTTACAAAAGTGGTGTGCAGAATATCTCTGAAGGTGCAACATGTTGAACTTTGAAGTGGATGGGCTACAGCAGCAGAGAACCACAAACATGCACTCAGGGGCCACTTTATTATTTTATTTTATTTAGAGATATGGCACGGAATTGGCTCTTCCTGCCCTTTGAGCCGCACCACCAGCAACCCCTGATTTAACCCCATCCTGATCACGGAACAATTCACAATGACCAATCAACCTACGTGAGAGAAAACTGGACGACCCAGAGTAAACCCATGCATTCCCTGGGGAGGACATACAGACTCCTTACAGATCACGTCAGAATTGAACTCCGCACTTAGCGTCGCACTAACTGCTATGCTACCGTGGTGCCCCAGAAAGGACGTAATAAAGTGGCCACTGAATGTACTACCTAGATGACCATATTTCAAACAGCCTGCACCATTCACCATTCTGAAAAACGCCCGTAAATGAAAGTGATATAGAATTTTGTCTCTCTCTGCTACATCTACTGTACTGTGGGAGGTTGCTATTTCCACTTGATGCATATGGTACCATAATTGAAATCAAGTGGTCCAGCCATTTGATCCACCTGAGCTCGTGTTTTCCTTCACATGAAAAACATTTCAGAATGGGCCTCTTGTTCACATTCCACGCAACTGCCTTTCAAGCCACCCATTCCCTTTTAAGGAAATTCATAGACTACTACAACCACTTGTGGTCGAGATTTCTATTTTGTGCCTGCAGAGAGCCACATTTTCAATTCTAAATCTCTTCCTTGTGCATAATCAAACATGACCTGCTGGCAGGCCTTGATTGGTTCATATTTCTCCCATGCATGGAAAGTTCATACCACCTTATGCACCCAAGTCTACAAGGCCAACTTCTAATAGTTTCTTGGCTTTCCTACATTTTCTAGAACTTGAGCTTGCTTGGGATGCTGGCCCTTAACCAAAACTGACTGAGCCCAGGCTGGAAATATTCTTTGTAGTCTTGACGTAAACAGATTTGGTTTCTACCCGACATGTTCGCAGTTATCAGTGCATATAAATGGATTTCCACTCCTAGCTCCAACCCCGTTTTTTCGTCCAAAGCTTTCACTCTGCCCACACAGCATTTCTTTTTGTTTGTTATTTTCAGCTTTCCATTGATTCTATTGTATTCCTTTGCTTTCCTGTGAATCCCTGCAAGAAAATGAATCTCAAGGTAGCATATGGTGAAATATATGCACTTTGGTAATAAAGTTACTTCAATCTTTGAACATTAACCTGGGGTAATGACTAGTTGCATCATTGTCTGGGATGGCCATTTGAATGTAAGATGCCGCAGACAGCAGTAGTCTCAGCCCATTATATCAAGGACACATCTCGCCCACCATTGAAAGTATCTATAAGAGGTGGTGCTATCATCAAAGATCCCCACCGTCAAGGCCTTGTCATCTTCCCACTGGAGGTACAGAAGCTTGAAGTCCCAAACCACCAGGTTCAAGAACAATGACTTCCCTTCAAATATTCAGTTTTTAAACCAACATTCATAACCCTGATCACAACCTCAGTATAGCAACACTATGAACACTTTGACAACTTTGCAGCATAAAGGATGCAGCTTTTTTTAAAAAAAAATTAATAATTTGTTCTTTCTTGTATAATTTTGTACAATTTCCTGTGAATGTTGTGTCTCTGATTTTATGTGTCTGTGATTCCGCTGCAAGTAGAATTTTCATTGCACCTGTGCACACATGTATTTGTCCATAACTATTTCTTTATTTTCCTGTAAATGCCTCAAGGTAAGTTCAATGAGGTTCCCTTGAATATGGTAATCTATCTGTACTTTGGTAATAAATTTTATTTTGACTTTGATATAACAATAAACTTTGACTTGAACTAATTACACAATGATGTACAAATGCACTGAGAGCCTACAAAAATATGTTAAGATACAGTTTGAGTGACGTAGTAGCAGACATGCCACCCTGCAAAAACTGATTTCAGGGAGGTAGCACCATCAATTTGTGGGAGACTCCCGGAACTTCCGGGAGAGGTGGGATGTCTGCAATAGAGTAGCTCCTTAGCAGCTAGCCAGCTAGTTTAAATAACGTTAGCTATGCTAATGAACAAATGACACCTGCTAAACTCACATCAACATGTCTTTTACAGTCTTAACCCACCATGGGCAATAGAAAAGTCACTGTTGCAAACAGTGCAGCGAGCAACACTGTCATTATTTTGACCCCTATTAGGCAGGGGTACACTTTAGTGTAGTCTGGGGTGACGTACGTTTTATATGTTCTGTTTTTTCTGGAACACTCTGCCACGGAGTGCTCTCGCTCTCTCTCTCTCTCTCTCTCTCGCTCACGCGCCCTCGCTTGCTTGTTCTCACGCTCTCTCTCTCGCTTGCTTTCTCTCTCGCACTCTCTCTTTCTCGTTCTTGCTTGCTTTCTCTCGCTCGCTCTCAAAAAAATTGACTTCCGTGATATTGTATATAATTTGCGGGCATCAGGGAGCCACTATTCATATGCGGGAGACTCTCGGAACTTCCGGGAGAGGTGGGATGTCTGTAGTAGTGCAGCTGGTAGAGCTGATGCCTCATAAGTGTAATGACCTGTGTAATGACCAGACTCAGATGCTGTGTTTGTGTGAAGTTTGTGTGCAGTTTGCATTTTGTCCATGTGAGCATATGGATTGCCTTTGTTTTCTTCCGCATCCCAAAGATAGGTCAATCGACCACTGCAGATCTCTTGTAGATCAGTGATAGAATTGATGGGAACTCTAGAAGGAATGAATTAGGGCAGGGTTAGTGTGCATCGGTATTTCATGGTCAGTAGGCCAAAAAAACCTGTTTCCATATTGTATCTATGATTTACCAATATAGGCCGTAAAACATCTGATCTACACTGAATTGTCAATTTCTCCCGCTCACTTTGAAATGCAGGCACTCAAATTTGATTCAAGAGAGTGCATTCCTTTACCACTATTTTCCTCAAGTCAGTCAGAAGTACTTCATAACTGAGTTGCTGATTTAGTGCACACTCATTCACCTTGGCTTGTTTCAAAGTACTCAAAGTAAGGAAACAAACTGGCAAAGAAATTAATCCCCAATAATTTACTTTACTCGTGCTACACACAATCAGTCAGTGAATACATCCAGACCTAACAAGGGGGGTGGGGGTGGGGGAGGGGGAGGGGGAGGGAAGGCTACATGGAAAACTACAAATCCAAAGGGCGTAGGCCACAGGCTAAATTTAGAGCTTTTCACATTAAATAACTCTTCAAAGAATACACCACTGACGCGGGTGACTAGCAAAGCTTATTTAACTTGTGGGAACGACTTCATAACTTTGCCACAGATGAGTTATAGGTCTTTCAAACTTGTAAAAGTACTCCCGTAATGCTCTGTTACCAGAGTGACATCCTGCATTTAGTAATCAGCATGAATAGTTCTCATTCACCAAACCTTTTATCTGTATTTACTTTTGGTATGTTATCTGGATAATTGACACCACACATTTGGGAATTGTAATTTTATTCCATCCATCATCTTCACAATTACAAATTTATTCAAAAATGTCTCCGCTCTGCTATATTTCATGCGCAAGCCTCTTCCAAAAAGTTTGCCTGAGCCAAGAAAATATCTTGGGGCTTGACAGAAATCTAAACAAACTGCAGAAATGTTGTCCAAAATGTAACAGCAACAAATAAATCATGTCTGATTGTGGGGCCCCACGTTGGAAATAGGAGAAGTAGATGAGTTCTGATGCGCCAGAAGGCTTTGAGATCTTTCTCACAGTTAGATGCAAATAGAGCCCCAAAAATAAAAAAAATATTTTATAATTGCGCAGATGAAAGGATTGTTAGCATATGCACTGCAAATTTAAAAGGGTCAGATTTCTGCTCACAGCTAACTGCCATTATTGCACCTAAGGGAGATTTATTTTGGAAGTTCAGATCTGAAAGAAGTGACACTGTAAGTAGCTGGATCCTTGCCCACACCATAAAGTACTAAGTGATTAAAAATGAATAGAGTAATAAGGCCCAAATGATATTTTGATTGATGATAAGAGGGAGTTTAATGGATTCTCTTTTTAAAGGAAAAGCCTGTGACAGTGCAACTGAGCAGGAATTAATATGTGTGAGCGGAAAATATTAGAAATAAAATACCACATTGACTGGTTTTACACCAATTGCTATACTGCAGAAATTTCAAAATATACGACATGCTTGAGCTGGAAAAAATTTATAATTGCAATTACACGTAAGCTCCTGTGGCATTGTTCATGGTGAGTTGGAGGGCAAGGCTTTGAACAACTGAGGGTTATTAAACATTGTGGTGTGCTATTATATAAATTGCTTATAGTTTGCTATCTCTACCTTATTTTCCAGTAGGTTTTTTTGTCACCATGAAACCTCACTAATATTTTCTTTCTTGGTTGGCAATCTGAGCTTATCTCCTATTGTCTCTCCTCGACCCTTGTGTTTTATGGTTTCCATTAATCTTATTAGGTTTCCGTGCATAGATTTTAACTGATGGTTAATGTCTAGCTCTTGGCTATATTGAAATTAAATGCTGCAAAACGAGACACATGGAGAACCAGTCTGGGTGAGTGTGTCAGGATCAGATGTTGTACGGCACATGGCAGAGGAATGGATGTTTGGGGGTACCTGGGAGACTGGCGGGAAAGGGTTGTGCACACTCACTCTTTATTCATGGTCTCCCTTATCCACAGAGAAGAGAGAGGAGAAATGATCTGAAACCGCAAGAACAGAGGTCTATTTTCTCTTTGAACTCCTACCATCAGGCAAGAAGTTCTGTACATTAGAGCAAGGACTGCTAGGATGGGAGACAGCTTTTTCCTCCAGACTGTGAGACGACCGATCTCCTTGCCAACACCCGGGTCTCATAACCTATGAAGTGTCAGTGGGGCATTACACTGTTTATTTTATAACTTGTATCGTAAATTCACCTTATGCTAAATGACAATCTTCTGGAATATATTTAATTATTTGTGGTAATATTACTTTATATGTTGTGTGTGTGTTATGTGAAATGGACCTTGGTCCTGAGGAAGGTTGTTTCATTTGGCAGTCTACATGTATACAGGTGAATGACAATAAATTTGAATTTGGACTTGAACTTAGTCCTGAGAGCAGGATTGAGTGATGAAATGTACACACAGGCTAGGTTCTGATTCCTAATCTGGAATGAGTTTGCTTAGAGCAGGGGTGGGTTGTAGCTCTTGAGAAGTTTGGTTTCAAGAGAACTAAATAATATCTGAAGTGGATAATTAAAATAATATCTGAGTCATTTAATGTACTAGACCACAAGGAAATCTGGTACTAAGAAATGAAGATGTCGCAGTGACAGATGTCCCATTGAAGACTACCTTAACAAACACAAAGTGGATTCTTTAGTAGTTATTAATATTTCTACACGCGGTTAACTCATTGAAATAGAACTACACATATCTCACACATTCCTTCAAGATTTCACTTTGCAATGTAGAGCAACAGTTATAATATGAGGCAGATTCTCTTTCAATTGCAGAAAGAAATGAACACCCATGATAGGTAAACTCAACATTTGCTGCATTATATAGAAACGCTCAATACCCTTCCCAGTGATTCAGAATAAGGTGCCACAGTATATATATCAGTGAGTACTGCTGTAGCACAGTAGGGATCTATTCAGCTGAACAAGTCGGCTGTCGAACTCAGTCAGCTCCATCATGGGCACTAGCCTCCTTAGAGTCGAGGATATCTTCAAAAGGCAATACCTCAAAAAGGTGGCATCCATCATTTAGAACCCCCATCACTCAAGATGTGCCCTCTTCTCATTTCTACTTCTATTTTCTCTTTGAACTCCTACCATCAGGCAAGAAGTTCTGTACATTAGAGCAAGGACTGCTAGGGTGGGAAACAGCTTTTTCCTCCAGACTATGAGACGACCAATCTCCTTGCCAACGATGATGGAGAAGGTACAAAAACCAGAAGACACACACTGAACATTTCAGGAACAGCCTCTTCCCCTCCACCTTCAGATTTCTGAATGGACAATGAACCCATGAACACTACCACAGTATTTTTCTTTTTTTTACTCTGTTTTTGCACTACTTAATTAATTTATATATACATACATAAATATATATAGCTAGGGTGCCTAAGACTTTTGCACAGTACTGTAGTAACTTTATGTGTCGCATCGCACTACTGCTGCTGCAAAAAGGATAAATTTCACGACAGATATGAGCGATGATAAACTTGATTCTGGTATGGGTCTCTATTGTGGACTGAAAGTGAGAAGTGGCCAGGGAGAAAGGAATATCAGCTGGGAAAAGTGGAAGGGAAGGGAGTGGGAAACAATAGAGAGACCTTCTGTAATGATCAATAAACCAATTGTTTGGAATCAAATGACCTTGCCTGGTGCCTCAGGGCTGGGTGTGTCTGCACCAGCAGCACCCCCTGCCCCTGGCACTCCTTCTCTGCCACCTGTCCTACACCCCTCCCGCAACACTCCACCCACCGTTCCCAACATCCTTCACTTCCACCAGATTTACAAACACACTCCCCTGCTTCACGTTGACAAATACAGTACTGTGCAAAAGTCTTTGGTCCTAACTATATATATACGCCTAAGACTTTTGCACAGTACTGTTTATACATAAAATTGTAATTTATAGATTTTGTTTATTATTATGTTTTGGAAATATACTGCTGCTGCAAGATAAACAAATTTCACAATATATGCCTGATTCTGATTCTGACAAGCCTATGCGACATTGTGGTCCAATTCCCCCAAATCTTACCCTGAAGCCTTTTGCATTTCTCCACTTTTCTGTTGAAGGCAGTGGTTGATTCTATTTCCATAAGCTCCAGGCCATAAAGAATATTTTCCTCGCATCCATTTTGGACTTCATTAATTTTCAACTATTATCCCCTTGCTATTGGAATGGATCCCATCCATGTACACTATCAAAAAGTAGTTGTAGTCTCATAGATCTATCAAGTCATATAGCATGGAAATAGGTCCTTCTGCCCAACATCCATGCCAGCCGCAATGCTTGTCTATGCTGATCCCATTTTCCTGCATTCGATCAAAATTCCCCTACTCTTTACCTATCCATGCTCCTTTCCAAATGCTTTTTAAATGTTGTGATTGCACTTGCCTTGACTGCTTCCTTTGGTTTCTATTCTATGTGTGAAACACCTGACCCTCCAGTCCTCTTGAAATGTTTCCCCTCTTACCTTAAATCTATGCCCTTTAGTTTTAGACTTTGCCAGCCTGGGGATAAGACTGTGATGGTCTATCCTATCACACAAACTTCACATCACCTTAAAAGTTTCTTCCCCAGGCAGTTAATTTGATCAATGATTCTAGTCAGCACTCTCCTCCCCCGATCCGTTACCTCATTCACTGTACTGCACTGTTTAAAGGCTTCCGTTAGTCTTGCGAGACCATGGATCTGCACCTGGAAAGTCTTCACTCTCCAGGGCGCAGGCCTGGCCGAGGTTGTATGGAAGACCTGCAGTTGCCCGTGCTGCAAGTCTCCTCTCTCCACGCCACTGATGTTGTCCAAGGGAAGGGCAAGGGCCAATACAGCTTGGCACTAGTGTCGTCGCAGAGCACTGTGTGGTTAAGTGCCTTGCTCAAGGACACAACACGCTGCCTCGGCTGGGGCTCGAACTCACGACCTTCAGATCACTAGTCCAATGCCTTAACCACTTGGTCATGTGCGCACACTTCTGCACTGTAAACACTTTAAATTACTCTTTTAAATGCTGTTTACTTGTAAATACATGCATTTATGTATTTATGTGCATTTTATTTCATATCCACACTTCAATTTTATTTTTATATCATTCTTTATAATTGCTGAATCTTGTTGTTTTGTTGCATGCCACAACCTGACAATGCCAACAAATTCCTAATACATGTAAAACTGCTGTGCAAAAGACTTAATCACATGTAAGAAAATTCTATAAAGCAGAGATGCTTTCAAAAATAATGAAATGCAAAGTTTCTAAATATCAAAAAATTACTATAAAGAGCAGTAAACAGTAAAAAGTAAATCAAATCAATATTTAGTATGAACACCCTTTGTCTTTAAATCTGCATCAATTCTCTTAGGTACAGTGTCGTGCAGGTTTATAAGAAAATCAGCTGGTAATTTGCTCCAAGCATCTTGGAGAATTTGCAACAGTTTTCCTGCGGGTTGTCTCGCTTGCTTCTATCTCTCCAGGTAATCCCGGACAGCCTCGATGATGTTGAGACTTGTGCAGGCCAAACCATATAAAAAATCTAGGATGCCTATGACTTTTGTATATGGTGAAAAAGTTAATCCTTGATCTATATACCACATAATTTTATAAACCTTTATAAGTTTACCCCTCAACTCCCCAGAGCTTCAGTGAGAACAAATGCAGTCCATCAAATCTCTCCATATGATAGAGGTCCTCCATTCCAGGCAATCTTTAAACTTTTCCTCTCAGTCTTTCAAATGCCAATGCTGCAGGGCATTACAATCAGAAATATAACAAAGAATGCAGGAAATGTTCAACAGTCAGGGAGAAAAGAGGCCTCTTCCTTAACATTATTTCAAGGGGGTTGAAACCTATTCCTGTGTTTCTCTCTGCTTGTCATCAAGAACCCATCCACCTAAGCACATTATTAGCATGATGAGAAGATAAAACTATCAGCAATTCATAAACACAAGACATTCTGCAGATGCTGGAAATCTAGAGTAATACACACAAAATGCTGGAGGAACTCAGCAGGTCAGGCAGAATCTCTGGAGAGGAATAAAATCTAGCCAGCCTTGATTAGGGGTCTTGGCCCAAAACACAAACTTTCCATAGACACTGTCTGACCTGTTGAGTTTCTACCAGTAACTTTTTTCAATCCTTATGAAACAGTGAAAACTGACATAACAAAGTAGTTTGACTTATAATTGGGAATTAGGTAAATGCACTGACATACAGTGAACAACTTTGTTTTGCATGCGAATTATTTGATAAAATCAATACTCAAGGTAGTACAAAGGGAAAGTAATGACAGGATGCAGTAAATGCTGTTAGTTACAGAGAAAGCAGATACAAGCTGCAAGTCCATGACAAGGTAGGCAATAAGGGCAAGAGTCCATCTTTTTGTACAAGAAGTTTATTCAATAGTCTTATAAACTAAGGATAGAAAATAGTCTTCTGTCCATCTTAGTGCACAAGAAGTCCGTTCAATAGCCTTTAACCATGGGACAAAAACTGTCTTGGAGACTGGTGGTACATGCTTTCAGGCTTTTGCATCTTCTGCCCAAGGAAGGAGGGAAAAGAGAGAAGGTCTGGGGTGGTATGGGTCTTGGATTATGTCGGTTGCTTTTCCAAGGCAGCAAGAAGCATAGGTTGAATCCATGAAGGGGAGGCTCATTTTCATTTTGTGCTGAGCTGTGCTCTCAACTTTCTGCAATTTCGAACTGTCACACGCAGAGCAAGAGATGATGCATCCAGATAGGATGCTTTCTCTAGTGAGGGTCAATGAGGACATGCCAAATTTTCTTAGCATCCTGAGGAAGTGAAGGCACTGGTGCACCTCTTCATTGCCAAGGCATCTATGTGGTTGGACCAGAAACAATGATTCAAAAAAAACCAAGAACTACTTCTCTGACTATGGTGCATCTACATTTGCAACAGCAAATTCAGCTTTGGTCCCACATCTAGTGAAAGGGTGGCACGGAGGAACAAGTAGAAAAGCTGCTGCCTCATGGTTCAATCCTGACCTCTGGCACTGTTTGTGTTTTTTACTGTGACTCCATTAGTTTCCCTGAGGTGCACTGGTTTCGCCCCACATCCCAATGACAAAGTTTAACTGGAGATTGCAAAATTCCTGTGGTAAGTAGAGACACACTGCATCTCTCTGTGACTTTGTGAAAGGTGATGAAGTTCTGAAGAAAGGGCAGATAAAGGTGTCTGGAATGGATTTTAATCCATGGGTCTTCAATTCTGCTGAGAGGATTCAAAATTTAGATAGAATCATCTCAGAGGAAAAATGATGGAACCTTTCTAACAATGAATATATAAAAGGATTAAATGTAGACAGGTTAATTTCCATGGATCACCACTGGTGAACAGAACAAGAATCTTCCACAAAACATATAGACTGCATAGATTAGATTAGCTTAATTTGTCACATATACATTGAAACATTTGTAATGTACAGTAAAATGAGTTGTTTTTGGTGCATCGAACAACAGTCTGAGGATGTGCTGGGGGAAGTCTGCAAGTGTTGCCATGCTTCCAGCACTGACAGCTTGTCCACAGCTTACTAACCCTGACCCGTATAGGTTTGGCAGCACACACAAGATGCTGGAGGGACTCAGAGGGCCAGACAGCGTCTATGGAAAAGAGTGAACAGTCGACGTTGATAGGGACCTGTGTGTGTGTGTTGCTTTGGATTTCCAGCATCTGTAGATTTTTTCATGTTTGCCATACAGCTTTGGAATGTGGGAGGAAACTAGAGCACCCGGGTGAATCTCACATGGTTACAGGGAGAATATATAAACTCTTTACAGACAGCAGTGGGAATCGAACCCCTATCGTTGAGCGCTGGTGCAGCAGAGTGATTACACTAAATGTCACACTACTGAGCCACTCACCTGGACACAGAACCAGACATGAACTGGACATATAAGGCTTGGTCCAACCTCTACATTCAAGTCTGCGTTGTGACTACAATGAGTCAAAATGAATGCAATATAATGTTAAAAATAACGCTATCTGATATTTACCCAAGGCTCATGACCAACATTTCCCACAACCGCACCAGATTCTAAGGCTGATTTAAGAGCCTCTAAACAAGTTTCACAAACACCAAATGAAAAGAAGAAGACATAATTTCCACAAAGACTCCCAAATTGCCTCTTGCTGCTTAATTACTTGCAATTCAAGGTTCACGGAAGCATGGATCTAAAAGCCTCAGAAATGGTCAATTAACCTTCCATGACCCGTCCCATTTTAAGGCACCAAGCATCCTTTTTTTGACTGGGTTAAATATTTACAAAGAAGTCTTGTGCTGCAGCAGAAAATTCCAATCACGAGAGAGCTCGCAGTAAGAATTTCAAGATTCAAGATTCAAGATTGCTTAATGTCATTTCCAGTACACAAGTGTAGAAGAGAACAAGATAATTGTTACCCTGGATCCGATGCAGCACAAAAAAACAGACAGTAAGATAAAGAACATGATTGTCTATTTAATAATTCAATAATATTTGAGCGATCTAGTATACATATATATATTCTTTGATTAAGCTTTCTTGCTCATTTAAATAATTAACTACAGGTTATATGTAAACAAAACATTAATTGCATACATCATCACGCTACCACGTGGTATGTGGGCACTTCGCTTAAAGTAAAGATGAAGTTACAGCCACATTTCGGATTCCTGTGTCTTCATTTGAATTAATTTAATGTTTTGAAGTTACGAAACAAACAACAATAAAAAAGCATAATAAATATAAATATATATGATAGCTTATATACATAGATTGATTTTATGTACATAAAGTGATTCTAGGTACAGGGGAGTCTGTATATAAGGTGACTGACAGGAAATGATAAAGTAGGAATTAATTTACATTCAAAAATCACAGCGTGAATAAAACTAAATTCCATTTGTAAAAGGAATATATTAGAAATAATCAAATATTCACTTCAGTGCTGAAGCAGTTAACAAAGTCAAAGGGATAGTTTCAAGTGCAGTTAAAATATGATCACGTCACATGTTATGCCATTTTTTTTCACCCTTAATTAGAGCTTCCAGCTCAATTGTGGCCATTCACATTAATAAATTGTAGCAGTTACCATCAACATACATTTGTGGGTCTGTCAGCTTTGTGAAGTGCATTACCCAACGGGACAGTTTATCTCGTACACTCGCAAATTGCAAAACAAAGGACTTGATTTTCAGTAGTGCCCTAGATGTCAAAAGTTGGCTATTTCCAGTCAACTCATGACACAGATCTGAAAGTGATGGAGTGTTTAAATTTGGCTCTGTAAACCACTAATACAACAGTGCAGAGCATGCATCACAAACACTGTCCTCCACAGATATAAAGGAAGTATTGTATCATGCTGGCACCAGTGTGATGTTAGTATTGCTTGGTCTTGTGAGAAGATTTCAAAACAAAGTTAAACTGCTTAAATACATTTTCTGTAATGCAGCCAAAAACGGCATGTAACTCAACAAAATTCCAGTGCTCAGTCCATTTCTCTACAACCTTGCTAATATATACAGTCTGAAAATAAGACATAAAGGGCAAAAGAATCAGAAAACCAGTTTATGGCCTGTAGTGGAGCAAACTTTTGGGCCTTAATTAAGCTGCTGGTAAAACCGCTAAGCAGTGAATATTCTAGGAACAGCTATGCTGCCCCCAGCAAGATACTGTATTGTCAGATATTCTGGGATAACTTCAGTCAATAACATATTGTTAGCTTTTACTTCACTGGTGGGCTATATGTTAACAAGCATCTAAAGAAAAGAAAAAGCTGACGCTATCTTATAGTGTAGTCCCGATGAGGGGTCTTAACCCAAAATGCTTACTCTTTATTCCTCTCCATGGATGCTGTCTGACCCTACTGCGTTCCTCTAGCATTGTACGTACATTGCCCTGGATTTCCAACTTGACTTCAGTATGGTGACCTTGTGAATAATCCCAGTGTGCTATTTTTGACCAGTGCCCGCCCAATAACACCTTATGAAGATGTTTATATACTTATGGCTCAATATCAAATCATAATAGATGTTAAGGGTGGCTCTGCAGCGGAATTGGTTGCAATCCTGAAACACCAGTGGCCGTGAACAGAAAAACCTACAAATAGCAGTGGAGAGAGCCCAGTCCATCACAGGAAAAGCCCTCCCCACCATCAAGCACATCTACAAGGAGTGCTGCCACAAGAAAGCAGCGGCCGTCCTCAAGGAACCCTAAGTACAGGCCATGCTCTCTTCTCGCTGCTGCCATCAGGAAAGAGGCACAGGATCCTTAGGTCCCACACTACCAGATTCAGGTACAGTTATTACACTTCAGACATCAAGCTCCTGAACCAGTGTAGTTGACTTCATTCATCTCAACAATGAACTGACGCCACAAACTATGGACTTTACAACTCATGTTCTCAATATTACTTATTACATATTTATTTATTGATTTATTATTTGTATTTGCACAGTTTGTTTTCTTTTACACATTAGTTGTGTGTTCATCTTCGTTAGTGTATAGTTCTGCATTGACTACTGTGTCTCTTTGTATCTACTGTGAATGCCCACAAGAAAATAAATCTCAGGATTATGGTTACACAAATGCACTTTGATGGTAAGTTTACTTTGAACATTGAACTTTGAGATTAAACTCCAAAATACCAAGTCCCCAATCTTCTTGATGCTGGGAACTAAGTCTGAGAAAGTGTGCGGTTGGATTGGTTTGATGAGGTTATTCTTGAAGAAGCAGGGAAAGTTCCTAACCTCTCCATGAACCCTGTCTCATGCATTCTGATCCAAGAGGCAACTCAGCAAGGCATAAACAGCAAAGTGCTTGTCTGCACGTAATTGTGGGCTTGTTCCCCACTAGGAAGTATATCTGCAAATATTAATAGCAATTATGTTCCCCATCATTATAAGTTTCTGAAATCTCAACCAAATGGATTCCAAGGTATAAATGTAAGTTATTTACCATGAAACTTAAGTCTTGAGCAAACGAAAAGAGTTTCTATATTGATGACTGCTGCCTATTGTTATGTTTTATAACTTTAGAACATTAAACTAATTCAGAGGAAGAAACAGGAGCCCAAAATGCAAGTCTAACTTTGAGTTTTTTCTAAGCGAGGCATGCACATGTCACGTGGTAGGGTGGTGACGTATGCAATTCACGTCTACTTATACGTATAACTCATAATTAATTATTTAAACGAACAACAATGCTTGTGAGTGAGTGATGGCATCCATCTGCCTCGAAGGGCAATGGAGTTTGCGGCAGTGGAGTGACCTCTGCAGGGCACGTGCCTGGGTGGAAGGTTTGGAGATCCAGGGACGCCCAGTCATCAAGATCCCCTCACTCGGCCTCACTGATTCTTAGTCAACCAATATAAGTACAAGATTACTCAACACCCATACAGTTTGATTCATTTTGAAATACTGATTAACTTAGCCAATACATATGAATGCAAACTGATTCTGTTGAAACCTCTACTTCAAATAAACTTAAAGCACTTTACCTCTATTGTAGAATATTTGGCTTATAGTCTGGATCATGCAGAACAATGAAAATGTATATAACATTTCAGACTTAGGTAGTTATTACTTGTGTACCAAAACTAATCAGGCACATGGATATAATTATTTAGGTCAGATTATAATCAGACAATCATAAAATGTATCTATCAACCCCCAGTTTCTGTTCACTTGATATCGGTATGTGAACTTTTCTTCTATTAGGTCATAGTCAGAACGTAACAAAATACTCAATACTCTAGTCTTGCGGCTTCCTGCCTTTAATGTCCTCATTCACTGACCATTTCCTTTCGGAAAAAATACAGGCCCTGAACTGTTTGTTGAAATGAATACAGGGGTGCATATGAATTAATACACAGAACCACGCACATAAAATTCTGGAGGAACCCAGCAGATCAGACAGCACACGTGCAGAGGAATAAACAGTCAATGTTTTGGGCTGAGGAGGACCGGAAAGGAAAGGGGAGGAAACCAGAATAAGAAGGTGGGGGTGGGGTGGAGGGGGAAGAGAGGAAGGAGTATAACATGGCAGGCCATAGCTGAAACCAGGAGAGGGGGAAAGAGAGTGTGTGGGGAAGTGGGGTGAAGTAAGAAGCTGGAAAGGGATAGGTGGAAGAGATAAAAAGCTAAAGAAGAGGGAATCTGATTGTTGAAAACAGTGGACTATGGAGAAAGGGAAGGAAGAGGACCACCAGGGGGAGGTGATGGACAGGAGATAGGATTCATTCTTTTCTATAGACACAGCCTGATCTGCTGAGTTCCTCCAGAATTTTGCATGTGTTGCTCTGGACCTCCAGCAGCTTCAGAATCACTTGTGTTTATATAGAGAATACACTTTACTTTTACATTAAAAACTTCAAATTCAAAGCACAAAAAGCCTTGTTGGTTTAGGTGCCTCAGTTACTTTTCCCCTGAATTTTGCACCACCCTACCCAAAAGCACCTGAGGGGGGGGGGAATCTAATTGTAACAAACCCAATACTGAATGGCCTAGACATAGTGGACGCGGAGAGGATGTTTCCCACTTGAGGAGAATCATTTTAGAACAGAGACGATGAGGAATTTCTTTAGCCAGAGTGTGCTGAATCTATGGAATTCATTGCCACACATGTCTTTGAAGGCCAAGTCATTCGGTATACTTAGAACGAAGGTTGATAGTATCAAGATTAGTAAGGGTGTGAAAGGGTACCGGGAGAAGGCAGGAAAATGGAGTAGAGAGGGATAATAAATAAGACTATAAGACATAGGAGCAAAATTAGGCCACTTGGCCCATCAAGTCTGTTCCACCATTCCATCATGGCTGTTATATTATCCCCTCTCAACCCCATTCTTCTGCCTCTCCTCATAACCTTTCATACCCTGACTAGCCAAGAACCTATCAGCCTCTGCTTTAAATATATTCTAAAGACTTGGCCTCCACAGCTGTTTGTAAAAAATGAATTCCAAAGATTCACCGCCCTCTGGTTAAAGAAATTCCTCCTCATCTCCATTCTAAATGGACATCCTTCTGTTCTAAGGCTGTGTTCTCTGATCCTAGACTCCTCCACTACAGGAAACATTCTCTCCATATTCATTCTGTCTAGGTCTTTCAGTATTTGATACTTTTCAATGAGATCCACTCTCATTCCAGTGAGTACAGGCCCAGAGCCATCAAATGCTCCTCATACATTAACCCTTTTGTCCCTGGAATCATTCTCATGAATCTCCTCTGGACCCTCTCCAATGCACATTTTTTTTTAGATAAGGGGCGCAAAATTGCTCACAATCCTCCAGGTGCAGTCTGATCAATGTCTTATAAAGCCACAGTATCACATCCTTGCTCTTGGATTCTAATTCTAGTACTCTCAAAACGAATGCTAACATTGCATTAGTCTTCCTTACCGCTGACTCAACCTGCAAGTGAACATCTGGGGAATCCTGCACAAGGACTCCCAAGTCCCTTTGCACCTCTTATTTTTGAATTTTCTCCCAGTTTAGAAAATGGACTATGCCTTTATTTCTTCTGCAAAAGTGCATCACCATACACTATATTTCATCTGCCACTTCTTTGCCCATTTAGCCAATCTGTCCAAGCCCTTCTGCAGACTCCCTGCCTCCTCAACACTACCTGCCCCTCGACCTACCTTTGTGTCCTCTGCTGAAGTGTCCATAAAACCACCAATTCCACTGTTGAAGTTGTTAACATTTAACTTGAAAAGAAGCAGTCCCAATACTGACCTTTGCAGAACACCACTTGTCCCAGGCAGCCAATCAGAATAGGCCCCCTTTATTCCAATTCTTTGCCTCTTGCCAATCAACCAATCTTCTATCCAGGCTGGAATCTGCCATGATGAAATGGTAGAGCAGACTTGATGGGCTGAATTGCCTAGATCTGCTCCTATCTTTAACAGTCAATCAGTATATTCTTGTATTAGCTCGCCCTCAAATGTAACAGCGATCGCGTAATGAGGTATTTTGAATATAATAAATCATGTTTTCATACTGCCAAAGAAAAATTACTGTTCTCTTTCCTTATAGAAGCATTGTGTCCACCTGGAATCTCCCCTGAAGTGTTATTTGAGGGTAAGAAATCACAATGCAAGAATTTCCTTGCATTCCAATATGAAACACATTGACATTGAATCTGCTTTATGCACCAGATGTTTCCTTCACTAAAACATTAAAACTGCTCGTAACATGGCAAGCCATTTAAGTTTGCACAATCTAATCTTTTATGGATTCCACCAAACTTAATCAATCCCTTTTGAGAATGTACTGCCAAATTTACTTCCAAAATCCACAAGACAAAGAGATCTGGAATGTCCGTTCAAACGAAATCTTAAAGACTCCCTTCTGGGTGAATACTCTCCAATGGTAGGACCTTCCTGGCCCACCAGAGACAATAGTAGCCTAAGTCGTTAATGAGAACGTTCTTGACAGACAGATTTATTACCGTTTTCAATGCTGAGTTACTCGAAGAAATAACAGAGGCTTCTCATCTGAGATTCTTCAAGCAATGGTCCTATTTGCATCTTGTCAGCTATATATCTGCTATAGCTCCCAGCTTTCTGGATAACAAACCATCCCCCTTCCTTCTGAGCTTCTGCACAGAAAATCTTATTACACTACAGAAGAAAAAGAAAAGGCCATTTATTTCATATTGTAAGGAAATTAACATGGATAGTTCAGGGAAAATGTACTAGGTGGAGACTAGATTTTGTAAAGAAAGAGAAGATGAAGCCTTGCATATTTGAAAATTATTCCACAAGTTTGCATACGAAGTTCGAAGTTCAAAGTCATTTATTTTCAAAGTACATATATGTCCCCATATACAACTCTGAGATTCATTTTCTTGTGGGCATGCACAATGTCCATAATAGAATAATAACCATAACAGAATCAATGAAAGATGCACCAACTGGGGCATTCAACCAGTGTGCAAAAGACAACAAACTGCAAATACAAAAATAAAAAAATAATAATAATAAGGACATTAGCAGTCAATATCAAGAGCATGAGATGAAGAGTTCTTAAAAGTGAGTCCATAGGTTGTGGGAACATTTCGATGATGGGGCAAGTGAAGTTGATTGAAATTATTCCCTTTGGTTCAAGATCTTGTTGGTTGAGTGGTAATAACTGATCTTGAATGTGGTGATGTGAGTCCTGAGACTCCTGTACCTTCATCCTGATGGCAGCAGCAAGAAGAGAGCATGCGTGGGGGTGGGGGTCCTTGATGAAGGATGCTGCTTTTGAGTGACAGTGTTTCATGTAGATGTGCTCAGTGCTGGGGAGGATGGACTGAGCCATATCCGCCACATTTTGTAAGATTTTCAATTCAAGGGTGTTATTGTTTCCAAAACAGGCTGTGATGCAGCCAGTCAATATACCCTCTACCACACATCTATAGAAGTTTGTCAAAATTTTAGATATCATGCTGAATCTTCGCAAACTTATACAGAAGTATAGGTAAACAACAGGAATACTGCAGATGCTGGAAATTCAAGCAACACACAGAGACCCGACGCAGACTGGGAGACCGCTTTGCTGAACATCTACGCTCTGTCCGCCAGAGAAAGCAGGATCTCCCAGTGGCCACTCATTTTAATTCCACATCCCATTCCCATTCTGACATGTCTCTCCATCCTCCCGCCACCCCACTAGGAATAGGGTTCCTCTGGTCCTCACCTACCACCCCACCAGCCTCCGGGTTCAATATATTATTCTCTGTAACTTCCGCCACCTCCAACGGGATCCCACCACTAAGCACATCTTTCCCTCCCCCCCCCTGCATTCCGCAGGGATCGCTCCCTACGCAACTCCCTTGTCCATTCGTCCCCTCCATCCCTCCCCACTGATCTCCCTCCTGGCACTTATCCGTGTAAGCGGAACAAGTGCTACACATGCCCTTACACTTCCTCCCTTACCACCATTCAGGGCCCCAAACAGTCCTTCCAGGTGAGGCAACACTTCAGCTGTGAGTCGACTGGGGTGATATACTGAGTCCGGTGCTCCCGATGTGGCCTTTTATATATTGGCGAGACCCGACACAGACTGGGAGACCGCTTTGCTGAACATCTACACTCTGTCCACCAGAGAAAGCAGGATCTCCCAGTGGCCACACATTTTAATTCCACATCCCATTCCCATTCTGACATGTCTATCCACGGCCTCCTCTACTGTAAAGATGAAGCCACACTCAGGTTGGAGGAACAACACCTTATATTCCGTCTGGGTAGCCTCCAACCTGATGGCACGAACATCGACTTCTCTAACTTCCGCTAAGGCCCCACCTCCCCCTCGTACCCCATCTGTTACTTATTTTTATGCACACATTCTTTCTCTCACTCTCCTTTTTCTCCCTCTGTCCCTCTGAATATACCTCTTGCCCATCCTCTTCGGTCCCCCCCCTCCCTGTCTTTTTTCCCGGACCTCCTGTCCCATGATCCTCTCATATCCCTTTTGCCAATCACCTGTCCAGCTCTTGGCTCTATCCCTCCCCCTCCTGTCTTCTCCTATCATTTTGGATCTCCCCCTCCCCCCCCACTTTCAAATCCCTTACTCACTCTTCCTTCAGTTAGTCCTGACGAAGGGTCTCAGCCTGAAATGTTGACTGTACCTCTTCCTAGAGATGCTGCCTGGCCTGCTGCATTCACCAGCAACTTTGACGTGTGTTGCCAGGAGTATAGGCGCTGCCGTGCTTTCTTCATAATTACACTTACATCCTGGGCCCAGGACAGTTCCTCCGAAATGATAACACTGAGGAACTTAAGTTTGCTGACCCTCTCCTCCTCCGCTCCTCCAATGAGGGCAGGCTTACGGACCTCTGGTTTCCTTCTCTTGAAGTCAATAACCAGCTCCTTAGTCTTGCTGACATTGAGTAAGAGGTTGCTGTTCTTGCACTACTCAGCCAGATTTTCAATCTCCCTCCTATATGCTGACTCGTCACCATCTTTGATTCGGCCTACAACAGTGGTGTCCTCAGCAAACTTGAGTATGGCATCGGGGCTGTGCTTAGCCGTACAGTTATAAGTGCAAAGCGAATAGAGCAGGGGGATAAACACACAGCCTTGGGGTGCACCAGTACTCATGGAGATAGTGGAAGAGATGTTGCTGTCAATCTGAACTGGCTGGGGTCTGCAAATGAGGAAATATAGGATCCAATTGAACAAGGAAGTACTGAGGCCAAGATCTTGAAGCTTATTCGTTAGCTTAAAGGGGATGGTGGTATTAAGTGCTGAGCTGTGGTTGATAAATAACATCTTGATGTATGCATCTTTGCTGTACAGATGTTCCAGAGTTGAATGAAGAGCCAATCAATTGGCATCTGGTGTGGAGCTGTTGCACTGGTAGGCAAATTCCCAGACCGGTTGCTCAGGTAGGCAAATTAGAATGGATCCAAGTCACTTCTCAAGGAGGAGTTGATATGTTTCATCACCAACCTCTCAAAACACTTCATCACTGTGGATGTAAGTGCTACTGGATGATAATCATTGAAGCAGGTTACCATGTTCTTCTTAGGTACTGGTACGAGTGAAGTCTGCCTGAATCGGCCGGGTGCCTCAGACTGCCAAGGTGAGAGGTTAAATATCTCAGTGAATACTCCAGCCAGTTAATCAAGTATTTAATACTCAGACAGGTACCCCCCAAAAAATGCTTTTTGTTGGCCATCCTCCTGAAGGCTGCTCGGATGTCAGCCTCAGAGACTGAAATCACAGGATCATCAGGATTGTGGGAGTTGCTGAAAGTCCCTCCATGTTTTGATGGTCAAAGTGAGTACAGAAGGCATTGAGTTCATCTGGAAACAAAGCCCTGTTGTCGCCAATGTCGCTTGATATGAGGTGATAGCATTCAAGCCCTACCACAACAGTCGAGCGTCCTTTGTTGATTCAGGTTTAGTCCAGAATTGCCACTTCACCCATGAGATGGTTCTCCAGAGATCGTACCTGGATCTCTTGTAACCTTCTTAGTCACCAGATTTGAATTCCTCTGATGTGGCCCTCAGCAGATTGCAGATTTTATGATTCATCTGGTGCTTCTTGTTGGGGAAGATGCTGAATGATTTTGTGGGGACACACTCATCTACAACTGTTTTAATGAAGTCTGGTGACAACCATGGGGTACTCAATCAGATCCACAGTCCACCAACTTGAAGCAATCCCGTAGCCACTCTTCTACCTCCTGCGACCACCTCTGCTGTCCTAGTATCTGGAGCACATTATGGAAAGCAACCTCCCTTCCATTGGCTCTCTCTACACTTCTCATTGCTCAATAAAGCAACCAACATAACCTAAGACCCCACCCATTCCAAACATTCTCTCTTCTCACCCCCTTCCCATTGGGCAGAAGATACAAAAGTCTGAAAGCGCATATACCATGTTCAAGAACCATGTTCTACCCCACTGTTAGCAGACTATTAAATGGTCCTGTGTCACAATTAGATAGACTCACGATCTGACAATCTACCTTGTATCTATCTGACAATCGCCCTGCATCATGGCGTCTGCCTGCCTATCACTGTAATATTTTCCTCTGCGTTCAGTTTTTACATTCCCTTGTACTATTAGTTCCCTTGTACTGTTGCAATGAAATGATCGGTACGGATATCATGCAAAGCAAAGTTTTTCTCTGTACCTCGCTAAATGTGACAATAATAAACCAATAAAATAGATTATTATTTATTTTGCTGAATCCATGAAATTGCCCTACAACAGCAGAATTAACTCCCAGGTCAGAGTCTTATTTTGTTCTGCACAAGATTCTCTGGATCTTACTTAGAACTCAGTTTATCAATTGGGATATCCAATCATCTGAGTTATTTCTTTTGTTAAACCCTAATTCTTTAGGGTTAGAACCAGAGACACAGCTTTTTATTGGCCTTTTCTCATTTGTACGTATTTAGCTTTCATTAACTGGTTTATGCACGTTGTGAGTGTGAACAAAGTCGCCAGACAGTCACTGAAGCTGATGATGTAGAAGTCATTTTTCGTCACGACAAATAGACATTCTTCTGGAGTCCTGCACAGTTAAGTCTCTCAAACTCAAAATGACATCACATCTTTACACCCTTAAGATCAAAGGTAACAGTAGGTGATTCAATACAATTTTAATAACTGCGATGACATTATTTACTTCAATACACAAACACAAGGAATTCTGCAGATGCTGGAAATTCAAGCAACACACATCAAAGTTGCTGGTGAACGCAGCAGGCCAGGCAGCATCTCTAGGAAGAGGTACAGTCGACGTTTCGGGCTGAGACCCTTTGTCAGGACTAACTGAAGGAATATGAGAGAATCATGGGACAGGAGGCCCAGGGAGAAAGACAAGGGCGGGGGAACCCAGAGGATGGGCAAGGGGTATAGTGAGAGGGACAGAGGGAGAAAAAGGAGAGAGAGAGAAAAAGAATGTGTGTATATAAATAAATAACAGATGGGGTACTAACGGGAGGTGGGGCATTAGCGGAAGTTTGAGAAGTCAATGTTCATGCCATCAGGTTGGAGGCTACCCAGACAGAATATAAGGTGCTATTCCTCCAACCTGTGTGTGGTTTCACCTTTAAAGTAGAGGAGGCCATGGATAGACATGTCAGTATGGGCCTGGGACATGGAATTAAAATGTGTGGCTACTTCAATACATTGGGTTGACAAGTAGTTCTTTTGAAGTACATGTTTACAGTGGAAGCACATTGTAATTGATAAGATACCTCTGAAGGATCAAATGTCTTTGCTGGGAGAAATTAGCTAAAACAGATATTCTAAAAACTTCTGAGGACTGAGACCCAGATGTCCAACTATTGATAAATCAGCTATTTGATGTGCTAAGTGATAGTATCAATCTGGACTGCAAGCTTCCTTGAACTTGTTTATAATGGTGCCAAATACTTAGAACCATAGTTGCCTAGATTGATGCAGACCAATAAAAACAAAACTTTTGTCTTAACGTTTGGCCAATGCATATGCAAAAGTCTCATGGTCACTATTTTGCATATCATATCTCTTAGTCTGTGGGCCAGCCTGTGCCCCACAGACTATATTGTTTATTTGCAAATGTGTGCTTTAAACTTCAGTTCACTGTCTGCAATTTACAATTTTCATTAAGAACTGAAGACTGGTTCTTGCTTGAATTAATATCTGCTATACTAAGAAAGCTCCACGGTGCTCCCTAACAATGCACAATCTGGTCTTAATTTATTTAACCAATGGTAAATGTATTTCCTGCAAGCAGCATCAGGATATATAAAGCTACTCTTCCTCCTGAGGTGAGATATAGAGGAATAAAGTGCTGACGTTTCAGGCCGAGTCCGTTCATCAGAGCCCTCATCAAGTCCTGAACCTGAAATGTTGGCTCACTATTCCCCTCCATAGATGCTGCCTGATCCGTTGTGTTCCTCCAGCATATTAGGAAATACATCCAATAGATTCCTAAAGTGACTATTATGCATTCGAACACTGCGTATAATTTACATATTGCAAAGTCCCACAAACAATAAATGAGTAACTGACCAGTTAATCAGCATTTTTCCAGTATTATCCTACGGAAAAACATTAGATGGGATATTAGATACATTTTTGTTCATTTCCAAACTCTATGTGGATGTTCTGTAGTCATATTCGTAGTCATACTTTATTGATCCTAGGGGAAATTGGTTTTCGTTACAGTTGCACCATAAATAGTAAGAAGTAACAGAACCATAAATAGTTAAATAGTAATATATAAATTATACCAGTAAATTATGAAATAAGTCCAGGACCAGCCTATTGGCTCAGGGTGTCTGACCCTCCAAGGGAGGAGTTGTAAAGTTTGATGGCCACAGGCAGGAATAACTTCCTATGACACTCTGTGCTGCATCTCGGTGGAATGAGTCTCTGGCTGAATGTACTCCTGTGCCCACCCAGTACATTATGTAGTGGATGGGAGACATTGACCAAGATGACATGCAACTTAGACAGCATCCTCTTTTCAGACACCACCCGTGAGAGAGTCCAGTTCCAGCCCCACAATATCACTGGCCTTATGAATGAGTTTGTTGATTCTGTTGGTGTCTGCTACCCTCAGCCTGCTGCCCCAGCACACAACAGCTAACATGATAGCACTGTCCACCACAGACTCGTAGAACATCCTCAGCATTCACTGTATTCACTCCACCAAGCAGACTAAAATCTCACCCACAGCCTCTGAACATGCAACACTTTTTCTTAAAGCAATGAAGCATTACCAGTGTCATAGAATCATAGAGCACTGAAACAGGCTCTTCAGCCCTTCTAATACATGTTAAACAGACATTCTGCCTGTTCCCATCAACCCGCACCTAGACTGTGGTCCTCCGTAGCTCTTCAATCCATGTACTAGAATCAAAGAGCACTACAATACAGAGCAGGCCTATCGGCCGCTCCAGTCTATGTTGTACTGTTAGGCTATTTACTTATTTAATTTATTTCGAGATACATTGTGCAACGAGCCCTTCCAGCCCGAGACACACTGCTCAGCAACCAACCTATTTAACAATAGCCTAATCACAGGGCAATTTACAATGGCCAATTAACCTATTGAATGGTATGGTATGGGAGGAAACCAGCACACCTAGAGGAAACCCACACTGTTCTGCTGTTCCTTTCGACCTGCACCTGGACCATAGCTCTCCATATCCCTCCCATCCATGTACTAGAGTCATACAGCACTACAGCACAGAAACAGTCTATTTAGGCCCTCCAGTCCATGTCATACTGTTATTCTATTGATTTAGAAATACATTGTTAAGCAGCCCCTTCCAGACCAACGAGCTCCACTGCCCAGCAAACCACCTATTTAACAATGTTCCAGTTACAGGACAATTTACAATGATCAATTAACCCACGAACCGTTATGTCTTTGGACTGTGGGAGGAAACCTGGGCACCTTGAGGAAACCCTTGTGGTTCTACCTATTCCCATCAACCCACGCCAGGACCATTGCCCTCAAAACCCCTCCCATCCATGCACTTATCCGAACTTCGCTTAAATGTTGCAATGGAATGTTGATGTAATCTAGACTGCGTGCTCAAATCCAGGGGTGAGAGGTGTGTAAACCAAACATTGTACTTGAAGCCGCACAGAATTAATATTTACTTTAGTTAAGTGATGACTGCATTCATTAATAAACCAGTAATGACATTGTGATAACAGACACAATTATAACACAACAGCAATAATATATTGAAATGTCAATACTTTATGAGAAAATGAATAAACTAAGAGTGAATTCATGCACTCCACTTAATCCTAATCATTCCACAGAGCACTAACTTAATTTTCTCCAAGCGCATAACATTGCAAATTAAAGATAATATATTTACTTCATTAATAAGCGCAAACATTCTATTGCAGTTTCACTTTACAGGCAAAGATGTGAAACCCTGATATTTATTCTTTTTTCAATTTGTTTGGTAATGCATGTTAATTATTTTGAACCTGGGGACATAAATTTCAGCAACGTGGCAGTTTCTTTTTCTCTTATAATGCACAGTTCTCGTTACCTCCATCGTTCAACAAGGACCATTTCAGCAGAACCATTAATTTGACACACTCGTTAACAGAAATCTCTCAGGGCAACCGGATTTACATCAACTGTTTGACCCAAATGTCGGTGTTTTATAGATTTTTTTTCCCCCTACACAGCGATGTAGTGTGTACCCAGAACTCTATGCTTCTCAGATAAGCAGCTTGACATCCACAAAGTGACAGACATCAATAGTAATCTGCCAGTGTTACCCGTAACTGGACTCCCGACAGCATAATCCACACCTGCATGACTGGAGGACGAACGCCTGGTTTTGTGCCCAAAACAAACGACCGACGCTTATTAGATGTCACCCTGCCTGATAAGTGGTCCGTTACTTTCTAGTTTACATTGTTATGCTCGCTTTATTATGCCTTCGGAAGCCTGATACCTCAATACCTGAGGGTCCAGTTTCTGCCACCAAACGATGATTTAACATGACACTGGGACGGAAAACAGCGAAAAGGGATGGGAGAAAAAAAAAAGAATAAGGAATCAAAACAACCATGTTTGACTCACCGCATGGGGTGTGCCTATCAACATCAATAACTGTTAGCTCCAAACCTAATGTCACATTGATCGAAAAGGAAGATCACTCAAAGAAGCAATGTCTGACTGGGAGATATCATTCCTATGTGAGCTCTTCCCTCAATGCATAATCCCCAGCCTTGTCATTGTATGACCATCAGAGACTCGTGTATGGATCCCTGACACGTAGAATAATAATTATTGTACATCACGGCTCTGAAAGTCCAATCATGCATCTTCACTTGGCAAAGGCTCTGAGAGTCAATTACTTTATTGACATGCAATCTTCATAAGGAGAGAAATATTGTGCATGTAAGGTCATCTGGTTATGAAGACGTATTATCATATTATCTACATAAAGGTTGTAGGTCCAGAGCCTGACAAAGCTAATTACAGCAATACACGATGCAGGGCTCTCAGTATATTATGTACTTAACTGCATGATTGTATTTTCTAGTTGAGAAATGTAGGCAACATGATTAAGCTGTGGTGTCATACGCAGGGCAATGTAATTTTCTTCTTCAGACATGATAACCAAACCTTGGAAACATCAGCTGCATAGAGAGGAGCTTTTAATATTTTCTCTGTCATAACTCAAACAGTTCTGCACGGCACTTCACCCACTGGTAAAAGTGGGGTGTGAGGAGGCAAAAAGCTCTGCTCAATGGAACGTACCTGCCGGTTAAAATCTAGTGTTAGCACGAAGTGAACGGGTCTGCTGGCTCTCGGCAAACATCAGAATGATTGAAAATGAAAGTTAGAGAGTTCCTGGTCCAAAGGAGCAGGTGGAATGCTTGAAATATTTGTGCTGATATTTTAGTGTGAAGCTAACGACTTTGTGTAGCCAAGCCAGCTAACTATTTTGGTGGGGTACTGATCGGTGGTGGCGATGGTACAAGGACCCATCACGAGGCTGTCTGATAGTAATTACAGCTTGATCAACAAAGCTACCAGAACTGGCTAATGATGATTCTGGATAGATCCATTTTCAGATTCAAATTCAGACTTACTTATTTGTCACATGTACAGTGAAATGTGTTGCTTGTGTTAACAACCAAGACAATCTAAGGAGCAGCCTGCAAGTGTTGCCACACATTTTGGCAATAACATAACATGCCCCTCAGCTCCAGCAGAGGTGGTGGAGTAGAATCAGCTAAAAGCAAATTAGGTATATAACGGTAAAGGAAGTGCATGCACAGCTCTTGAGACAGGGTAGGAGAATGGGACTAATTAAATTGTTCCGTCAAATAACCAGGACAGCTCCAAAGACCATCAGACCATAAGACATACAAACAGAATTAAGCCATTTGGACCACAGAGACTGCTCCACCAGTCCGTCATTAATTACCCCCCTCAACCCCATTCTCCTGCTTTCTTGTCGAAACTTTACTAATCAGAAACCTATCAAACTCTGCTTTAAATATACCCAATGACTTGGTCTCCACAGCTATCGGGGCAATGAATTCCACAGATTCACCACCTTCTGGCTAAAGAAATTCCTAAATTGTATTCGGAGGCTGTGCGCTCTGGTCTTAGACTCCACCCACTTTAGGATACAGTCTCTCCATGCCCATTCTGTTAAGGCCTTTCAATATTCAATAGGTTTCAATGAGATCCTCCCTCGGTTTTCTATTCCTACCGGCCCAATAATCCGCCCCGCGCAGCAACCCACCTATTTATTCCTAGACTAATCACGTGACAATTTAACCTACCGACAGGTACGCCTCTGGACTGTGGGAGGAAACTGGAGCACTCAGGGAAAACCCACAACATTTCACAGAGGATATACAGAGACTCCTTAAGAACACTGTTGGAATTGAACTCCAAACGCCCCAAAGATGCAATAGCATCGTGCTAACCACTATGCTACTTTTCTATTCTATGCTTCTTTTCTATGGCGCCCATTTTCAGGTATTAACAGTAAATTTACTAACTTGTACATTATTGGAATGTGGGAGTTAACCAGAGATCCTGGAAGAAACTCACATGGTCATGGGGAGAACGTATGAACTCCTTTACAAGCAGCCGTGGGATTTGAACCCGGCCTGCTGGCACTGTAAAGCGCTGTGCTAACCACTACGCTACCGTGCCACCCTAGTATTCGATAGATTTCAATGAGATCACCCTTCATTTGAAACTCCATCAAGAATGTATTCCACTGCGCTGCATCAATTATGTTCCTGGCTGTTAACTTTAGCAAATCCCACTTCCAAGATCCAGTCTGCCAGTGTTGCAGACACATGTCTTTTGCAATAGGAAGAGAAGTTAAATCCGACGGATTCCACACCCTAATTACGTTTCACAGCTTGCAACAACACACAACAAACTCTGCTTCCCTTCCTTAACCCAAACTCCTGAAACAGATTTATTTTGTTATATGTCGCTCTGGAAGGGCAAAAATATCTGCTTCATTTGTTATGTATCAGGAATCTTATTAAATAAACATTTTGGTTTCTAAATTAAAAGTCTTTGCCAGTATAAAGGTTAGCCACACACATCAAAGTTGCTGGTGAACGCAGCAGGCCAGGCAGCATCTCTAGGAAGAGGTACAGTCGACGTTTCAGACCGAGACCCTTCATCAGGACTAACTGAAGGAAGAGTGAGTAAGGAATTTGAAAGTGAGAGGGGGAGGGGGAGATGCAAAATGATAGGAGAAGACAGGAGGGGGAGGGATAGAGCCGAGAGCTGGACAGGTGATTGGCAAAGGGGATACGAGAGGATCATGGGACAGGCGGTCTGGGAAGAAAGACAAGGGGGGGGAAACCCAGAGGATGGACAAGGGGTATAGTCAGAGGGACATAGGGAGAAAAAGGAGAGTGAGAGAAAGAATGTGTGTATAAAAATAAATAACGGATGGGGTACGAGGGGTTAGCCATTAGCTTTTAAGCTATTTTAATTACTAGTTCTGTGAAAATGAAGGAAGTTACAGAATGAAATCATAATATCCTGAAATCAACAGTTAAAATTGGATTCACTGAACTGTATGATCTTGTAGTGACATTGCATGTCAAAACTGATCACCCAATCAAATCATGCAATAGAAATGAGTTGTCCTTATTTATTAGAATGATGAGCGATGATGTACCATACATATAAAACTAGAATGTACAAATTCCGTGACAACCATAACCATACATGTTGTTTAACACTAATTAACAAAATTTAATTTCCAGTTGACAACATAATTATCACAATAAGAGAGATTATTGCTCTCTGTCTAATGTTAGATATGATATTTGCATCTTTTGCCTTCTCTTTTTATCAATACACTTTGCATTACAATAAGGTTTCATACTTTAATATATATTAAATTTGATTTATTGGGATAAATATTTCTCTGAGCCAGCAGTTTTTATAACACAAATCATACTCTAATTATAACATAATTAAGGGTAATTGGGTATGGCTTGGTTTTCCTTTAAACTGACAAGCTATTCCACATCTGCCAGGACATTAATATTTCTACATTACTCAAAGAAAGTCAAGCACTTCCTTGGAATAGCTGATATATTGGATTCTAACTAAGCAATGACATGAGTCCAATCAGGCCCATGCCAGACCAGCAGCTAAAATACCCAGACCATCTGGATGTCTGTCCCATGATAAATCTCCATGATATATGTCTTCGTTTTGATGTTCGAAAGGAAATACAGACCTGCTTAAACTTTTGGCAGAGCTAAAAACATGTTGGTAACACTAGAATGGAACTCAGATGTCTAAACTAGACCGAGGTCATTTCCACGCTAATCATTATGACATGTGAGCATTGTTTCATTCCAGAAATAATCTCTTTAGAAACTCTAAAAATAATGAAAAAAGTTCTGACACACCATAACTTTTAACATACTTGCACCAAAGAAATGAACTGCACGTTTTCCCGGCATGGTATGGCGTGGTATGGAACTTTTTACTTGTCACCATCAATCACTGCCCTAAGTATTATGTATTTTTAGATAAACGGAGAGAAGTGCAGCTCCATTTTTCCTTTAGACTTTCTCTGCAGATTTTTGTAGTTGCAGGGAATCGATGGGTCAAAAAAAAGTAAAGGAAACAAATCATGTGGAACAGAACAGATATTTCACCAAATGAACAAGAATATAACATTTTTTTCAGATATGATTTCAAGAGATGAACTTACAATCAGTAATGGATTTGTAAAGGGTGATACTGATGAACCCAGACTTGATGAATTTTGCTAATATAAGCAATAAAACCTTTTTGATATAAAGTGGTTTAAAACATAGTAAATTCAGAGACTATTACCGTCAAATAAATGTTTGTGGAGGAGAGTCTTTACATGTAATGCCTCTGCAACAAGAACAAAGGTAAGACTCCCATTCTAAACCTGTTTGTGTGACAGTATATCCCCACTATTAGAAAACAGGGTAAAGGCAATGGTGTAAATTGTTTTTGCCATCAGGAAGCCTCAGTAGTAACTATCAGGAGGTTCAGTGAATTAACCCGGCTGGTCACATCATCTTCTTGTATCGAGGCATCAATACGCGGATTAAAAGAGGTTGCAGACTGCCAACTCCATCATGGACACAGCCTTCCATACTATCAAGGACATCTGCCAAAGGCAGTACCTCAAGAAGGAGGCATCTAGCGTTCAGGACCCTCCAAATCCGTGACATGTTTTCGTCTTACTAAGACCATCAGAGAGGAGGCATAGGAACCTGAGCACCTACACTCAATGTTTTTAATAACAGCTTGTTCCCCTCCACCATCAAGTTTACGAATGGTTCAGGAACCTATGAAAACACAACCTCACTATTCTGGTTTTGCACTCTTTATTTATTTATAACTTGTAACAAATATTTTATGTCTTGCACTGTCCTGCTGTCACAAAACAACAAATTTCATGACATACGTCAGTAATAATAAACCTGATTCTGATGCTGATAAAGCTCGATTTTATACCTTGGACACAGGGTGACCCTACTGGTCTCTCTGGTGTGCCTACCCCTCAAAAGTTAAATCAGACAAGGAGCTATTATATACAGTATTAAAGGGCTCTGAGCAAGGGTTACAAAAGGCTTGTTGTAGCTGTGTAGTTTAGTAGAAAATTCTACAACTGTAGCTATAAATTATTGAGATTTGAACAGGTTTTATTTTACATTCTTATGCCCTCTTCTCTTCACCTGCTGTAAATGGGCTGAAGGGTTGAGTTGAAGAGATGGTCTCCCTTTCATTTTCACCAACACAATGATATGTGAGGGTGCTCACCCACCTCCCACGATATCTCATTTTTAATTGCTCAATATTTCACTGATAGATCAATTCAGGGAAGTCAGCCCAATACAAAACAACGGAACTTTCCAAAACTTGAGTCATGCCACTAAAGGGAAAAATTGCCTGGTCAAAACATAGCGAGAGTCAAAGCTGTGTGAAGCAGAACATAAAACCTGCAATGTCGTGTTACAACTTGATAAAGTAGAAGTTTACTTGGAATATTATGTACAATTCTGGTCAGCACACAACAGGAAGGACGAGTTTACACTGGAGAAGTTGCAGAGAAAATGTTGTCTGAATGGGGATGCTCCAGTTATAAGGTGACACTGGGTTTTACATTTTTTTTTGGAGTGGAAGAAGCTGAGGGTTGAAATGATAGAGGCATATAAAATGATGAGGGGGATGAACAGGGTTAAATAGTGAACATTGTATTCCCATGATGGAGGTATGAAAGACAGGAGAGCATAAGTCTACGGTGAGAGGTAAGGGATTTATCTGAGGATTTCAGGGTGAGGTCGGTTGGAGTCTAGAATGCACTCCAGGTGGAGGCAGATACTCTCATGACATTGAAGAACCATTTAGGTAAGTGTTGAACTCAAAGGCATAGAAGGCCATGGACCAGACATGGGTAAATGGGATTAGTCTAGGTAGGAACAATGGGAGGACTGCTTTTGTGCTGTAAAAATTTCTGACTCCATACTGGTTTAGTCACCAATGATGAGTAGTTTGAAATTTTATTTTGATTTTTAAAAGAAATTTGGAATTGGTTTATGTCCATTGTTGTCAAGACCGTAAGATATTGGAGCAGAATGAGGCCATTTGACCCATCAAGTCTGATCCGCCATTTCATCATGGCTGATTCATTTTCCCTCTCAGCCCCAGTCTCCTCCCTTCATACCCTGACTAATCAAGAATCTATCAACCTAATGACTTGGCCTCCACAGCCGCCTATAGCAATGAATTGCACAGATTTACTTCTCTCTGGCTAAAGAAATTCCTCCTCATCTCCGTTCTAAATGGACACCCCTCTATTCTGAGGTTGTGTCCTCTGTTCTTAGACTCCCCCACAATAGGAAACATCCTCTCCTTATCCACTCTATCTAGGCCTTTCAACATTTGACAGCTTCCAATGAGATCCCTCTTCATTCTTCCGAATTAATAGCTAGGCATATTGGAACTTGATTGAAAATATTGAAAATGTTTATCTTTAATAACTTTAAATCTAACAAATCTGTATCTTGTGACTAATTCTGCCTTAACAGTTGAGGCACTGTTGTGAGGTTTGCACCGTCCAAACATACGAAGGTTCTTGTTGTTAGAAGGTCAAGGAGTCATGTGATAAGATGAAGTGCTTTCAAAAAAGAAATTGGGAATATAAAGTTATTCCCTTGTATTAATGTTAAAGCAGTGGTATTTAAAACTTTCTTCTCAGAAAGGCCTTCTTCAAATATTAATACCCTCATAGGAACCATCTGTTCTGGTGTCTGAAAGAATGTTGGCTTGGTCAGGGGTATCAGAAAACATTTTCATTAGCTGACTGCAACAGAAATGATGTGTTGATAATTCACAGAATATTTTGTTGCCAGGATTGTGTCTGCCCATGAATTTGGGATGGGACTGTGCCTATGATTCATGAGCCAATTTACTCAGTTAATAAAAAAAAAGCGCAGATGCCTGAAATCTGAAGTAAAACCAGAATGCTGGAAGTTTGTCAAGCAGTACGTGTGGACAGAAAAGGCCAGGTTGATGTTTCAGCTTGATGATCTTTTGTCATTCCGTTGTTGTAAATGCTATTAGCGGTTGAGGGGCCAAATGCTATTCGCGATTAATGCAACACGGTTACAGCTTCAGCGAACGGGTTCAATTCCTGATGCTGCCTGTTACTGAGCTGTATCTCTAAATAAATAAATCTAGATTTTAACTCTATTCCTTTCATTATTGGTATGGCATGGAGGAGCCAAATGCACAGGATCGGAAAAAAGCTGCAGAAATTTGCCAGCTCAGCTGGCTCTTTCATGGGCCCCAGCCTCCCCCAGCATTGAGGACACCTTCAAAAGGCAAAGCTTCATATAGGCAACATCCATCATTAAGGACTACCATCACTGCTACCATCAGAGAGGAGGGACAGGAGACTGAAGGCACAGATTCAACATTGTAGAACCAGCTTTTTCCCTTCTGTCATCAGATTTCTGAACAGACAATGAACCAACCCATGTACACTACCTCACTATTTTTTGGCTTTCTTCTTGAATGACTTTTTCAATTTTATACATAACATATATATCATATATACTTATCGTAAATTATAATTTTTATGTATTGCACTGTAGTGCTGTCACAAAGCAACAAATATCACAAAATATGCGGATGATATTAAACCTGATTTTTTTTTGGCGTGTGCATGCGTGCGTCCGTGATGATGGATTTTTCATGGCTTTTTACAAGGCGCGGAGCGAGAGAGAGACTGTGTGGTGCGCCACTCCCCGCACAGACATTTTCACAGCATTTTCCCTTTGTTTTACGAGGTCGAGCTGCGGTCTTGACACTCAACCTGGCACGGATGGAAAGCCTGCTCGGGGGCGGACCCGACTAGTTTCGAGCCCGGGAACGTCCACTCCCGGGTCTGGTGCCGATGTCGTTGCGCCACCAGCCGGCCATTAATTAAACCTGATTCTGATTCTGAAATGCTGCTCGACTAGCTCAGTAAACAGTCTATTTAAAGAACAGAGGGAATAAATTACAGCAGCATCTCCCAGCAATTCCTCCAGAAATACTCAGTGAGTGAAATTATTAACATAAATCAATCTCAGCTATTAATTCACTTTAACAATCAAGTCTGATTGACAGGAGAATTACTTAATCATCTCATTGATACATTGTCACCATTTGCAGATAAAGGATGACCCACCTCTTTGATGAATAGATTGTATTTTCAGGATTTTCAGTTTAACTACACAAACACAAGAGATTCTGCAGACACTAGAAATCCAGAGTAACACAAACAAAATGATAAAGAGTCCAAATTGTCGACTCTTTATCCTTTTCCATAGATGCTGCCTGACCTGCTGAGTTCCTCCAGCAATTTATGTGGGTTACTCCACTTAACTACAATTTTACATGTCTCTTAATATGTACAAGTATTAAATTTTATTTCAAAACTGTATTATTTCTAAGGATCTTTGATGTTCTTTATGTTTGCTTGGCACACTAAGAGGAAGCACAAATAATCTTGGTAAGAAATGGTCATTAAACCCACTGAGCTCACTCCTACACCAGCTTAGCCATAAGGAAACATTTTGCAAAGTATCTCTCTTCCATGTCCAACAGTAACTCAAGCAATAATTTTGCATCTTGCACGGTACTCCACTCTATTTATCCTTGACCAGTTTGGCACAGTATTTACGTGGTCCCAGCAGTTTTAATTTTACATGGTGTTGCTGTGCCAAGATTTTCATGAAATTGCCTAGACTTGCTAGTATGGCAGTAAATCTATACAAGTGAAAGATTTGTACAGCTTGTACACATTTCCCAAGACATTTCTACAATTCTGAACAGATGTATGAATAATTTATTCATTAATTTGAAAGTTCTGAGGTAAATGAAGATACATCCCACTGATGGAAATGTATCAGGTTTATGTTGGGTTGGCAGTCGATAACTATAACTAGCACAAAATCCACTTATTCTTATCTTAAGCTGAGAACAGAACTACAAGGCAAAACCTTTTCCTACTGATTGAAGGGAGTTGATTGCCTTATCAAACTCTTGTGCCAACTCGTTCAATCGCAGGAAATTTACCAAAAGTACAATGGAATAGGAAAGGAGGCGGACACTGCATTGTAAAATGCAGATTAGTGCAATAATATTTGCAATGCTTTGAAAATGGGAAATTTTCAACAAAGCGATTAGAATTACAGAAATCACCAGTATCTTTCCATTTGAATTTTTGAAAGTGCAACAGATTGCAAAAAATATACCTGTCTCAGGGGGAATAAATTATCATTGAACAAACCTTGAAACAGTAAAATTCCAATCCTCATAAAATCAGGTCATCAAAAGGCAACATAACATCAATCTTACAAGAGAATAAACCATTATAAAATAATTAAACTATTCCAATCAAATTATAGATGGAACATCCACAGTTGCATAAGGAAGTGAACAATGTTCCAATCTATTTAATGATCAAACTTCATGCTTTTGAATATTCTCATGTCTTTATTGTGCTGTTGGCATAAAAATTAAACTCTATTCTCTTGAAGCTTAGTAAGGTTTTGTCACATGAACAAAGTAACCAGAGAGAAGTAGTTGGTAGATATGAAGTAGCCTCTTTATTTGACAAACTGAGATACAGCAAGCAACATACTGAGACCCTTTTGGAGGAAGAGGCCTGCTCGACCCAACACTACATGACATTTTCTATGCTAATGATCAAGGAACAATTCGATATTTAAAATCATAGTATCTGCAATGCTTTAATTCAACCATATATAACTCTCACTACCCCCCCCCTTCACACACACACACTCCAAAAAATGTTAATCAACATTGTTTGGTCCTTCAATCAATTGCTGTTTTCACAACTCTAGGATCTCATTGTCCAGATTTGCATTTTAATCTACAGTCCATATTCAGATTTAAAGATTGATGGCTGAATTTAGTTTCTGAAGTTATTTGCTGTGTGTCCTAATCTGCCCCCCCCCAGAAAAAATAATACCGTAAAATAAGGAAACTCCTCTGTCCTGCTATTTTAATTTTATTTAGAGGGATACAGCATGGTAACAGGACACTCCGGCCCAACAGGCCCATACTATCCAAGTACACCCATATGACCAATGCACCTACTCACAGAAACATCTTTAGAACCTGGGAAGAAATCGCAACACACAGTGGAAACTGACATGGTCCTTACAAACTCCTTACAGGGCAGTGGAAGAAGCAGAGAGCAGTGGAATTGAACCTGGTTTGCTGACACTGCTAAACACTACACTATCACACCAGCCTAACATCTTGAATAAACTTATGCAAGGAAACCTATGCTTCCAGCTTCAACATAGAATGCCCACTATTCACTAATCCTAATCCATATATCTTTGTAAGGAGGGAGGAAACTGGAGCACCTGGAGAAAACCCTCAAGATCACAGGGAGAATGTACAAACTCCTTACAGACAATGGCAGAACTGAACCCAGGTCACTGGTGTTGTAATAGTGCTATGTATTCACTATGCTACCACACCAACCCTAGTTTAATTGTTGATACTGAATATCAACAATTAAATATATAATTGTATTTAATTATATATTAAATACAATTATATATCTAATTGTTATATAGTTATTTAATTGTATATATCAAATAACAATCAGATTAATATTATTCATTTTAAGTAAATGCATCATGTTTCCTCCGATCTTTCAGACAACAAACATTTTCAATACTTCTTATATTTTGTTTAGCTTTGGAAGACTAAATTTAAATTTCCTCTGTAAATGCACAAAACAATCTCATTGAGAGTTGGACATGAATTATGAATTGTCATAGTTGAAGTTTTCCAATGAAAGAAAGATAATTATCTCTTCTCACAACTACACATTGATTCGAAATAAAAAACAAAAATACCCTGGCGTTGCATACCTAATTGCAGAGATGATGGTGCTTCAACAAATGGAGCACAACATCCTTCAACTGAATCATTTCCTACTTCTCATTGTCTTGTGCTTACAAAAAATTATGATAAAGACTTGAAAGTTTCCTTCATGTGGATGAAATCACATCCAGCAAAGCAGACTTCTATAGCTGTGTCGTGGAGAGTGTATTGAGTGGCCCCATTATGGCCTGGTATGGAATCACAAATGCCTTTCAATGGAAAATCTTACAATCAGCCCAATCACGGGTAAAGCCCTTTCAATCATTGAGCACATCTACATGAAACACTGTCATAGGAAAGCAGCATCCAGCAACAGAGGTCATGATCACCCAGGCCATGCTCTTTTCTGGTTCCTTCCATCAGGAAGAACGTAGAAGAGTCTTGAGACTCGCATCACCAGACTCAAGAAGATTACTGTCCCACAACCATCAGGATCCTGAACAATTATGCAAAATGACTATTCAAAAATAACTATTAGAAAAATAGAGGGTTATGTGGTAGGGAAATTCTAGGCAGTTTCTAGAGTAGGTTACATGGTTGGCACAACATTGTGGGCCAAAGGGCCTGTAATGTGCTGCAGATTTCTATGATTCTATGAACTACATTCACTTGCCCACTAATTGAGATGTTCCCACAACTAAAGATCTCACATTAAGGACTTTTGATCTTGTTATTTCACGTTTTCATTATTTATTACTATTTATTTATATTTGCATGTGTTCACTTTGTTATCTTCTGTACTTGGATCTTTCATTGATCCTGTTATAGTTATTGCTCTCTTAATTTTAAGTATGCTCGCAGGAAAATGAATTGCAGGGCTGTATTTGGTGACATATATGTGCTTTGATAATAAATTTACTTTGAACTTTGGAATATCTCTTCCAATTGGAGATTTGTTGATATTTGCGGTTTTAGCCAGCACTTTCCTGTCAGCTATATAGTTTGAATGAGGTGTAGAATTAAGTTACAGTTGTGTGTGCAGCAGTGAGCAAGGCAGGATTAAATTTGGGCTTTCAACATCTCTACATATACAACTTTCCAAATGTGGTAAACCATATATATATATGTTGTAACTGGGTTAACTGTCTGGACACGCCCCTTTGCTGACTGCCCCTGTGGCTCCTCCCACAGAGTCCTGTATAAAGGTGTTTCACCTTGCCCCTCCCCCTCAGTCCGGGGGCAGACATTCACCGTGGAGGTCGTATTGTACAACGAATAAAATTGAAGCACCTTCAATAACTCCAAAAGACTGAGGTTTGGTAAAATACTGAAAGGCTCTGAGGGTGTTGGGAAGAGGGAGTTCCAACAGGGGGTGCATACGGTCGGGGTCAGGGCCAATGACTCCATCCTCCACGACACACCCAAGGATAGCAAGTCGGGTGGTCCCGAATACACACTTGTCCTTGTTATAGGTGAGGTTGAAAGCTTTACACTATTGGCCCTGACCCCGATCGTATGCGCCCCCTGTTGGAACTCCCTCTTCCCACCACCCTCAGAGCCTTTCAGTATTTTACCAAAGCTCAGTCTTTTGGGGTTATTGAAGGTGCTTCAATTTTATTCACTGTACATTTTAAAGCATGGAACACGTTCTGAGACCAGACAAATTAGACCTCGATCCGCAAACACCTGAAGCTGGAAAAGCTTTCGAACTCTGGCTGGCCTGCTTCGAAGCGTACCTAGAGGAGATTAAAGCGACCGACCCCTTAGTGAAGCGCAGAGTTCTACTCTCCAGGGTCAGTCCACGGGTCTATTCGCTGATCAGAGACCAGCTGAGCTACAACGGCGCGATGAGCGCCCTCAAAAGACAATACCTGCGGCCGATAAACAGCGTCTATGCTGGGCACCACTTAGCGGCTCAGCAACAACGCCACAGGGAATCGAGTGCTGACTTCGTCCAGGCCCTACGGACGCTCGTGCCGACCTGCAATTGCCAGGAGCTGACAGTGGCACAGCATGCAGAGCTCCTAGTGAGAGACGCCTTCGTCACGGGGACCAGGTCAGTGTATGTGCGCCAGCGCCTGCTGGAAAAAGTCGATCTTACCTTAAGTTCGGCGATCGAGCTGGCCGATACGCTGGAGGCCGCTCTGCACAACTCTGAGGCTCTCCAGGCACGCGATCCCCCAATGACCTCGTGGGCGCCACAGACCCTGCAACCCGCCGCGAATTGACTTCAGCTGTCACCAGTCGCGAGTCCGCAAAGTGCTACTTCTGCGGATTGGAGAAGCACCCCCGGAAACGCTGCCCGGCTTGACAAGCTACCTGCTCCAGCTGCGGAAAGAGGGGCCACTTCGCCAAGGTCTGTAAGTCAAAACCGCGAGCGGGATCCAGCAGCGCCGTGTGCGAGACGTGGGGGTCGCCATCTTGCCTGCCGCCATCTTCCCTGCACGCCGCCACCATGTATGAGACATGGGGGCCGCCATTTTCCCTGCACGCCGCCACCGTGTGCGAGACATGGGGGCGGCCATCTTGGTCGGCGCCACCTCCCACTGCCTACGACCAACGGGTGCTCATGGGGCACCCCACCGCGCCGGACCAAGACAGCGACCCAACCCTGGCTTCCGTGACCCTCGACCAAAGTGCTCCCCACCAGCTCGCAAGGTCAATGGCGGACATCCTGGTGGAGGGGCACAGGACAAGCTGCCTGTTTGACATGGGCAGCACAGTTTTATCCACCCCCACGCGGTGCAGCATTGCGGACTCGTGATACGGCCGGTAAGTCAGAGGGTCACCATGGCTTCCGGGTTGAATACAACAGACATCCGGGGGGGTTGTGTAGCGACACTAGTGGTGCAGGGCACAGAATATCAAGACTTTACGTTACTGGTCTTGCCTCAACTGTGTGCCCCTGTGCTATTGGGGCTCGACTTCCAGAACCACCTGAAAAGTGTGACAATGAAGTATGATGGGCCCCTCCCACCAATTACTGTCATAAATCCCCAGTTTTGTAGAGATATGTCACGTACCCCGCTACTGACCACACACACACACCGACCCGCGCATCCCACCCAACATCAAGCCAACTGCCACACTACCGACACCACTTGCGGCCTCTCCACCCTCAGGATCCCTCCCCCACTGCTGTTTGCCAACCTGACCCCCGACTGTAAACCTGTGGCAACTAAAAGCAGGAGGTACAGCGCGGGGGACAGAGCTTTCATTAAGTCGGAGGTGCAGCAGCTGCTCAGGGAGGGGGTCATTGAGGCAAGCACAAGTCCTTGGAGGGCGCAGGTGGTCGTTGTCCGGAACGGGGAGAAGAATAGGATGGTCGTGGACTATAGCCAGACCATCAATAGGTTCACGCAGCTCAACACATATCCTCTACCCCGCATCGCGGATATGGTCAATCAGATAGCACAGTACAAGGTGTACTGGACCATAAACCTAAAATCCGCTTACCATCAGCTCCCCATCCACCGGGAGGACCGCCCTTACACCGCCTTCGAGGTGGACGGCAGGCTTTATCAATTCCTGTGCGTCCCCTTCTGTGTCACGAGTGGTGTATCTGTCTTCCAGAGGGCAATGGACTGGATGGTGGACCAGTGCCAACTGAAGGCCACGTTCCCATATCTGGATAACATCACCATCTGCGGTCACGACCGGCAGGATCATGACAACAACCTCCAAAAATTTCTCCAAGTGGCCAAAGCTTTCAATCTCACCTATAACAAGGACAGTGTGTATTCAGGACCACCCGACTTGCTATCCTTGGGTGTGTCGTGGAGAATGGAGTCATTGGCCCTGACCCCGACCGTATGCGTGCCCTGTTGGAATTCCCTCTTCCCAACACCCTCAGAGCCTTTCAGTATTTTACCAAACCTCAGTCTTTTGGAGTTATTGAAGCTGCTTCACCAAAGTAAGTTCTTAACATTTTATTTGCAATGCTGTTTCAGAAGTGCCAATTGTAACTTGGAAGTATCCACTTCCCATTGAATCATCAGATATATGAACTCAAATCCTATTGCAACACTCTGGTGAAGTCCTGAGGGAGTGCTGCATTGTCACTGCACATTTTCAGGGGAACAAAATAACTTCTGTAGCACTATTAACATGTATTTCTTTGCCATTTATAGATGTGTGCTTTGCTCAAATCACTTAGTTAAATTAAAACTATAATCATACACCATCAGGTTCAGTAGCAGTTATTGCCCTACAACCATCACGCTCCTGTACCGGTGCGGATAACTTCACTCACCTCAACACTGAACTGACTCCACAACCTGTAGACTCACTTTCCAGGACTCTACAACTCATGTTCTCAATATTATTCATTCTCTTATTTATTTATTGTTTGCATGATTTGTCCTCTTTTGCACATTGAATCTTTGTCAAGTACAGTTTTTCATAAATTCCATTATATTTTTTTATTTTCTTGTAAATTCCTGGAAGAAAATGAATCTGAAGGCAGTGTATGGTGGCATATATGTACTTTGATAATAAATTTCTTTTGAACATTGAGTCCTCATCAAAAGTACTCCATTAGATGCAGAAAATTTAACCTATTTGAAAAAACATCACAGTCCCCCTTTCTCCTGTTTTCTTTTAAAGGCATTTCACCCCAATCACCTGCCTATTTGTAGTGCAAAACTTGACCTCTTATGCCTATTCTTCAGCCAATATTACAATGGAAACACAGCACTATCACCTTGTCTATGAGGCTCATATTTTGCGCACATCCAGCTACAGTTTCTACGGTTACAATCAAAATTCAAAGTTCAAAGTACATTTTATTATCGAAGTATGTATACATTATGCAACCTTAAAATTCATCTCCTAACAGGCAGGCACAAAACAAAGAACCCCAAAAACAAACTCCATATATGTGAAAAAAGACTGTCGAGCAATAGCACCACACTTAAAAAACACCTAATTGCCAGCCAAGAACATTGGGGCACACTGATACTATGGAACAGGAGTCGTATGTCTTTCTTGTTGCTGCTCCTTTCCTCATCTTCTGGTGCATCAGGTGGCAACCTTGCCATTTCTTCAGCATTTCGTCTGTGTTGCTAGCTCACTCAACCCAACCCAGCACGGATGGAAAACGTGCAAGGAGCCGGTCGGATTTGGACCCGGGACCACTTTCCTGAAGGCTGCTGCTAATGCCACCACATCATCGGCCAGTTATGTTTTTCCTTGGTGAGATTATAATGGCAGCAATACATCATCCAATGAGATAGATGTAGATAGCAAACTGATGTAAAGAGAACTTAATCAGTAAACAGAATCTACTTAAAGTGCAGAGGAATCATAAATATCAGGATCTTCACCCAAAAGTAGCAACGCACTGTAATTTGTCCAAAAAGTAACAGTGAGCTGAGGCTGGTTAAATGCAATTTAAAACCATAATGTCAATCTCAGTAATTTTGTGATCTGAGCTCATCCCATTCTTGCTGAGTGTACTATTGTCACTAAACTGATATTCTTCTTAATGCAGAACAGAATTCTTGAGTGTGATCTCCGAATGTAGATGCTTCACTCTGCTTCCACTAAATAGCTTCAAGTACTCAGTCACACTAATGCCCGAGTACCTTTCTGCTTTTCTCCAATTATCTTGTAAATATACATGAGAGAATTTCTGACTGAACAATATAATCTTGACGACTTATCATCACTGTGAGGGAAAAATAAATTTGGGGGCAATTTTCTGATCTTTATTACTTAAGACGATAACAATTTTGCTCGATCCATGACACAATATCCTATTCACACCCAATTTAACTTTGCACTGCTCAAGTTTATGGAAATATATGTATTTTTTTAAAAAAGTACATCTTTGTTATAAGCACAAGTTATAATTATAAAAAATAAATTACAAAAAAAAATCTAAATGCAACAATTAAGAAAATGAACTGTAGGTGATCAGCTCTATCTCAAATGCAAAGAAAATTTATTATCAAAGTACATATATGTCACCATAAACATTATCTGGAGATTCATTTTGTTGCAGGCATTTACAGGAAGATAAAGAAATACAATAGGATTAATGGAAAGCTTTACATATCAAAGACTGACAAACATCCAATGTGCAAAAGAGGACAAATACTACAATAATTTAAAAAAGTAAATAAATAATACTGAGGCCATGAGTTGTTATGTCCTTGAAAGTGAGTCTATAGGTTGTGGAGTCAGTTCAGCGTTGAGGTGAGTGAAGTTATTCATGCTGTTTCAGGAGCCTGATGGTTGCAGGGTAATAACGAACCAACATGTCGCGGTGGATTAAAATGTTGTTGAGATGTGGCTAATCCAACTTCTTCTGCCAAAGGCAATATTTAAAACTTGACATGACAGAAGAAGTTATACTCTGACCAAACATGTTCAACTACATCGGGGCCAGGAAGGTATATGGCACATTGATATTTAAAACCCACACTGATCATTTCTCAACTCCTAGGTTTTATGAAATCATTCCATTCTTAGGATCTCTCAGGTGACGTTATGGTTGATATATCCTCTTTTCTGACTGGTAACATTTCATTGACTGAATCTGATACATTCACGAGATGATGTATTTATCAAATTCCATCCAGCAATTTGAGTATTGCACACTATTCTCATATTATTTTAGTAATCTGTTCTGTATTACTAAATCCTTTTGCTTATTATTAGAGTTATAAACTTATACAGCACAGAAACAGAACTTTGGCACAAAATATCTATTATTTTATTTTATTGAGATACAGCATGAAATAAGAACTTCCGGCCCTTCGAGCCACGCTGCCCAGCAATCCCCCATTTTAACCCTAGACTAATCACAGGACAACTTACAATGAGCAATTAAACTACCAACCAGTACATCGTTGGATTTTGGGAGGAAACCGGAGCTTCCGGAAGAAACCCTCGCGGTTACGAGAAGAGCATACAAACTCCTTACAGACAGCAGCAGGAATTAAACCCAGGTCGCCTGTACTGTAAAGCATTGTGCTGGACACTACACTACCAGGCCATCCATACTAACCAAATTGCCTACCTGACCTTGTTCCATTTTCCTTTGTGTGACCCATACTGTATATCCCCGATCCTTTCCTATCCAAGTTCCTGCCTGAATTTCATTAAAAATGTTATAGTTGTACCTCCCTCTACCACTTTCTCTGGCTTCCCATTACAAATTCCCACCACCATTCATGTGAAAAACTTACCCCTCAGGACTCATTTCAATCATCAGGAAGGATATGGAACACCATCTCAACCATGAACCACGGGGGTGTGGCAGCATCATGTCGTAGGGGTGCTTTACTGCAGGAGGGACAGGTGCACTTCACAAAATAGATGGCATCATGAGGAAGGAAAATTATGTGGATATTTTGAAGCAACATCTCAAGACATCAGCCAGGTAATTAAAGCTCGGTCACAAATGGATCTTCCAAATGGACAATGACCCCAAGCATATCTCCAAAGTTGTGGCAAAATTGCTTAAGGACAACAAAGTCAAGGTATTGGAGTGGCCATTACAAAGCCCTGACCGCAATCCGATAGAAAATTTGTGGGCAGAACTGAAAAAGCGAGTGCAAGCAAGGAGGTCTATAAACCTGACTCAATTACATCAGTTCTGTCTGGAGGAATGGAACAAAATTCCAGCAGCATATTGTGAGAAGCTTGTGGAAGGCTATCCAAAATGTTTGACCCAAGTTAAACAATTTAAAGGCAATGCTACCAAATATTAACAAAGTGTATGTAAACTTCTAACCCACTGGGAATGTGATGAAAGAAATAAAAGCTGAAATAAATCATTCTCTCTATTATTCTGACATTTCACATTCTTAAAATAAAGTAGTGATCCTAACTGATCTAAGACAGGGTATGTTTTCTGGGAATAAACGTCAGGAATTGTGAAAAACTGAGTTTAAATGTATTTGGCTAAGGTGTATGTAAACTTCTGACTTCAACTCTAGATACATGGAGCTTAGGAAAATGGAGGGCTGTGTGGTCAGGAAATTCTTGGCAGTTTCTAGAAATGGTTACATGGTGGCACCACATTGTGTGCTGAAACAGGGCCGGATTAACCTAGTAGCAAAAGTAGCATATGCTACAGGCCCCGCACTAAATGCTTGCAAGCTGCAGTCTGGTGAAATCGGCATCTCACCGTATTCTCACGACGATCTGGCAATGCTGTTGTTTTCATTTCGGGAGAGCTGCACAGTATGTGTGTGCAGGCGTGTGTTGGCTCCTTGATGTGTCGTGGTGACCTTTGTGCTATCTCCCACGGTCCCAAGCCGCTGCAGTGTGCGCTGTTACGCCGCTGACTTTGACTGTGTACTTTTTTTGCCATCTGGACCCGTTGAAAGATTTATGAAGTTTTTGGACATGGAAGGTCATAGTGCTGAACAGCTTGCTGAAAGTTTACTTGACTTTTTAAAGGAAAATGACATTGATATAAACGACTGCCGTGGTCAAAGTTATGACAATGTCAGCAATATGAGTGGCAAGTATAGTGGCTTACAAGCATGAATTAAAGAGCTGAATGAGTTTGCAGATTACATTCCATGTTTTGCACATTCACTAAATTTGGTTGGAAAATGTGCTGCTGAATGTTGTCAAGAAGCATTAATTTTCTTTCAATTTGTAGAAAGCCTGTACACATTTTTTTCTGCTTCTGCTTATCGGTGGGATCTCCTTTCTGCTGCATTACCTGATGGTGGTGCTCATTTGCCCATTGTGAAAAGAATGTCAGATACCAGGTGGTCAGCTCGTGCAGATGCAACAAAAAAAAACAAGATGGGCCTCGCTTGGGCACCATCTACCTAGCTTCCTTGATGACATAATCATGTTACTTTCCTTGTTGTGGAGTGATCTGTGTCAAACATGAAGGCATAAGATCAAAGGCAAGAGTTTTTTTAAAAGGACATCAGGGGAAGCTTCTTCACGTAAGGCTTGGTGCATAGTTGGAAAGTAGTGGCTGAGGCGGGCACACTAGCAAAATTTAAAAGCCATCTAGGTATGTGCATGGCGAGGAGGAACTTAGGGTCAATCTGGGCAGTTGGGACTAGCTCTCTAAGTAACAGTTGGCACATCCTTGTGATATGATTCTGACTATAAGTAATTGCTGTCTTTTCTCGCTTTCATTTATGGAGCGAAGTAGATATCTCTCTGGATGTGATTTCTCGACTATGGGTGAACCAAGTTCAGTGGCTCCCTGACACTGACGCATGTAACACAAGCTGCTGAATAAAGACCAAGATTATGAAGGGTGAGTGAATTTCCCTACCACTTCCCGTACTTTTTCCTTCGCTTGAAACTCCTTATGAAGTACTTGGCAGGAAAATAGGGAAACATGCCTAAAAGGCAAAAAATACCGTGGAAAATGGAATTTCAATCCATTTACAAAAAAGTCATGGAAATATTTAGTAGGTGGATCTAGGAAAACAGGATATAAAATTAACTGAAGGAATAGGTTTATCTTTTTGCATTCTAGTAGTGACATCAATGACAGCGTTCTTTAAATAATCTGTTTTAGAGTCATAGAAAAGTACAGCACAGAAACAGGACTTTTGGCCCATCTAATTCATGTTGAAACCATTTAAACTGCCTGCTCCCATCGACCTGCACCAGGGCCATACCTCTCCATACCTCTACTATCCATGTACCGATCCAAACTTCTTTAAACATTGAAGCTGAGTTTGCATGCACTGGCTGCTCGTTCCACACTCATATAATGGTATTCAAAGTTTAAAGCAAATATATTATCAAAGTACATACTGTATATGTTACCACATACTGAACTGAGTTTCAATTATTGCGGGTGTTCATAGTAGAAGCTTCTGTAAGTCAAACCCTATGTCCTTCTCATGAGAGGTGAAAATGGGTAAGGCTGGACAACAAGGCTTTAGTGAATCTGTATAGGCCAGTCCCCCGTACAGTGGATACAATGGATTACAGAAACATTGATGACTTCCAACCGGGAGGTCATCCATGACCTATGCTCCACTGGGAGATAATGCCCAAGAAGAAGAAGAATTCATAGTAGAACAGAGAAATACAATGGAATCAATGAAAAACCACTTACACATAAAGACCAACAAGCAACCAATGTACAAAAGACAAACCGTGCAAATACAAAATAATAATAACAAATAATTACATAAATAAATAATACTGACAATATTAATCTGAGAACAGATATTCCTTAGTTGTTAGTTATTTGTAAAATAGCCAGCACACTCCTTCTCTCTTGAGAACAGCAGGAAATTATTGAAGTTCGCAAATGAGCCAAAGTATGTTTAGTTTGACATTACATGCTAAAGTACAGCTGTTCTCCAATTTCAATGTTCCAGTAAGGGGTGGTATGGAAACCCCAAAGCCCAAGAACAGAAAAAAGCCTCCAAAAACTGGTGGATGTAGCCCAATCTATCACAGGAAAAGTACCATTGAGTCTATCTACGTAAGAAAACAGCTTCATTATCCATCAGCCATGCTTGCTGCTCACATTTGCAATTTGGAAGGAGATGCAAAGCCTTAGGTGCTACACCACCAGGTTCAGGAACAGTTAATATCTCTCAGCCATCAGGCTCCTGAACCAGTGTGGATAACTTCACTCATCTCAACACTGAACTGATTCCACAACCTATGGACTCACATTCAATGTGTATATGTATGTATGCAGTTATAATATGCTATTTATTTGCTTTTGCCTTCTTTTGCACATTGGTTGCTTGTCAGTCTTAATGTGTAGGTTTTCATTGATTCTGTTGTATCTCTTTGTTCTACTGTGAATGCCTGCAAAAGGGTGCCACGAAGCATAGCGGTTAGTATGATGCTATTACACCTTGGGGTGATCCAGAGTTAAAAACATAGAACACAGAATAGTACAGCACAGTACAGGCCCTTCAGCCCACAATGTTGTGCCGACCCTCAAACCCTGCCTCCCATATAAGCTTCCACCTTAAATTCCTCCATATACCTGTCCAGTAGTCTCTTAAACTTCACTAGTGTATCTGCCTCCACCACTGACTCAGGCAGTGCATTCCACGCACCAACCACTCTCTGAGTAAAAAACCTTCCTCTAATATCCCCCTTGAACTTCCCACACCTTACCTTAAAGCCATGTCCTCTTGTATTGAGCAGTGGTGCCCTGGGGAAGAGGCGCTGGCTGTCCACTCTATCTATTCCTCTTATTATCTTGTACACCTCTATCATGTCTCCTTTCACCCTCCTTCTCTCCAAAGGGTAAAGCCCTAGCTCCCTTAATCTCAGATCATAATACATACTCTCTAAACCAGGCAGAATTCAATTCTAGCATCTCTGCATCCCCGTGGAGTGTGTGTGTTTTCCCCAGGAGCTCTGATTTCCTCCCGTAGTCCAAAGATGTACCAAGTAGGTTATTTGGTCATTGCAAGTTGTCCTGTGATTAGATTAGATTTATTTGGGGTTGTCGGGTTGCTGAGACAGCACGGCTTAAAGTGCCAGAAGGGCGTATTTCGCATCGTATCACTAAGTAAATAAAAATAAAAGAAAATTAATATCGAGGTAGCATATCGTATAGTGACACATATGTACTTCAATAATAAATGTACATGAAACTTTGACTTTGAGACTAAACCCCAAAATATCACATCCCCAAATGTTGAAATCTTTGAATAACCTGTTAAGACAGGAGTAAGCCCATCAACACTGTATCAAGGCAGATTAAAGCACAGCCAAACAAATGGGTTGGGAATGAGCTTTGTGCTTTATGTTTTTTATCTGTTATGCTGTTCTGTTCTGTGTACTGTTTGGGCACGTGGCCAAGTGGTTAAGGCATTGGACTAGCTACCTGAAGGTCGTGAGTTCAAGCCACAGCCAAGGGAACGTGTTGTGTCCTTGAGCAAGGCACTTAATCACACATTGCTCTGCGACGACACTGGTGCCAAGCTGTATGGGTCTGAATGCCCTTCCCTTGGATAACATTGGTGTCGTGGAGAGGGGAGACTGAGACTTTCCAGGCGCAGATCCATGGTCTCGCAAGACTAACGGATGCCCTTAATTTAATTTACTGTTTGGGTTACTGTTGAAGGTAAGAGATAGGGGAACTGTATGCCATCCAATTAGGATGGCCGGATTTAGGGGAGGTTTCTCTGGTAAGGGGCACTAAGGTCGGGCGTGGGTCTTTGTTGGGGGAGAAGAGAGAAGACGTTGGAGAGAAGAGGTCATAGGAGTCGACCCGGAGCGGAGCCGTGATTCAATGAAGTCCAGGGAAATCAAAGGAGGATCGGCGAAGGGGAAACCGTGAGCTCCAACTTGTGCACGTTGGACTAATTTCATTAAAATGGGCCTTTTCTTTTTTTGCTGTTTCTTTACTAAGTCTTTAGTTAAATTAAGAATTATAAAGCCAAATTTTTTAATTGCATATAGTGTACTATCTGTTATTTTGTGGTACTTATTTGTAACAGGGTAATGAATCACGCAGCATCCACACAAATGGAGGGGGGGGGGTTGGGGGCTTGTGCTTCAATCTCCCATGTTTGGCGAGGCCAGAGATGGTCATTCCCTAGACTTACGCAGCCCACAGAACCAGAGTCTTTCACCAACATTCAATGAACAACAGCAAAACAGACCAACTGCTTATTAAAGCCCCATCTAAAACAGAGGCTGAAATTTTTAAAAAACAGCATTTGGAGACATGATAGACAAAAAAAAACTACAGAGAAAAAATGCTTAGATTTTGTTAATAGCAGAAGCACTGGGAGAGAAGTTAGAGATCCCACAGAGGCTGAGAGGAAGAATAGAGATCTCAGAAAGGAGGAGTGCTGGTGAACTTCTGAAAGATGGAATTAACACGTCAGAAATCTAGCCCATGATGAAAGAGGCCTGTTAATTCAGAGTGCACAATCCAGGACTTTAAACAATGGATTGCTGAGTGTTTTTCTCTTTGTTATTTGTAAAGACCTGAATATGACTACCAAACTCACCTGGACTAAACAGTGTTACAATTTAAACTCACTCAAAACTAGTAAAACACTCTGAATGTGAACTTATTCCAGTCCAGGTGGAGGGACTTAACCTCAAACATCAACTGTCCATTTCCCTCCACAGATGCTGCCTGATCTATTGAGTTCCTCCAGTACTCCGTGTGTTGTGTGCAAACTTATGGCATTTCCCTTCTTTACATCGCCTGACTTGTCGATGTTTTATTCTTCATTCTATCAGTTGGTGTAATAAAATTAACAGAAAGTTTGATTGAAGGAAAATGTCTCTCACTCACATTTTTATTGTCCATTGCCTCTCTGTCAAAGCAGCTATATCCAAACTCAAGATATATTTTATACAAACTATTTAGAAATGGGATCTTCTTATTCAGTACAGATGTTTGCCCAGCGTGAATGAGATTACTTCTTTATGGAAAATGAATTCAGAGAAAGACTATAAATCCTTTTGAAGTAAATGTAGTTTGATTACAGAACAAGCATAATCTATTTAACCCAGGCTACCAATTTGGTCTCTAATATAACCAATATAAGCCAGCAGCAAATAGAATAATGTGCAATTGGAATTATTTCTAATGTTTTGGAAGTTTAAGAGACAGGCATTTTAATTTGATACAACACAAAAAGCTGAAGGAATTCAGCAGCACCTGTGGAGGGAAATGGACAGCTGACCTTTCATCCGGACTTATAGTATTGCTCACAAAATTCTGGAGGAATTCAGCAGTTCATACAGCATCTATGGAAGAAATAAAGGTCTGGTGCTCAGGCTGAGATCCTTCATCAGGACAGGGAAGGAAGGGGGAAGAAGCACCTTCCTTGCCAGTCCCAATGAAAGGTTTTGGCCTGAAGCCTTTATTCCTATGGAGCACCATGCACATTATTCTATTTGCTGCTGGCTTATATTGGTTATATTAGAGACCAAATTGGTAGCCTGGGTTAAATAGATTACGCTTGTTCTGTAATCAAACTAGATTGCCTGACCTGCTAAGTTCCTCCAGCATTTTGCGTGTGGGTTTTACTCTGGGATTTTCAGCGTCTGCAGAATCTGTTAGGTTTACTGTATCGCTCAACTGTTCAGCTCAGTTCCTCAACACTTCAGAAAAAAAGAGGGAGGAAGTTGTCCTACATTTTGTTTGGCAAAACGACGCTGATGATGGAAAACTTCAAAGGTATGGACTAAATCTCATGTTCAAGTTGTACTGCAGATATTTATCCATGTTCAGTACTTGTTGCAGTGTTAATAAGCTGTTACATCTTACAACCTGAAGTTCCTATCATCCAGAAATATGCTTTCTATTTATTTTCTGCAACTATGATGTATAATTCCTCATCCTTAATAAAAAAAAACCTGATTTAGGTTTGTAGCTTAAGTCCCACATTGTGATGGTGTTTGTATTCTTCAGCCATCCAATGGCAAGGAGAGCATTACACAAATCTTGTCAGTTCCTCCGATGACAGTGCTCCATTGAACCCCCAGGCAACGTTGCCTGATATTGCGCATAAATTGTCACACCAGGCTTCATAGGGAATGTGGTCTCATTTACAGAAATGGCCCTTGGCAATTTGTTGGGAGATATATTTGCTGGAAGCCCTAAAATGTAACAAAATTTTTCACTATCTGCATTCCTTTTTTTTTGAAGAACACATTTCACTACAGTAATTAGGATCTGAAAGTTGTTTAACTGAATTCCCAGCCCCTCACAAACGGTTTGAAATCAGTCCATGCAAGTTTGACCAATGGCGGGATACATCATTTCTGCAGAAAGGAGCCTTTGTGACAACCTGTCTCCCTTTCATGTGTGATGTTTCATTGGCTGCAAGGCCATGGAATACTGTGTTCATTACTGGGCAACACAACAGGTTCCAGCATTCCTATGTTGCCGACATTAGGTTTCAGATGATTAATAGCTCATTAATTTAATTGCCATTTTATTTAGTGCCAATACGCAAACTAATTTTGAAATCCTTTTTGATATTTCAGGCTTCTTTTAATATTTTTAAAAATACGTTTTTATATACCTCTGTCATCGATGCACAGAAATAGATGCTCAGGACTGTAAACTCAACTAAATCCATCATGGACACTAGTCTCCCCACCATCAAGGACATCCTCAAAAATCAATTCCTGAAAAAAGCAGCATCCATCATTAAGGACCCTCAGCATCCACAACATGCCCCTGTTCTCATTGCGACCATCAGGGAGGTGGAACAGGAGCTTAAAGACACACACTCAATGATTCAGAAACAGCTTCTTTACCTGAATGGACCATGAACACTACCTCACGTTCTGCACTTTTCTTGCACTAATTATTTATATTTTAAAAATATTTCTTATTGAAACTTATAGTAATTCTTTATGTACTGCACTGTTGCTGCAAAACAGCAAATTTCATGACATACAGTATGTGTGATAATAAACCTGATTCGATTCTCACTTATTCCCCTAATGATTTAAAATTTTACTGTATTACTGATAATGAAGTTTATTCATTTATAGTACTTGTGTTATATTTAGCTAGCTATCAAATTAAAACCAGGAGGTGTGAATCTCGATTGGTGACCACAAATATTTAGGATGGAAGCTGGGATAGAAAGGGGAGCATTACATACAGTCTAATGCATTTCACCTTTCTCAAATGTTCCTGCGCACACTGGAAGTACCGCTAACAAAACCACATTTTTTTCCCAATTTCCTCAAGCCTTGAGGTGATCGAAGAGTGTTGGAATATCAGGCAGATGAAATGACTTGTCACGGCCAAGCCTGCAGGTGTTCATTTCAAAGGCACAATCATTCTGAAGTCATAGATTAATTGGATTGGAGATATTTCACCACACCTGTATAGGGGCTGGGGGACTCATATTGTATGTCTTGTAAATGACAGTTCAGCAAGCCATAATCATGCACGGGTAATGATAAGAGACAGCCTCTGAATACCCTAAATAGCAAGTGGCTGCAAGATGAGCTGCTGAAGTCCCTGTTGGTCTGGGTCAACTATGGAAGGTGTGTCCCAGCTGTTACGTGATACGCAAGCCAGGGTAATACGATGTGGAGAGCAAGCTCTTGCCCATATAGCAAGCTCATCCTCTCTGCACAGCTGATGAATCCAAGTGAGCGGCAGAACCTGATACAGTAGGGACCAGCAGCATTGCAGGAGTTGCCAGTTAGCATTGACCTCAACGTAGGACTGCCTTAAAGACTCCGGTTCTGAATTTTTTCTTGAGGGTTTACTCCCGAAGCCTTCCCCATGAGTGGGTATAGCCGCAAGGCAACGGAGGTTTGAGATCAAACTTTTCCTTCTGCTAGATGAGCTGCCAACCACGGTGGATGAGCCCCATCTGGCCAAACTGATTGGCTTTATGGCACCAGTAACCCGCCCTGGCCCGTCCTCCTGTCAGTAGAAACAATTCCACCTTGCTTAATGGCTAAGCCACATTTGGAAGCCAGGAACTGAACTTGGTAGTCAGAGGCTATTTGAGATGCACGGTAGTGTGTAAAAAGAGCTACCTTTCAGTCAAATCCGCATTCAAGATCTAAAAAGCAGAGCTATGCAGCAGTGTTCTCTGGGTTGGACAAGCAATATCAGGGTTGTGTAAAAAGAACCACCTTTCGATCAGGACTGTGATTAAGATTTAAAAGGCAGAGCTTCACCGCAGATTCTCTGAGTTGAGCAGCGACCAATCAACAAGAAGGACTCATTAGAAAGGGCCAATAAAAATAACTCAAGTGCAAACAGAATGGCCATTCCTTTGAGTTTGCCAGCCTTTAGATTGGGTTTCACTCATTAGGATTAGGCAAGATCAGGCTTGGGCTAAGTAAAATATAGAACATAGAACATAGAGTAGTACAGCACATTACGGGCCCTTCGGCCCACAATGTTGTGCCGACCCTCAAACCCTGCCTCCCATATAACCCCCCACCTGAAGTTCCTCCATATACCTGTCTAGTAGTCTCTTAAACTTCACTAGTGTACCTGCCTCCACCACTGACTCAGGCAGTGCATTCCACGCACCAACCACTCTCTGAGTGAAAAACCTTCCTCTAATATCCCCCTTAAATTTCCCATCCCTTACCTTAAAGCCATGTCCTCTTGTATTGAGCAGTGGTGTCCTGGGGAAGAGGCGCTGGCTATCCACTCTATCTATTCCTCTTATTATCTTGTACACCTCTATCATGTCTCTTCTCATCCTCCTTCTCTCCAAAGAGTAAAGCCCTAGCTCCCTTAATCTCTGATCATAATGCATACTCTCTAAACCAGGCAGCATCCTGGTAAATCTCCTCTGTACCCTTTCAACTGCTTCCACATCCACAAATATCTGACAAGTTTCTCTCTTTCTCTCTTTATGTTCTCATTTGTTCATTCCTCGTCTGTTATGGCATAGTAGATTAGTGAGAATGGCTCTAGGGGCAGTGTTTTTTACTGTGTGCAGGATGTGGGAAGTCTGGGAGATCTCCAGTCTCTCAGATAAACACATGTGCACCAGCAACCCAACTCAAAGTTGCTGGTGAACGCAGCAGGCCAGGCAGCATCTCTAGGAAGGTAACCTCTTACTAACTCTTCCTTCAGTTAGTACTGACGAAGGGTCTCGGCCTGAAACGTTGACTGTACTTCTTCCTAGAGATGCTGCCTGGCCTGCTGCGTTCACCAGCAACTTTGAGTTGTGTTGCTTGAATTTCCAGCATCTGCAGAATTCCTGTTGTTTACATCTGCACCAGGTTCACTGAGCTGCAGCTCCTGAGAGAACGTATTAAGAACTGAAGCTGCAGCTCGATGATCTTCAATACGTATGGGAGAACGAGGAGGTGGTAGACAGCAGCTACAGGGAAATAGTCATCCCTAGATTGCAGGAGACAGATAACTGGGTGACTGTCAAGAGAAAGAGAGGAAATACACAGGCAGTGCAGAGTACTCCTGTGGCTGTTCCCCTCATTAATAAATGTAAAACTTTAGATATTATTGAGGGGGGACAACCTACCAGGAAGAAACCATAATGACTGGATCTCTGGCACTGAGGCTGGTGCTGTGGCTCAGAAGAGCAGAGAGGTGAAGAGGACTGAGAGGACTGCAGTGTTAATAGGAGATTCCATAGTCAGAGGAACAGATACGAGATATTGAGGCTGTGATAGAGACACCCAGATGGTATGTTGCCTCCCATGTGCCAGGATCAGGGATGTCTCGGATTGGGTCCATGGCATTCTTAAGGGGGAGGGTGAACAGCCAGAAGTCTTAGTACATATTTGTGACGAGACTCCTTGATGAGGCTGGCTTGGACCCAATTGCTGGAGTAACTGAGGCAAGGATCGAGATGTGGTTTCAAACTGGATCATGAATCTGAGCACAAAATAAAAACAAGACAAAGTCATGAGTAGGCTTACAATTGAACACCGAACTTCATTTCAGGAGGTCTTTAAATGCTCAATCCTTGGTGCCCAAAACATGAAAAAAACTGGTCCCTGTCTTCTCCTGTGATTAACCTTTACTTCAGCCCGAGTAGAAGCTAACATAATCTCCCTTGTCCTAGATCATCCCTCCTTGCAGCGTCGAACAACATCTTCAACCCCAGCCTCTGCCGCCTGCTCAGGGAAGAGAGGTGGAGAACACCCAAGATGGCATTTGAAAGGAGACATCCCATGTACTGAATGCTGTAAAGTGTTGTGGGCAACCTCCGCCCACATCAAATGGTCTCTGCACTCGTTCAGTTTTTCAGAGGCCAGGTGTCTGAGGGCACGTTCCATATCGTGGTTCACTCACTCTGTCCGGCCATTGGACCCAGAGGAAAGACTTGCTATTGCCTCGATCAGTTTGCAAAATGCCCTTCAGAATTGTGATGCGAATTGTGGACCGTAATCCAACATAATATTCACTGGAAAACATATTGACAGACATTCCTCGCCATTCCAGTCCACGGATATCTTCTCTTAATGAACTTGATGGTCCTGGCAATACCTAGGTGAGATGTCAGTCTCAATGCACGTCCCCACTGGAGAACCTGAGACTGGATAGGACTAGGAACAACCAGCTGACCTGGAGGGCCGTTCTGGTGACTCTCCCCTTGTACCTGGGTCTTGCAAACAAGTGTCTTATCACCTTGGGTGGGACAAATGGCAACAGGCTGCTTTTCTCGTTTCAATTCATCAATCTGATGGGACAAGGCATCTGGCTTCTGAGTCTTCGATCCGCATCAATAGGTCAGGATGAAATTAAAACAGTTGAAGAAAAGAGACCATCTGGTCTGCCTGGAATTCAGTCTCTTGGCCTCCTGAATATAAGCCAGGTTCTTGTGGTCTGTCCATCTGATAAAAGCATTCTTGTCCTCCTCAAGCCAGTGATGCCATTCCTCCAGAGCCAGCTTGAGCACGAGCAGCTCTCTATTCCCAATGTCATAATTCACCTCTGCTGGGGATAGTCACCTGGAAAAAAATGCACACGGGTGCATTTTATTGTCTGAAGGTGTCCGCTGAGACAACACTGCACCCATTCTGACGTCTGAGGCATCCACTTCCACAAAATGGGAAGGTCCGGGTTAGGTGTAATGAAATGGGAGCTATCATGAACCACTGTTTGAGCTCTGTGAGAGTAGCCTCTGCCTCTGATTCCAAAGAAAAGGGCCCATCGATCTCCTGGTTAGAACTGTCAGTGGAGCCACCACTGAGCTAAAGTTCCTGACAAACTTTCGATAAAAGTTGTCAAATCCCAGGAATCACTGGACCTAGTTCACAGTGCATGGTAGTGGCCAACCTCCGAATGTCTCTCTTTAACTAGGGTCCATCTTGAGAGTGCCATCAGAGATGATGAAGCCCAAAAAAGAAATAGTGGTTTTGTGAAATTCAGACTTCTCCAGCTTTATGTAAAGTCCATGAACTAGAAGGCTCTTTAGGATATCTCTGATGTGAGTGACGTGCTTCTCCATGGGCTTCAACAAAATTAGGATGTAATCAAATTAGATGAAGGCATACTTATGGAGAGCATCCCGGAGCATGTCGTTTATAAAGGCCTGAAGAAGTGCTGGCACATTCACAAGGTTGAAGGGTATGACCAGGTACCCACTGTGCCCTGTTGATGTGTTGAACGCCGTCTTCCACTTATAACCCTCCTTTATGCAAACCAGGTTGTACACAGTCTGCAAGTCCAGCTTCGAGAGCACTCTTGCCCCTTGGAGAATCTCGAAAGCAGTGTTCATGAGTGGAAGAGGGTGAAGATTCGTGACCATTATGCAATTCAGCCCTCTATAATCAACGCAAGGCCGCAGACTCCCATTCTTCTTCAGTACAAAGAAGAAGCCAGCACTGGCTAGAGAGATGGAGGGCCAAATGAATCCCAGGGCAAGAGCCTCCTTAGTATACTCCTCCATAGCACTTCTCTTGGGGCCTGACAGCTTGTATAATCGACCCCATAGAGGACACGTACCTGGCGGTAGATCTGTTGCACAGTCGTAGGATCAGACTGGTGGAAGAGTTAAGGCCTTTCCCTTACTGAAGACCTCTTCCAAATCCTTGTAGATGGAAGAGATCTCTAGCAGCTTGGGTGCTTCATAGACCCACAAACCTCCCTCTGAGGATGACTTCTGAGACTCCATCAGTAGTGGGTGTCCACAAGAATCATTAGTGAAAACAAAAGGTAAATCACAGTCCATCACAGATGGTTTTCTGAAAGGCTCGAGGTTACCCTGAGTAGAAATTTATCTATTCGTTGGCTACCTGTCTCGATAGTCTGGGGTTTGGAACACGAAGCCAAAAACAAATGCTCTTACGAAGGCTGGACCCAGCAGTGATTCTCTCCTCCCACCAGTCCACGGACGGGTTATGCCGAGACAGCCAAGGATACCCGAGGATCAGGGTTATGAATGGAAAGTCAATAATGTAGACACTAATGTCTTCTCTATGATTCCCTCTCCTTATCTGCAACACCACAGTCTGTTGCTGCATCTACCCAGAACCTAGTGGGCGGCTGTCCAAGACAGTTGCGGACAAGGACTGATCCAACTCTGGCAGTGGTACATTGATCCGATGGGCGGTCCTGATTTCAGGAAATTTCCCACTGCCCCTGAGCCCAAAACAGCATTCACCTCTTGTCGGTTCATATCCCAGGAGATCTCCGCCCTCAGCGTGACACCAAAAACTGTGAGGTCGGGATCGGCGGTTGCTACAGTCCTCCAACACCGGGCCGTCTAAACAGTTCTCCCAACACTGGCACCTTTGGACATTCGGCCCACAGGCGATCTGCTTCCCCGCTGTGGTGGCGGCAACCTCAGCTCGACTTCTGCGGTCCGAAGGGAACTGGGATGGCTGCAGTTCAAACACTAATCAGTGCTGGATGAGGAAGCTGTGGCAAGAACCCGGGTCACCATCGAATCTCTCCGCGGTTGGAAGATGGACTGGCTCTGCAGAGCGACCCACAGCCTCACCCAAGCGGCTCACAGGTGACGAATAGCTCCGATACCCAGCTGAGTCCATGTTGGCTCAATCGTACTGTGATGTGAGTCCCTGACGAGGATGATTTGGACGCAAATTCTGGAGTATCTGAGGCAAGGATCAAGACACGGTTTCAAACTGTATCAAGAATCCATGCACAAAACAAACACTAGACGAACTCGCAAGTAGGCTTATGATTGAGCACCGAACTCCAGTTCAGGTGTTCCTTAAATGTTCAGTCCTTGGCGTCCAAAACATGATTGTCAATTAGTAGGACTGTCCTGAATCTTTAAAGGGGCCACACCAGCTATTCGTACTTCGGGGAGTTAACGCGCCTAATCCTCGGAAGCTGGTGTGGATGGGTGCATGTCATAACACATATTGGCACCAATGACATAGGTAGACAAGGAGAGGAGCTCCTGAGGAGAAATTTGAGGGAGCTAGGTAGAAAGTTGAAAAGCGGGACCTCCAGGGTTGTAATCTCGGGGTCGCTGCCTGTGCCACGTGCAAGTGAGGGTAAGAATAGGATGATTTGGCAGGCGAATGTGTGGCTGAGAAACTGGTGCAGGGGGGCAGGGGTTCAGATTGATGGATCATTGGGATCTCTTCCGGGGAAGGTACAACCTGCACAAAAGGGACCCGAGGGGGTCCAATATCCTTGTGGGCAGGTTGGCTAGAGTTGTTTGGTATAGTTTGAACTAATTTGGCAGGGGGATGTGAACCAGAGTGATAGTGCTGAGAATGAGGTAGTTACAAACAGAGGCAATGAGAGGCTGATGATAAGGCTAAACTTCAGGCAACAGGATGAGTTACAATGTAAAAGGTGGACAGAATTGAAATGGGTGAATACAGAACTGAAGGTGTTACGGAATAAGGTAGATGAACTTGCAGCAGTTACAGATTAGCAGATATGATGTTGCAGGCATCACTGAATCATGACTGAAAGAAGATTAGAGCTGGGAGCTTAAATGTCCAAGGATACATATTGTATCAAAAGGGCAGGCAGGAAGGCCGAGGGAGTGGCATTGCTCTACTGGTAAAAAATGAAATCACATCTTTGGAAAGAGCTGAAAAAAGGGTCGGAATATGTTGAATTATTGTGGATAGAGCTAAAGAAATGCACATGTAAAGACCCTAATGGGAGCTGTATACAGACCTGCAAACACATGTGGTCTACAAATTACAATGGGAGATAGAAAATGCATCCCAAAAGGACAATGTGCAATAGTCATGGGGGATTTCAACATGCAGATAGATTGGGAAAATCAGATTGGTGCTGGATCCCAAGACAGGGAGTTTCTAAAATGTCTACAGGATGGCTTTTTAGAGCAACTCGTGGTTGAGCCCATGAGGGGATCGGCAATTCTGGATTGGCTGTTGTGCAATGAACCGGAATTGATTAGAGAGTTTAGGAGAAAAGAACCTTTAGGGGAAAGTGATCATAATACAATTGAATTTACCCTGAAATTTGTGAAGGAGAAGTTAAAATCAGTATCAGAGTGGACAGTAGAGTAAAGGGAATTACAGAAGTATGAGAGAGGAGTTGACCAGAATTGATTGGAAAAGAACACTGGCAGGGATAATGGCAGAGCAGCAATGGCTTGAATTTCTAGTAGCAATTCAGAAGGCATAGGATATATACATCCCAAAGAAGATGAAGTATCCTAAACAAGAGAGAATCTGCAGATGCTGGAAATCCAAGCAACACACACAAGGTGCTGGAGGAACTCAGCAAACCAGGCACATCGATGGAAAAGAGTGATGAAGGGTCTTGGCCTGAAACGCTGACTATTTACTCTTTTCTATAGATGCTGCCTGGACTGCTGAGTTCCTCCAGCATTTTGTGTACATTGCTTGAAGCAGTATAAAGGTAAGATGACATAACCGTGGCTAACAGGAGAAGACAAAGCCAACATAAAAGCCAAAGAGAGGGCATATATAAAGCAAAAATTAGTGAGAAGTTAGTAAGTATTATGCCTCATTCTTCACTGTGGAAGACATTAGCAGTATGGAGGAAGAATCTCAGGGTTGTATGTGGTGACATGTACTATATGTACTCTGATAATAAATTTTACTTTGAATATTTTGAGTTGAGATGCATTCTATATTGAACTGCTGTTTATAGCTAAGCAGGAAGGAGTGTTTTTTAATAATTTGATTAGGCATTCTTTGCTGTTTAAAGAATCATTACAGGTCATATGTAAGAATTATGTGAATGGCATACGGCTTTATTCCACTGTGTCAAATGTGAGTGCCTCACCAAAGTAAATACGAAGTACATACACTTATTCCCAGGCTCCCCATGTTTTTAATTCAATTTTTAAAAAGTTGTGGATGTTGGAAATCTGAAGAAAACACAAAAAAAAGTCTAGAGATACACAGTAGATCAGGCAATATCCATGAGAAGATAATTTGACGTTACAAAACTTAACAATAGGCACATGGATGACAGAGAAATGGAGGATCACGTTGGAGGGAAGGGTTAGATTGATCTTCGAGTCAGTTAAAAGTTTGGCTCAGGATCATGGGCAGTAGGGGCTATACTCTGACGCTCTATGCTCTATGTTCTAGAATAAAAGTGGGGTTGATGAAAGATTATGGTGAATGGGTGCTTGATTTTCTTATAGGCTTGGGCACTGTTCTCTCTAAACTGCACCATATGCGGCCGTGCAGTAACTGAAATGCTCCCACCAACATAGCCATCGTTGCCGCACAGCTGGAATCTTATTTTATATAATGTGCCGTGCAGTTTTCAGGCCATGTAAGAATTTCCTGCTCAGAGAAATGGTTGGCCTGCATCATCGTCATCAGGTGCCGTGCCCAGTTTGAGCTTTGACTGCCGTTGCTCACACACTCCTGTTTCGGGACAAGTGGATCAACTCATTGGTATTCATTTTCGGTTCTCTGGCTACTGTCTCCATCATCATTTGTCTTTGTCTTCCTCTTGCTTTCTTCCCTTCAATCTTTCCTATAATTACCGTACATTCTAACTCCTCTTTCCTAATCACAAGTACAATGAAATTACATTGCTTTTTCATAATCACATACATTATTTCTCTTTTTGTGTTTGCTCTGTTCATGACATCCTCGTTAGATATTCGTTTCGTCCATGATATTCTTTGTATCCTCCTCAAAAACCACATGTCTGCTGCTTCAATTCCTTTCCTCATGTTACCAGATATTGTCCAACATTCTGAGCCATATAACATAACTGGATAAACGTAACATTTCAGTACTCTGAGGCAGGTTGGCATGCCTAGTTTAGTATTGGTCATTATACTCTTCATTCTCGTAAAGGTGTCTTTTGCCATCCCTATTCTCCTTTTGATGTCCATGTCGCACCTGCCATCTGATGTCACCCAGCTCACTAAGCAGCAAAAGTTCTGTACTTGTTTTATGTCTTCCCTGTTTATTCTCAGCCTGCAGATAGGATTCTCCTTCTTTTTGGATATCACCATACATTCTGTCTTTTTGCAATTGATAGATAGACTCATTTTTGCACTTTCTTCAACAACTATATCAATTAAGTTTTGTAGTTCTTCCTCCGTACTTCCAATTAACACAGTGTCATCTGCATATCTGAAATTATTGATGTTTTCACTGCCAACTTTGATTCCCAAGATGTCTCTTATTTTTGGTAATATTATTTCACTGTGCACATCAAATAAATCAGGGGAGAAAACATACCCTTGTCTGATGCCTCTCTTGATTGTCATAAACTGACTCACTTCTCCATCTATCCTTACAGCGGCAGTTTGTTCCCAATACAGATTTCTGATTAGGCGGAGGTCTTTCAAATCTAGATCTAGAGTTTTCTGTAATATTTCAAATAACTTATTGTGCTTCATTTTATCAAATGCTTTTGTGTAGTCGATAAAACAAACAAAAACTTTTTGCACTTGAATAGCTCATTCTGATAGTATTCTTAACATCGATATTGCGTTTCTTGTACCTTTGTCTTTCACAAAACCACACTGTTCTTTACCTATTTCAGCTTGTATCCTACTTTTAGCTCTTGTTATCAAAATTCTTATAAGTATCTTGGTGATATGACTCATTAAACCTATGGTCCTATGTAATTCACATTCTATTGCTCCAGGTTTCTTCGGAAGCATGATAAATACTGATTTTTTTCATCTCTTCTGGTATTATTCCAGTCTCATAAATGTCATTGATTAAATCAGTAAGTTTTTCAATTCCATAATCTTTAAGGTGATAATTTGTTCTATTACTAATTCATCAGGACCTGCTGCCTTTCCTTTCTTCATCTTATTTATTGCATTACAAACTTCAGATTTTAAAATATTTGGACCTTCAATGTTTTCCTTAATTTCTGGTTTTTTGCCTCGATTGAGTGCAAACAATTCCTGAATATACTCAGTCCATCTGTTCATAATCTCATCTTTTTCCATGATAATGGTAACGTCCTTTGCTTTCAAACATCCACCTGAAGAACAGAAGAGCTTTTTACCAGTGATATTCTTGATTTGTTGATGTAACCTTTTTTGGATCAGTAATAGGGATTCTTTCTACTTGCTCACATTCCTGGTTTAACCATTCTTCTTTGGCTTTTTGACATAAGCTTTTAATTTTTTTTAATCTAAGGATTTATATTCTATAGGATTTGCTTTCTTCCATTAGATTTTTGATTTCATCTGTCATCCATTTATTCTTTGTGCTTTTTTTCTTTTTTAGGAATCACTGACTTTGCTGATTCTACCAAGACATCCTTTAGAGAGTTAAATTTCATTTCTACATGATTGCTATCATCTTCAACAGATTCTATTTCTAGAATCTATTCCTTACTTCAATTGCAAATTTTTGTCTTAAGTTTTCTTCTTTAATTAATTGCAAGTAGTCAAGGGATTATTCAGGTTTTTGCTTCTTTAGTTTTTTAAGTTTTACTTTTACATAACATACTAACTGGGCTATGGTCACTATTACAGTCTGCACCTGGATATGTTTTGCAATGAGTCACTGTGTTTCTAAATCTTGGGTTTATAGTAATAAAATCAATTTGATTTCTAGTGTTATCACCTGGACTTTTCCAGGTCCACAAGCGTCTTGGATGGTTTTTAAAGTAGGTATTCATAATGACCTGATTATTCATCTTGCACCATTCTACCTATTTCTCACCTCTTTCATTTCTTTCCCCTAGGTATATGCACCAACAACAGATGGAACAAATGAGGATACAGATACATTCTATGAAGAGCTTGAACAAGCAAAGAATGGATGCAAATCTCAAGATATTGTTACTGTCATGGGAGATCTAAATGCTAAAGTAGGACAAGGTTGGCCTGCACAGCTGTAAAAATTTAGAGAGGATGTTAGTGTTCAGTCTAACTCTATAAAGGAAGCAGGGAGGGGAGGAGGTTTTTATTTTGAGGACTATTTTGTAAGAGTATAAGTTTAAGGGGCACAGCAGCTTTCCAGTGCATGTCAAGTGTCGATTAGGGATACATCTTCTCAGACCATTTCTACAACTGAAAGGTGTAAACTCGTGTAACTTGCTCCTTAACCTCTGGTAACAATATGAAAGCAAGTCAGCTATTCAATCCTGTTGAAGGAAAGTCTGTTATAAAGAAAGGTCATCAACCTTCAATGCTAACTCTGATTCTCTCCTCACGGACATTGCTTGACCTACTGTGCATCTCCAGAATTTTTTGTTTTTTCTTGAGATTTCCAACATCCACAACTTTTTTTTTACTTTTCAAAGAACGGTGTGATCTTAGATTGACTTTTGATGCTGCAGCAAAGTATATTTCACAGATGCTTTCACATACTCCATCAACCCACAGGCTAGTTCACCAAGGGAATAAGAAAAAGATTATTAACTACTGAAATCAAAGAAAGTGTAAAAATGTTTTACAAGTACATAAAGAGCAAGAACATTGAATACAGCACAGCAAAGCACAGCAAGAGATCTTTCAGCTCACAATGTCTGTGTTGAACATTTAAACTGTATGGTCCAACTCGTTGATTTCTGGCCTGTTCACACCTTTGTTCAAATGTTAAATGTCGTCTGCTTCCGCCATTTCAGATTGCGAATGTTTTGTGGCAGTCCTCATAACAGAGGTCGATAGTGTCATGAATGCGCAGAGCAGGAATGATATCGGAGTAGCATGATTAAACGTTTTTACTGAGTTGTGTTAGTGACTGTATGTGCTGGGCAACTTACAGCGAGGGAGCGATGAATGGAGCCCACCAAGACTAGAGCATGTCCGCTCGAAAGCCCTTGCCCAAAAGAGAGAACCCTCTTTGCGTAGGATGCCCAGCTGATTCACCGGACTTTCAAACAGCTGCATGTGTACCTGGTACATTCCCACAGTTGTTCTTATATGGTATAAAGTCCTGTAGATAGGAAGAATGCACACAGTCTTTTCCTGGTGTTGGGGAATTAGGAACTCAGGGTTAAATGTTTAGGGTGAGAGGGGAGAGACTTAACAGGAAGCACAAAGGCAAGTTTTTCACACAGAGGGTAGTCAGCGTATGGAAGGAGCTGCCAGTGGAAGTGGTTGAGTCAGGTGTATCAACAGCAGTTATCCTAGTCAGTATCATCTAGTCAGGCTGAATGGCCTGTTTTGTGCTGTATGACTCTGTGGTTCACAGCCTATGGCTGCCATGCTTGAGTGACAGGAGGCTAAAGCAATCACGTGGTCTAGTGTGGTCACCACGTCATCCCTTTGTCTTCTGAGTAGGAGGAAATTTTGTTCTGCAATCTGTAATCAAATTAGTGAAGGGATCGGGGAAGGAGTTGGATAAAGGATGCATTTGAAATCTGATTCCATTGATAGGAAAATAATAGTTTCAATGCACATGTCACCCTTGTGACACTGAACCAGAGATAATAAAGACACAAGAGATTCTACAGATACTGGAAATTCAGAGCAACACTCACAAAATGCTGGTGGAACTCAGCAGGGCAGGTAGCGCCTATGGATGGAAATGAACAGTGGATGCTTCGGGCTGAGACTCTGTTCATTTCCCTCGATGCTGCTCGACCTGCTGACTTCTTACAGCATTTTTTGTTTGTTTGTTGAGAGAATAATAAAGCATGTAATCTGATGGACAACATAGAGTTTAATGCCACAAGGAATTTTCAGTAACAGATGACTTAAGTGGATGCTCACACTATACACAAGTGAGCAATGCCTTAAAAAATATTAAACTTCGGTTATCATTTTTACAAATTGTATTGGAAATTATTACAGTGCAAGTATCCCGCTACAATCAAATAAGTGTGATCTCAAGAATTAATGCTATTAAAGTGTAGGCAGCCACTATGAACTAGGTGTGAGTGAACCTGACACAAAGGAAATGAATGACTATGAAAATCCATTAACCTATAAACTAACATAGGTTCCATTTCACAAGCTCAAATAACACGGATGTAGAATCAATAAAGCAGCAGGTATCTGTGCCTCCTCATTTCTTCTATTTCTTATTTTGTAGACAAGTATTAATTTTCTGGTACTAGGTCATCACATAAAAGATATGTAAAGCAAAAAATATTGAAAGATTATTTGCACTCCCAGAAAAAAAATGGAAGAACTGAAAGTGCTCCCATTCTGTCAAAAAGATACAATTAGAAGACGAGCATTGATTACAGACACAAATTATAAATGATAGAAAAGGTTTCAAGAACCAGTTTGAAAAGCAGGTCATGTGAAATGCGAAAATAACACACACGGATGCAGATGTCTCTGCTTTGAATTTTGCCCTTGAGTTTCAGAAAGCGGAACATGCCCTTTCAATCAGCAAAAGAGATAATTAATTCATAATATTATCTGGAGAATACAAAAAAAACCCACAATTGCCACATTATGGGATTCCAAGAAAAATATGTCAAAGGATGGAACAAGAGCTTAATTATGGAAAATGATTAAGATAGAGCTGGTTTATTATTAAATGCTGTGATATATGACAAGTGGATGAGGATACATTCTAAGGTGTCCTCGCAGAGTAATCACTCGCCCCTGCAATACTGAACTGTTCATCTAAAAACCTCGCACATATGTAGTATAGACAATCTCAAGATGTCATCAATGAGGAAGAAAGAACATGTGAGTGTGGTGAAAGACTGGTTTTAGAATGAACTTCAATGTCCCATTCATGATGTAAATGTTCTCTCAGTGGACATAGATTCACAATGCAGAATAGCTACCTTTCTGAAATACAGGAGCTTCTGCAGATGCTGCAAATCCAGAATAACATGCACAAGACTCTGGAGAAACTCAGCAGATCAGACAGCATCCATAGAAAGGAATAAACAGTCAACGTCTTGGGCTGAGACCTTTCATCAGAACTCATGAAGGGTCTCCGCCCCAAACATCGACTGTTTATTCCTTTCCATTGATGCTGCCTGATCTGCTGAGTTCCTCCGGCATTGTGTGTGTGTGTTATCTACTTTCTAAATTTGTTTTTTTCAGAGATACAGCACGGTAACTGACTCTTCCAGCCCATCGAGCCTGCGCTGCCCAATTACACCCATATGACCAATTAACCTATTGACCTATATACCTTTGGAATGTGGGAGAAACGCAGAGCACCCAATGGAAATGGACATGGTTGTGAGGAGAACATACAAACTTCTTACAGACAGCAGTGGAACTGAACCTGGATCTCTGGTGCTGCAACAGAGTTACGCTACCGCGTCATCCCCGAATTGTGGTCTGTCTTTGCTTGCAGGGAAGATTTATAGCACTTGAATATTTATAGAGTGAGAGAGTTGTGCAGCATGGAATCAGGCCCTTTGGCCCAACTTGTCCATGCTGACCCATTTATCTACTTAAACTAGTCCCATTTGCCTGCATTTTGCACCAATAACCTTTTCTATCCATGCACCTAACTAAATGTCTATTAAGATTTATATGTGTGTGTACATGTCTCAATTAAGGATTCTGTGTTTCTTTCTAGATTTTGAGATCACTACACAGTTTGAATCTTTGCAGCCCCACAGTGCATCGACACAGTTATAGTCATAGAATACTAGCAGAGAACCAGGCCCTTCAGCCCACCCAGTCCATGCTGTTAATCTGCCTAGTGCCATTGACCTGCACCCAGACTATAGCTCTCTACAGTCCTCCCATCCATGTACTTAACTGAACTTCTCTTAAATGTTGAAATCGAACCCACATTCTAGAAGAACACATGAAATCAGGATGGTCCAATCAGGATTGGCCATGTTGTAGTTAATATTAAGCACAATGAAAGTAATAGTTCAGCTCAGGATTCTAACTGCTACTTAAGAGAATACTATTCCAACATCAGGTAAAGAGTGAGGTGTGTACTAATTACCAAAATTGAAAAGTCACTGTCACAAATACACTGCTTTATTATTGTAAAAGTAGAATTTAACAGCTTCCTTCTGAAAAGCATTACGTTATGTGTTGTTCTTTTTGCATGGAAGATAGACACTCAGTGCCCTTCTTATTAGCTACACCTGCAAACCTGCTCGTTAATATAAATATCTAATCAGCGAATCATGTGGCAGCAACTCAACGCGTAAAAGCCTGCAGACATAGTCAAGAGGCTCAGTATTGTTCAGACCAAACATCGGAATGGGGAAGAAATATGATTTCAGTGACTTTGACCTTGGAACAATTGTTGGCGCCAGACGAAGTGGTTGAGTATCTCAGAAACTGCTGATCTCCTGGGATTTTCTCACACAGAAGTCTCTCGAGCCAGGTCCCAACTTGGGGTCCATAGACCTCTCTGTTAATGGTAAGGCTCCATGGCATGAAAATAGTTGTGAATTCCTGCTTTAGTGTTTACAGAGAACGGTGCGAGAAACAAAAAGCATCCAGTGAGCAGCAGTTCTCTGGGTGAAGATACCTTGTTATTGAGAGAGTTTAGAAGAGAATGGCCAGACTGGTTCAAGCTGACAGGAAGGTGACAATAACTCAATTAACCATGCGTTACAACAGTGGTAATGCACTTCATGTTGAACCTTGAAGTGGATGGGTGACAAACATACATTCAGTGGCCATTTTATTAAGTACATGAGGTACCTAATAAAGTGGCCATTGAGTTTAAAATAAACTACCACTCACATTGAAAGATAGCAACTAGATAAAATTACTATTTTGTCATGTAATTGACTTTCATGAAACTACAAAATAACCATTAAGAAGGTGATGTCTCATTCTTTCAGGCAGCATCTTAGCAGATATTAAACAAGATATACTTTAATATTTTCTTTGCTGTCATTTTCCTCTCAATCATATGTTGTCTTTCTCCACCTGATATGACACCAAATTCAGTTCTTTTAATACATCCTGCCAAGATTGTTCCATTTTTTATTTCCTGTTCATTTTGATATAATTGGTTGAGAAGCCACACTGCAGATTGACCTGCCCACTAAATTCCCAGATGTCCCAATTCTCTCCTTGCATTAACAGTTCACACTTCAAACAAAAATTTGATTGAACTATATAGCATTCCTTTGCTGAGCAAAATCCAGTCTAACATGCATGGAGCAAAAAACTAGAACACCAGTTGGAGGCTTTATATCATTTTAAATCATAATCTCACTACTAACATTGCATGAAAGATCATTCCACTTGCCAAGTTGAAATTGGTGATTCCATTCATTAATAACAACAGAGACTAATAACAAGTTTACACAACGTGAAATTCTAACAACATTGAGGGAGATGACTAATCCTAAGGGAGGCTAAAATAATACTATCACTCTGCTTTAATACGTATTTACAATTAATTAGATAAATGCAGTATGAGTTTGTTTACATGACTTAAATTACATTTAAATGATAAATACACAAACTATAAACAAGGAAAAATAATTACGTTAATAGGAAGAGCACTGACAACAGAAAACAAGCATTGTCACTAATTAAGGAAGACACATTGCAGAAGATTGTCATACAACTGATACAACTTGATGCATGATTCTGGTATGACAAGCTTGTCAGTTTTAAGCTGCTTTCATCTGTTGAAAGATGTCACTTCAAACACACATCTCTTAACAATTTGAAAGTTTGAATGATACTATTATATGAGCTTTGGTAGGTCACTCTGGGTAAATTAACAGTTGGCATTGGAGTGTTCTACAATGGCATCATCCAATCAGTACTTTAATGGAATAACTTGGAAAAGCAGACTGTAAAACTGTAAACGCTTATTTATGTAGGGTCAAGAATTCCAAATGTGCCTTTCAGCATGGAATCAATGTCCTGGTACCCCTGTTGCTTAAGACACTGCTCTATTTTGGAACACACCATCCCCAGGGAATGAATGGACAGATTATTTTATTTTGGGATACAGCACAGTAACAGGACCTACCAGCCCACCCAACTCACACCGCTCAATTGCACCCATATGATGAATCGAGCTACTAACCCGTATGTCTTTGGAATGTAGGAAGGTACTGGAGCACCTGGAGGAAACCCACATGGTCATGGCGAGAATGTACAAACTCATACACCAGTGCCTGAATTGAACCCAGGTCACAGGTTCTATAATAGTGAACTGCTACACCACCATTCTGCCATACAAAAAAGATCCCATAATATTACTAAATTCAAAAATCTGCTGCATGTACATGTGTTTATTCTTATGAATGGCAGAACTAGTTTCCTCTCTCTCATCACAGGAACAGCTCCTTCCCCTCAGCTATCCGATTTCTAAATGGACAGAGCACTGCCTCAGTACTTTTTTTATTTTTGTTATTTTCCACTACTTATTTTAACTTTATTATTTAATAAACATATATATACTTAATGTAATTCAGTATTTTTCTTTCTGTTTATATATCATATAGTTCATTGTAAAGTTAACAAATTTCATGACGTACGCCAGTGATATTAAATCTGATTATGATTCTGATTCCTTCGCCCCCTCTCCTCTTTCTTTCTCTTTCTCTCTTTCTTTCTCTCCACTCTTCTTATCAGTCTATTGTGTCTTTGATGTTTTTCTTTACAATACAGTGGAGATGTGGTTAATATCCTCCAAGTGGACCACAATGCTGTCGCTGGGCTTGGACACTTGCATGCCTCAGTGACCCAGAGAGCTACACTGGCTGGAGTCAAGGCCTTATGCCTTGGTGCTTGGTAGGGTTACCCATGCTAAACAGGTCAAAGGGTAGAGGCCAGACTAAGAGTGGTCCATCGGTCCTCCAAGTTCGAGGGTTCAGCTCAGAGCTCACAACCCTGACTGATTAAGCAAAATTGTTACAGAAACAGCAATAAAGAATCCTTCTACATCTCAGTGCAATGCTATTCCTGAGTCTCCATTCGGGATGATAACCCTGTTTTTCCCAGAGTTTTCAGTGAGACGAGACCAACTGTTGGTATGTTAAAGAACGCTGATGCATAGATCTCATGTTGTGGTTCCCTCTAAACTGTACACCAGAGTGTTAGAGAATCTGCATGGAGGACACCTGGGTACAGTCAAGATGAAGAGTCTGGCCTGGAGCTACATGTGGTGGCCAGGAATGGATAGACAGATTAAAGACTTGACCAAAAGCTGTTTGGGATGCCAACAAGTTCAAGTTCACCCCCACAGGCACCATTACACCTGTGGGAGTGGCTGTCATCACCATGGCAAAGAGTGCATATTGACTTTGCTGGGCCATTCATGAACTCCATGTATCTGATTGCTGTAGATGCTCATTCAAAGTGGCTGGTGGTCATACCAATGAAGTCAACCACCTCAGAAAAGACTGTTTCCACTCTGAGGACTCTTTGCCAGAAATGGCTTACTTGAAAAAATTGTGAGTGACAGTGGACCACAATACAAGTCAGAAGAACTCAAATTATTCATGAAGAAAAATGGCATCAGACATTTTCATGTCAGGTCCTCACCACCCAGGAACAAATGGGTTAGCTGAAAGTTTTATCAGAACATTCAAGATGTCTGTTGAAGCTATGGACAAGGAGGACATTTCTCTACAGCACAAGGTGGACAACTTCCCTTTTCGTGTATCGGAACTCTGTTCATGTGATGACAAATCAAGCGCCTGCAATCTGTTCCCGAACAGGAACCTCAGATCTCACATCGACCTTCTGAAGTGAGACCTGCAGATGGAAGTGCAGAATAAGCAGTTCAGCCAGTTGCCAAGTGAAGCAGCAGGAAGCTTCAAGGTTGTACAGAACGTCCTAGTGCATGATTACTGAGAAGACAAGTGGACGCCCGGTAGGATAGCTACAAGAATTCGACCACTGATGTACACTGTGGATTTTGGATATCATACATGGAGATGTCATGTGAACCAGATACTGGATGCTCAGTCAAAGAACACACCTGAGTTGATTGCAACCAACAAGACGGACAAATTACAGCCACTGGACTTAATCCTTAGTGATGATCATGTCACTGATAGCAACGTGACACCGGAAAGGGAGAATGCTGTCTTTGGCAAGACACCTGCCAAACCTGATGCCACTCCACAGCTCCAGAGGTGCTATTCTGAAAGAAACAGAGCACCACCCAAAAGACTGAATCTTTAGTATTGCGAAATAAGTTATGGACTGTTATCGTGGAAACATGTTCATTTGAATATGGTTTGTGAAAGGGAAATTGAACGTTTCGTACATACACAGTTTTATGTTACATTAATCTAAAGGGGTAGGAAGTGAAATGTATGGATCTAGTTCTTTTAGAGCAATGACTTCCTTTAGCACTACGTATGGACTGATAACATATCTATGCACATTGATCTGTTGTCTACTATGCATGTGCATTGATCTGCTCTCTTTCTCTCGCTCTCATTGCAATGTGAATACACTGGTTAAAGCCATCTCCAATGTTAATACTTCTATTTAATTGATATGTAGTTGCACAGACAGTAGTCTGCACTGAGTCTTCTAAACCAGCACTGGCCTTTTTACCCTTAAGCATGCCAACACAAAGGTCAGTTTCTTTATCTTTTCTTTGCTATTTTAGTCACCCTTTAAAAAAGAATGAACTGAATATTATTTTGGATAACAACAGACAACAAATATTTTGCATCCTGAATACTTTTTGCTGTTCCTTGTGGATTTTGGGCTGCCAATCATGAAAATCATCATGAACTTTCCTTAAGCACCATTTTTCTTGAAATTGTCTATATTTGTTATTTCAATTCATAATTCAAGTCAGAATAACTGATGCCAAGATTAATGAGGACATTTTTGTTGTCTACAAATCAAACAGGTAATCAATGACAGGCAATTCGAAGATCTTCTAGTGGGATGGGAGAAAATCGCATAGAAAACATTCAAGGATGTTGTTGAAATTTTTCTTGGCAACTACAGTGCACCAAACTATGTGCAGCTGGTTGGTAATATGTTTCAAGCATACAAAATCATGAAGCGCAACATGTCACTAAAGATTCATTTTCTGCATACCCCATTTAGACTCCTTCCCTGTAAATCCTAACACTGTTAATGACAAGCATGGTGAAAGGTTTCACCAGGACACTGCGGTCATGGACAAACAGTAACAGGGCAACTGGAGTCCATCAATATGGGCTGATTATCGTTAGACACTTAAGTGAGAAGCCTCAGACACTGAGTACAGACAAAAATTATCAACAAAACATTTTAGCTTAGCTGAACTATTGCAAAGTGTCAGCACAGTTATGCAATTAAACATATTATATTCAGTGAAAGTTAATTTCCTGTTTCTCCAATTTTTTTTATGTAACACAAGTAGTCTGACGTTATACTTGAGTTCAGCTTCAAGTCGTCTATCATGATCAAAAAAAATTTCTGAGGAAGCAACACCCTCGAAAAAATTGTTGGCCAGTGTAATCAACTGACTATAAATCTACACTTAGCTTCATTTAAGCTCCAGCTCATGCACTACATACGTTTCCCAAGCGCACATCTCACAGTGGGTAACTTTTTACTCAAAAGTGCATTGTAAATATTTAAAAGACATATACCACAATAGCTTTGATATGTTGTAAGGGAGCCCATCAAAGAGGCAGGCAACAAGAACGTTATTAAATCTCTTGGTATACTATAATACTTACAATTGATGCTTGCCAAATGCTGTCACTCAATTATATTGCAAACAAACGAATCTAGCATTTAGGAAAGCATTGGGGTGACCTAAGGATTTTACTTTACGGATAGAGAAGAAAAACAAATTTGCACAGTCCTTAGGATGCACATCAATGGAAAATATTCAGATTAATGTAATTTATGATGAAGAAAAGTATATGACATGGTATTGTTTCAAAATAATTAAATACTAATAAATAAATGATGCTTCTTTCTCGCTAACATGCTGTGAAATACAACAGAAGAAAAGTACTGTTAAGAGCCATGTGTTAACATTACAATCAAATTGCATCTCTTCAAGTGCTATGAAAAGCAAAGCTAGAGTTGTCTCATTGTTGTTGCTAGCTCCCTGACTTCTAACTGCTGGCACAGTAGCTTAGCCGTTAGTGTAATGCTTTACAGCGCCAGTGTAAGACTGGGGTGCAATTCCTGCCATTGTCTGTAAGGATTTTGTACGTTCTCCCCTCATAAAGGAAACCTTTGTACAGGGCAGAGGTATCTAAGACTAGAGGACAAAAGTTTAAGGTGTGTTCTATGAGGTTGAAAAAGAATCTGAGGGAGAATTTTTTTTTATATAGCCGGAGGGTAGTTGGAATCTGGGACATATTGCCTGGGGGGTGGTGGTGGAGGTAGAGGTTCTTACAACATTGAATAGGCATCTAAACAAGCATTTGAATGGCCAAGACAGAGAGATGTTTCAAAGTTCACAGTTCAAAGTAAATTTATTATCAGAGTACTTGTATGTCACAATATGCAACCTTGAGATTCATTTTCTTGCGGGAGTACACAATAAATCCATAATAGAATAATAACCATAACAGAATTGATGAAAGACCATACCAACTGATCATTCAACCAATGTGCAAAGAGACAACAAACCATGCAAATACAAAGAGAAATAATAATAATAATAATAATATGTAAATAAATATGCGATAAGTATCAAGAACGTGAGATGAAAAGTCCTTGAAAGTGAGTCCATAAGTTGTGGGAACAATTCTGTGATGGAGAAAGTGAAGTTGAGTGATGTTATCCCCTTTGATCCAAGAGCCTGATGGCTGAGGTGTAGCAACTGTCCCTAAACCTGGTGGTGTGAGTCCAGAGGCTCCTGTATCATCTTCTTGATGACAACAGCAAGAAGACAGCAGGATCTGGGTGGCAGGGATCCCTGAAGATGGATGATGCTTTCCTGCGAAATCACTGCATGTAGATGTGCTCAATGGTGAGCAGGGCTTTATCCATGATGGACTGGGCCATATCCACTACGTTTTTAGCCTGAAACATCGACTGCACTTTTTTCTATAGATGTTGCCTGGCCTGCTGAGTTCCTCCAGCATTTTGTGTGTGTTGCTTGGAATTTCAGCATCTACAGATTATCTCTTGTTTGTGATTTGCCCACTACATTTTGTAGGCTGATCCATTCAAGAGCATTGGTGTTTCCAACCAGGCTATTGTTACGTACCCCGTAACTGGGTTGCCAAACCAGCAGAAATGGATCACTCAGTTGGAGTCTGGAGTACTAGAACTAAGAAAGTTTTATTAAAGAAACAAGCAACACAGTAATCGAAAGGATAATAAATGCAACAGTTCAGCGATGATAAACACACAGGTGCACAGAATTAAGATAACAGCATCAATCAAGCTCTATCGTTGTCTAGGGGTAAATGACCAAATTTCAAAATGACTCAAAGTTCAGTCCAGTTCAGTTCGCAGTAATCGTTACCATGGCGATGGACAACGTGGGGGGAAGAGAGAGATAGAACAGGAACAACTGATCATTCAGAACGGCTTCACTCACAGACCGGCGAGATGGCTCACAAGCAGCTTTTGGGCGGGTCCTTGGTGATGTCACCTGAGGTCACCGACTGTGACCCCTCCTCCAGATGCGGTCGATCCTCTGCAGTGAACCCGGCACCCAGGCAAGGGCGGACACACACCGGGTTCCCGCTGATCGTACCTTTCCACCCTGGCCGTTGTCCGATACTTCTCACCCACTCGTGAGAGGCGCACCGCTTCCAGGGTCTCGTTACCTCGGGTGGCGTGTGTGTCTGTCTTAGCGAACCTGTCCCTTTTTATCCCCCTGCTGGGGCATCGCCTGTCCATCACTTCAAACAGTTCAGGGTTCAAAGGGGGAGCCGCTCCAGACAGCTCTCTCCCTCCCACGTCCCTTCATTACACATCTCCAGACGCTGCTCCATTGTTCCTTATCTCTCCTTCCCCTGAGGGCAGGTGGCAGACCAACTGCTGATGTCACTGATGCTAACCCAGGCCAGCAAACATCTTAATTTTATGTGTATTCTCGTAACACTATGAAGCAGCCAGTCAATGTACTCTCCACTACACATCTATAGAAATCTGTTAAAGTTTTAGATGTCATGTTGAATCTTCACAAACTCCTAAGGAAGTAGATGCGCTGCAGTGCATTCTTCGTATCCACGTATTCAGGACTGGTCTTCTGAAATGATAACACTGAGGAATTTCATGTTGCTGACCCTCTCCACCTCTGATCCCCTGATGAGGACTCACTCATGGACCTCAGGTTTCCTACTCCTGAAGTCAATAATCGGCTCTTTGTTCTTGCTGATATTAAGTAAGATGTTGTTGTTATGGCACCACTCAGTCAGATTTTTAACCACCCTTTTATATGCTGATTCATCACCATCTTTGATGCAGCATAAGACAATGGTGTCATTAGCAAACTTGAATATGGCATTGGAGCTGTACTTAGCCACACAGTCATAAGAGTAAAGCAAGCAGAGCAGGGGGCTAAGCACGTAGCCTTGCTGTGCACCTGTGCTGACAGAGATTGTGGCAGAGATGTTGTTGCCAACCTAAACTGATTGGGATCTGTGTAAGTTGGCACTGATGAAGCACGGCAACTACTTGCCAGAAGCAAACAAAATTACTAACTACTTTATTGATCACACTTTCTCTGTTAGATGATCACTGTACTCAATAGCCTGTAACTTAACTTTCAGAGTTGGGCTTTTGAGCCGCCCTGTACAACCCGGCATTTTTGTGCTGTGAATTGAAGTCTCAAAGGTGCAAGATGGTTGCCTGTGGCATGTCGGGCCAAACTGAGGTAGAGGGGCCCAGGCCCGAGAGCAGGGAATGAGCCGATGTTTGGCCATTGCTGGTCCGGACTTGGAGATGACCTGATGTGGCAGATCCAATGCGAGGTGAGCGGAGTATTCGGAGGAAATGCATGTGACCTCGGGAAGAATGTTCAAACTCCTTACAGACAGCGAGGTTGCTGTCACTGTAAAGCATTGTGCTAACCACTATGCTGCCCTGCTGCTCTTTTTTAAAATCCACAACTTAAAAGCTATTTCACCTCTTGGACATCAAATTTATAATTTCAGAAAAGAGTAGGCAGCACTGCTGGGGACAGATGAGTGGAAGATATGGGCAAAGTTATAAGATTGGTAAATTGGGTATGGTAAAGGTGGTATACTTCAGAGAGCAACAAGTTGTAGAAGCACCCTACATTGCCACAAATGTTTCCCATTGACGCTGGCTATTTTATGTTCTGTCAGACCGTCCGAACTTTAATCACGTCCATCCCATTGTACTCATCATATGCCTTCCCTTTCTGTTGCAGACGCAAGGCTGGAGTTAGATAAAAACATAAGCACATAAGCACAAGGGATTGGGCTAGGAGACTGTTGCAGAAGTTTCTAACTAATGTCAGTTGTGTATACTTACGTGGCTGCTAAGCACTACACCATGGTTAGAATGAACAGCTCTTAAATAGCATCAATTGTGTGTGTGTTCAAAAAGCAGTGATTTTTGTCACTGATAGTTGGTGAAAAATAAGCAGTAAGACAATTTAGAACCGTTTTGCTCACTGCGGTTTCAAGCATTCAGGCTTGTTTGAAGATGCCAGAAACAGCAGCCAGGGATGAAAATGAAACAATTCCACTACTTCAACAAGTTAAAGGCTGATTTATACTTGTGCGTCAACTCGACGCTGTAGGTACGGCATTGCCGCAAACCCTACACAGAGCCTACGCGGATCCCTACACCGTAGCCTGACGCGCACCTCTCCCAAAATGTAACTACGTGTCACAGCAATGCAGACTGCAACAACTGTGATTGGTCCACTTGGTAGCATCGCATTTCCTCCTACGCTGCAATAGCTTCCCATTGGGCGACTGAAGGGCAGGGAAGGAACTCTGGCTGCAATGCTTTCCATAAAGCTTTACAGACCTCCGAAATTATGGAGGACACATTTCACTGTTACAAAAAGAGACGCTCGCTTTAAACTTGTTTACCCCGAGAAAGACTACCATGACCATGAAGCTTTGCGCGGGCAAGTGTGTGCGCATGCGTGACGTGTGCGAATTGCAGAGCAACACAGACACACCAACGCACAAGTATAAATGCTTACAATGCGCGTAGGCCATTTGCGTAGGTTATGGCGTCAAGTTGACACACAAGTATAAATCAGCCTTAAGAATTAGAAGGTATCGACAATCATCTTGAATGTTACAATGAAAATTAAATTTTGGAGGATGCAGTCATCGAATGTATTGTGTGATCGCAGTCCATTATCTGCACTAGGTGCCTGCGATGATATGTTCACAGTCAATCAAAAGATCACAGCAGAATATACTGTGGATGAATTCCTCCATTGATATCTATTAGGAACTACAGTTTCATAGTTCTGTAGTAGTATTGTTAGCATTCTCATTTGTTCTGTATTTCATTTAAATACATAAGTTGTTACTCAGTTAAATAGTAGCGTAAGGAAAAAGTTATGCAATTGTGCTTTGTTTCGGGCAGCTTGGAGCTGAGGAGCAACAGATATCATATCTTTTGTTGACTGTTTAATTACATTAAAGTATGCTTAACTGCATCGCTTCAAGACTGTATGTCTTGCTAACAACAGGAATACTGCAGATGCTGGAAATTCAAGCAACACACATCAAAGTTGCTGGTGAACGCAGCAGGCCAGGCAGCATCTCTAGGAAGAGATACAGTCGACGTTTCAGGCCAAGACCCTTCGTCAGGACTAACTGAAGGAAGAGTTAGTAAGAGATTTGAAAGTGGGAGGGGGAGGGGGAGATCCAAAATGATAGGAGAAGACAGGAGGGGGAGGGATGGAGCCAAGAGCTGGACAGGTGATTGGCAAAGGGGATATGAGAGGATCATGGGACAGGAGGTCCAGGGAGAAAGACATGGGTGGGGGGGAACCAGAGGATGGGCAAGGGGTATAGTCAGAGGGACAGAGGGAGAAAAAGGAGAGTGAGAGAAAGAATGTGTGTATAAAAATAAATAACGGATGGGGTACGAGGGGGAGGTGGGGCACTAGCAGAAGTTAGAAAAGTCAATGTTCATGCCATCAGGTTGGAGGCTACCCAGACGGAATATAAGGTGTTGTTCCTCCAACCTGAGTGTGGTTTCATCTTTACAGTAGAGGAGGCCGTGGATACACATGTCAGAATGGGAATGGGATGTGGAATTAAAATGTGTGGCCACCGGAAGATCCTTGTCTTGTATGTCTTGCTAATAAATTTGTTAATAAATACAGTTCTTCGACTTTTGGAACGTCATTATGGGATTGATTGGAGGGCGTGCCATGCAAGGGTAACAATCTGTGGGGGTTGCCAGTAGCAGCATTGGTTTGTTAGAATTGACCACTACAGGCAGTTTGTCATTTTTATACCTTTTAACTATTCCCAGGAAACTTCAGCTAATGGCCAAAATGTACTGGTCCCAATGTGTCCCAATTAACAGGAATCCATTGTATTATTTGAGATTCATTTTATTGTGGACATTCACAGGAGGGCAAAGAAATACAATAGAATTAATGAAAAACTATACCTTCACTAATCAGCTTCGGTCTTGGTAGTGGGTTAGTTTTTTTATATAATAAAATTACTATTTCAATGTTACAAATTAATTAATCTGTATGAATATAGGGTAAGGAGTCTTTATATGCGATTTAGTATAACGTATTGATATATATTTTTTTCTTGTACTCTGTATTCTTATATGTAAAATTAATAATAAAAATATTGGGAAAGAAAAAATATACACAAAGGCAAATAATTAAAGTTCAAAATCAATAAATAAATAATATTGCGAACATGAGTTGTAGAGTCCATGAAAGCAAGTTCATAGGTGTGGGAATTAGTTCAGAAGCCTGATGGTTGTAGTGTAGTAACTGTTCCTGAGCCTGGTGGTGTGGCACCAAAGGATCTCGTACCTCCTTCCCAATAGCAGCACCATGGTGGGTGCCCTTGATGATGGATGCTGCTTTCTTGTGGCAGTGCTCCACGTAAGTGTGCTCAATGGTGGGGAGGGCTTTGCCTGTGATGGACTTGGCTGCATCCACCCAGTGATGCAGCCCAGTCCATTCTGAGATGCAGAAATTTATCTGTATCTCAGGCCGCCTACATGGCTTCTCTTTTGAGCCTAAAACTGAATGATACTGTGATGCCATATGCAACGCTGATCTGGGAGATTCTCCCAAAGCTACATGCACTTTCCTTTATGGCCAATGAGACTGTCATGTACATCCAACCCTTTGTCATCTTGGTCATATTTGCCAAACACAGAGGAAAGAGGGGTAAGGAATTTTCAGACAACAGATCCAAATTTTAGAAGGCCAGAAGATGTGAGATGTGTGTACTTTCTGAAGGATTAATCTGTTTCATGGAGTGGCTGTGATGAGCTGGGTTTTAACCTGGAATGAGAAGTGACCTAGTGTTCATTCCCCTTCTCTCTCCAGTTACTATTCCAATTGTCAATACAAAGTTAATCAACAAATTCTGAGTTGAGTTAGTCTTTCCTTCCAATTGTACCCAATCATTATTACAACTCAGATTCTTTTTACCTAGGATCACGTACCTAGATCTAGAGTTTTATCTTATTTAGAGATACAGCATGGCAACAGACCCTTCCAGGTCACCACACCCCTGCTGTCCACTTATACCCTTGTAACCAATTAACCTGCTAACCTACCCTACATGCCTTTGGAATGAGGGAGGAAACTGGAGTTCCTGGAGGAAACCCTTGTGGTCAAGGGGATAACTTATAACACTTCTAACAGAGAAGGGTGGAAAGTGAACTCAGGTTGCAGGTGCTGTAATAGCGTTGTACCAGCCGCTACGTTACCACACCAGGAACACATCAATCAATAATTATTGCTTAGTGGGTTAACTCTGCACGATTCAGCAAGTTGCTCCAAAGATGCTCCAAGTGGAGTATTAAAGATGAGGCTTTAAAGCTGAGGACATGTTTGGTCCATTGGCAACCATCTGGAATACCCTGAGAGCATGACAATGTAACTGAATGCAAATGGAATCTATAAATCTTTACAGCATTCATTATTTACAAAATTTATTGCAGAGAAAAGCATTCTATATAACCGCAATTACAATTGATAAATAATTTCAATTTAAAAGAAAGTCAGGCATCTTTAAGGCACAGAAAATATAACTATTAGTCAAGTATTCAGGTGTTAATTATTCCATTATACTCAGCACAGTGAAAGTGAATGCATCAAAATTAATAATGACAAATTAGCTATAGACAGAATGGGGGTCATTGCCAATTAAAGCTAATAACAGAATTGATGTATAGATTACCAAGCCAGTCATAGCAATACTTCTGCAAATGCTCCAAAAATGGACAGCTAGATAAAGTCTTGCACCATTAATTACTGAGAATATTGCCGAATACACAGAACATAGCTCTGGAACAGGTCCTTCAGCCCACAAGGTGTTGCCAAACAAATTAACTTAATAATCAAATCCCTTCTGTCCAAACAATGCCCATACCCTTCCAGTTCCCTTACACTCATGTGCCTATCTAAATGTCTCATGTGCCTAATGCATCTTTACCACCACCCCAGGTAGTGCACTCCAGGCACCCACAGCTCTCTGTGTCAAAAACTTGCCTCTTGCATCTCCTTTGAACTTATCCTCCCTCACCTTAAATGCATGCCCTCTGATATTAGACATTCTCACACTGGGGAAATAATACTGTATATCTACTCTATCTAGGCACCTCATAATCTGTTAAACCCCATCAGATCTCTCTTCCGCCTCTGCCACTCCAGAGAACACAACCCAAGTGTGTCCAACCTCTCATTATAGTACATGCCATCTAATCCAGGCAGCATCCTGGTAAACCTCTTCTGCACCCTCTCCAAAGCCTTGACATCCTCCTCTAATGGGAGGAACAGATTAGTTAGTGGCAAAGGGAAGTTCTTGTCATTATTTAATTTTTCCAGCATTTCTGTGTTACAAGTTTTAGTTTATGTCTCACACTTCAAAGACATTTAAATTAGAAGTATTCGCTGTACTCACTGGAAATTAAAAGAATGAGTGGATGTCTCATTGAAACCTACTGAATATTGAATGGTCTAGATAGAGTGAACATGGAGAGGATGTTTCCTATAGTTGGGAAGTGTAGACTAGATGGCACAGCCTCAGAATACAAGAGTGTCCCTTTAGAACAGAGAAGAGGCAAAATTTCTTTAGTCAAAGGATGGTGAATTTGCGGACCAGGCCATTAGGTATATTGAAAATGAAGGCTGATAGGTTCTTGATGAGCAAGAGTCTCAAAGTGATAGGGAGAGGGCAGGTTAATGGGTTTGACAGGGACAATAAATCAGCCATGATCAGACTTGATAAGACAAATGGCCTGATTCTGCACCTATGACTTATGGTCTGTGGTTTAATAAATGCGCAGGAAACAGAGGGTTATGGACTTTGTGTAGACAGAAAGGATTAGTTTAGTTGGGCATTTGATTACTAATTTATTTAGTTCAGCACAACATCATGGGCCGAAGGGAATGTCCTGTATTGTTCTGCTCTGTGTTCAAGATATGAATACAATCAATCCACCCTATTTTTACACATAGTTCTCTAAGCCCAGGAGTTAGTTACGTGAGTGTAAGTTGCACTTTATCCATCACAAGAAAAGGGAGGATGATAAGAACTGCACACAGTATGCAATGTGTGGTCACACCAAGACCCTGTACAATTGCAACAAATCACCCCTGTCCTTGCACTCAACACCTCTTGTAATGAAGACCAACAGACTATTTACCTTTTTAGCAGTCTACTACACTGACATACTCACTTCCATCGACTGGTGAATGAGGACACTTGGTTTCCTGATCCTGATGTATTTAGACAATCTGGTTTCCTGTTTTTTTTTGTAGATAACTTGACATTTATTCACATTACATTGTATTTACCCAATTACTCAACTTGTCCAACTCACACTGGAGGTCTCTGCCTCCTTCTCAGAGGTTACACTCACACCCAACTTTGTATTTCTCACAAACATTAATGCTACTTTGGCCAAAATGGAGTCTTACCTTTGTGGTTACTGCCATCACGAGTCCCTTGAGGCAGTGGGGTATATTGGTGAAAACCCAGCATGTTCACATCACCTTCACAAGAGGCCTGTGTAATGAACAGTATAACAGCTGAAGGTCAAAGGAATTTCCCAATTATATACATGTAACATGATCAGTCTTTTCGTAATGAAACTTGTCAACGGCGCTGCCTCATTGAAAGATGGATATGTTGGTGACAAGCTTCATCAAAGTTGTGCTTTTCTTTTTCAAAATTCCTTGTGAAGGTTTACAAAAGTATGGCACACAAGCAAATAAGTCAGCCTTTCACTTACTGAGGCAGATCACTTCAATCATGATCTTACTGAATGAAGTATTCGGGTTTTATACAGTTGCGAGGTAATGTTGCAGCTCTAAAAAAGAAACCCTGGTTAGATCACACTTGGAATGTTATGTTCATTTCTGGTCGCCTCATTTTAGGAAGGATGTGGAAGCTTTAGAGCAGGTGCAGAGGGAATTTACAAGGCTTAGAGAGCATATCTTATGAGGATAGGTTGAGCAAGCTATAGCTTTTCTCTTTAGAGTAAAGGACAATGACAGGTGACTTGGTAGAGGTGTACAAGGTGATAAGAGACTTTGATCAACTGGGCAGCCAACCACTTTTTTCCCCAGGGTAGAGATGGTTTATATGAGGGGCAATAAATTTTAAAGTGATGAGAGAAAAGGAAAGGAAGGATGTTAGGATGTTAAAGGTTCTTTTTCACACAGAGTGGTGAGTGCATGTAATGTGCTGTTTGGGGTGGTGGCAGATACATTAGGGACATTTAAGAAACTCCTGATTGAACATGGGTGATAGAAAAGTGAGGGCTATTTAGGAGGGAAGAGTTAGATTGATCTTGTAGTAGGTTAAAAGATTGGCACAACATCATGGGCCAAAGGGCCTGTAGTGCTCTGAGTTCACTAGGATTAGTTAGATTATGACAGAGAAAGCTCAGTGAAATAACGGGGCTCAAATTTTTTCTGTTCTGATGTCCAGTCCAACTGTCCTAATTTGAAAGTACAGTGGATTTTGGTTAATTGGTCATCCATTAATCAGGGCAGCCTCTTAAAAAATAAAAGTTAATCAGAAAAATTGCCAGGATTCCCTTCATTTATTTGGGATACTGCTTATCTGCTGCTTAACCGAGACAGGAGACTTCTGCTGAAGTTTCTAACTACTATCAATCGCATGCAATTACATGACCATTAAACAATACACCATGCTTTGACAGAACAAGTTTTTAAATAGCATCAATTGAATGTGCTTATGTTCAAAAAGCAGTGATTTTTATCACTGGTAGTTGGTGAGAAACAAGCAGTAAGACAATTTGAAACTGTTTTGATCACTACAGTTTCAAGCATTCAGGCTCGGAGATACCAGAAGTGGATAGGACTGAAAATGAAATAATTTTACTACTTCAACAAGTTAGGAACTATGAAGAATTTGAAAGTATTGACAATCATCTTGAATATTACGATGAAAATGAAGATTTGGAGGCTGCAATGGTCGAAAGCAATGTACAAGGGCAGTCCACTATCTGCACTGATTTTGTTCATTTACAATCAATCAAAAGAACACAGCAGTATACACTGCATGAATTCCTCTGACGATCACTATTATGAACCACAGTTTTATAGTATTGTAGTAGTCTTGCTAGTGTTCTAATTTGTTCTATGCTTCATTTAAATACATAATTTGTTACTGAGTTAAATGGTAGCTTGTCTTTTCTATATGTTTTCATGAAATTTCAGTTAATTGGGGCAGCCACTTAATTAGCCCAAAGTGTACTGATCTCGATGTGTCTCAATTAACTGGAATCCACGATATCTCTGTATTTTGGTCTCCAATTATTTACTGTGTTCCTGCAAGCAAAAATGTAACAAACAAAATTGGGAAGATTGAGATATGTGAGAATCAAAATTCAGTAGTATCCTGTGGATCACCATTTTAAACGACAGCAGGTGATAGAGCTTTCAATAATTGACTAATTTTTAAAAAGATTTTGAAAAGCAACACTGGAGTCTCTGAACTGCTGGTGATCTGTTCAGGAGGTATATAAAGACAATATACTGTTGCTACTAGATCTTGCAGCATCAATAGCAATCTTTGTGCATCTGCAAATTCAGTTGTGACATTATTGAAACTAATTTTCACCAACTGTGTCTTCCATTCATGACACTTTGAGTTGTCAGCTTTCAGAAACAAACACACACACACACACACACACACACACACACACACACACACAAAAGAGAGTCTGCAGATGCTGGAGATCGTGAGCATTTTGTGTTTATTGCTCAATATTTCCTGTGGGGAAAGAAACCATGAATGTCTCAGGCCAAGACCCTTCATCAGGAACGAAAAGGAAGGTGGCAAAAGCCAGAATAAGAAGGTGGAGGGAAGGATATCATTACAAGCTTGCAGGAGATAGGTGAGACCAGGTAAAGGGGAAGGTGGGTGATGGAAGAAGCTAGGAGTTCAAATGTGGAAGAGGGCAAGTGCTGAAGCCAAAGAAATCTAAGAGGAGAGGATAGCGACCCATGAAATAAAGGGAAGAAGGTGGGGAGCTAAAGGGAGGTGATGCTGGGCAGGTCATGAGGGCAAGGTGAGGAAAAGGGGTGACAAGGTAAGAATGGGGAATGGAGAGAAGAAGGCAGTGGGGGAAATCAAAGGAAAGTGATTATCTAATCAGAAAACCAAAGTCAGCTTCTCGTTTTTCACCTGTCAGTTTTGTAGATTGATATACAAAGCTTTAGGAGATGCCTTGGACTGCTTTTGTTTATATCCAAAATACCTCATAATAGATTGTGACTATTAATAAATTTAACTATTAAATTATTTCCCGCATGTTAAATGACAAATCTGCCCTTCACAATTTTACTCAACAAATAGAACAGTTTCTGAAATAAGGTTTAATTGGTTTTAAACAATGAATTAATTCATGAAGTAATTAAATATCCATTTTCATTGCAATTATTTATCAGACTATATTTGGAAACAACTTCTAATCTCAGTGTTGAGATCTGCACTCATCTCAGAAGTGGACTGCCTGGTTTCAGTTAAATTGCCTAGAGGTAAACTACTTTCAAGTGGAATTAGTTGGCTGAGAGAAGCCAGGTGTGGTGTCATTCAAAATAAGCAGCAGGAACCAGGTAGATAGCTGCATGTGAGATTATCCCACTTGCCAGACATCACACCTGTGTCTCAGGTTTCTTTTCTATCGCAAGGGAGTTAAGGTACTGAGGAACAAGCCACCTCATCTTAAACCTGAGAGGAAATGCAGAATTGACAAAATTAATTTCTAAAAGATTAATTGACTCGTGATTATGCAAGTGCATTAATACAGAATAAATGCAGTGCAAGGAAATTAAATCTTGTTCATTAAACAATAACATGCATTTAAGTAGCACACCTTTAATATACAATAGTCCTAAGTCATTTCACACCCTCATTATCTTTAAACCATTGGCATGGAGCCATATATATATATATAAAAAGAGACATCAAGACAGTTGGGAGAGAGCTTGATCAAAGGGCAGGTTTCACAAAGCAACATTCTGGAAGGGAATAAGTTAGTGATGGAAAGGGATTTGAGGAGTTGATTCCACAAATTCCTAGCATCTGTGTGGTGCTGAAATCCTACAAAACAATCAGTCCAGGCTTCAAGAACTCCAGCATTTTGTATGTATTACTTTGATTTCCAGCATCTGCTGATTTTCTTGCTTGTGAGTTTAGGCTTCAAGATGGAATATTCCAAAAAAACCGTGAGATCTCTTGTGTCTTCAGGAAATAAAAACTGTTCACAAGCCAACTTCAACTTATACTTTGAAGCCAAAGAAACAAATTATTGGATATGGGAAATTCTGATTCTATACTATTGAAACCAGGGGAAGACAAGAATGCTTTATTTAATTAGTGGCCATTAAAAACTTCAGAGTGAAATCACGGAAGGCATTAAGTGGACATCTCCTACAATAACATTATTAAAGACTTATCCTGACACTTAATTAATAATTCAGGCCTGTTGTGTCACTTAGTTTTCTGATTACTTGCACACTCAATGGTGATTTTACTAGGTACCACCAGTATCCAATAAAGTGCCTACTGAGTGTATTTTCTGGTCTTCTGCTGCTGTAGTCTATTATCTTCAAGGTTCCACATGTTGTGTATCAGAGATGCTCTTCTGCACACCACTGTTGTAGCATGTGGTTATTTGAGTCACTGTCACCTTCCTGTCAGCTTGAACCAGTCTGGCCATTCTCCTCTGACCTCTCTCATTAATAAGGCACTTTTGTCTATAGAACTGCCACCCACTGGATGTGTTTTTAAAAATTTGTTGCCGCATTCTCTGTAAACTCTACAGACTGTCGTGGGTGAAAATCTCAGGAAATCAGCAGTTTCTGAGATAGTCATAGTCATACTTTATTGATCCCAGGGAGAAACTGGTTTTCATTACAGTTGCACCATAAATAATAAATAGTAATAGAACCATAAATAGTTAAATAGTAATATGTAAATTATGCCAGTAAATTATGAAATAAGTCCAGGACCAGCCTATCGGCACAGGGTGTCTGACCCGCCAAGGGAAGAGTTGTAAAGTTTGATGGCCACAGGCAGGAATGACTTCCTATGACGCTCTGTGCTGCATCTTGGAGGAATGAGTCTCTGGCTGAATGTACTCCTGTGCCCACCCAGTACATTATGTAGTGGATGGGAGACATTGACCAAGATGGCATGCAACTTGGACAGCATCCTCTTTTCAGACACCACCGTGAGAGAGTCCAGTTCCATCCCCACAACATCACTGGCCTTCCCGAATAAATTTGTTGATTCTGTTGGTGTCTGCTACCCTCAGCCTGCTGCCTCAGCACACAACAGCAGACATGATAGCACTGGCCACCACAGACTCGTAGAACATCCTCAGCATTGTACGGCAGATGTTAAAGGACCTCAGTCTCCTCAGGAAGTAGAGACGGCTCTGACCCTGCTTGTAGACAGCCTCAGTGTTCTTTGACCAGTCTAGTTTATTGTCAATTCATATCCCCAGGTATTTGTAATCCTCCACCATGTCCACACTGACCCCTTGGATGGAAACAGGTCACCGGTACCTTAGCTCTCCTCAGGTCTACCACCAGCTCCTTAGCCTTTCACATTAAGCTGCAGATAATTCTGCTCACACCATGTGACAAAGTTTCCTACAGTAGCCCTGTACTCAACCTCATCTCCCTTGCTGATGCATCCAACTATGGCAGAGTCATCCAAAAACTTCTGAAGATGACAAGACTCTGTGCAGTAGTTGAAGTCCAAGGTATAAATGGTGAAGAGAAAGGGAGACAAGACAGTCCCCTGTGGAGCCCCAATGCTGCTGATCACTCTGTCGGACACACAGCGTTGCAAGCACACGTACTGTGGTCTGCCAGTCAGGTAATCAAGAATCCATGACACCAGGAAAGCATCCACCTGCATCGCTGTCAGCTTCTCCCCAGCAGAACAGGGCGGATGGTGTTGAATGCACTGGAGAAGTCAAAAAACATGACCCTCACGGTGCTTGCTGGCTTGTCCAGGTGGGCGTAGACACGGTTCAGCAGGTAGACGATGGCATCCTCAACTCCTAGTCGGGGCTGGTAGGCAAACTGGAGGGGATCTAAGTGTGGCCTGACCATAGGTACAAACCACCCCATCTGGCACCAGTATGATTCCACAGTTGAAGTCACTTAAATCTTCCCCCATTCTGTTGTTTGGTCTGAGTAACGACTGAACCGCTTGACCCTGTCCACATGCTTTTATACATTGAGATGCAGCCACATGATTGGCTGATTAGATATTTGCATTAATGAGCGGGTGTACAGCGGTACCTAATAAAGTAGCCACTGAGTGGAAAGCTGAATTCAGGCCTGCTCTGTCACTGAATATTCCAGTTATTTGTATCCGTCAGGGAGCCATTCTCAACACTAACAAAACAGCGATATTTGGATTCCCCAGAGTTTGTTCTCAGAAGCTCTTGAACTAATGATAAGTATTTGAATATTCAACAAGCTTCTACTAGTTAGGATCTGTAATCATTCTAAATATCTAATTCCGCAAAGTTACCTAAATAAAATAAAGTCGGTAATTATAGTTCATAGAATAGTACAGCACAGTACAGGCTTTTCAGCCCCTTGATGTTGTGCTAACCTTTTAATCTATTCCAAGATCAATCGGACCCTTCCCTCCTACATACAGCACTCCTCCATTTTTCAATCATTCATGCGCCTATCTGAGTGTGTCTTAAATGCCCGTAATGTATCTGCCTCCACCACCACCCTGCTAGGGCAATCCATGCACTCACCACTCTGTGTAAATAGCCTCTGATACTTTAGTTAATCATTTATTAATATATTTGCTTTTAAAAAGTTAAAGAACGTTATGTGAGGAAGCAAGACTAAATTCACTTCAGAAGATCTCCTGTGTTCAAGGTTCAATTTATTGCTAAAGTATGCATGTACAATGCAATTCTGATATTTGTCTTCTCCAGATAGCCATGAAATACACACATGAAAAAATAAAAGAAAGAAAACTCGCAGACCCCAGAATCCCTGCCCCCCTCCCCGCAGAAAAGAAGAGCGAAAATAAAAATTCCTGACCCTCTCCCCCACAGAAAAAAAGCAACAATAACAATCCACGACCCCCTCCCCACAGAAGAAATAGCAACAATAACAATCCTGGACCCCCTCTCCCACGGAAAAAACAGCAACACATTCTTATCCCCTCCCCACCAAGAAAACAGCAACCGACCCCCTCACTTGCAAAAAAAACAGCAACAGTAGCATCAAAAACACAAAACACCCAACTGCATCCCCCACCCACACACAAAGAACTTATTTATCACCCACCCGCCGTTCAGCCACAAGAAGGAAAACACTGAAAAACTGGAGGAGTCCAATATAAAGTACAGTCCGATCAGGTAATATCAGAACTTCGAACAGCCCTTCCATGATTCAGAACTCACACCTGGTCCGAACGGTAGCCTCTGTTGGGAGCAAATGCTGACTCTCTGGCCTTGTTGGGAGCGATAACTGACCTTTGGCCCCAGTGGGTGTGATCACTAACCCCCTGGCCCCACTGGGAGCAATTGCTGAGCCTCTGGTCTTGTTTGGAGTGATTTCTGACTCCCTGGCCCCATTGGGAGCAATTGCTGATGCTCCGGCCCCATAGGGAGCGAGCACTGACCGTTTGACCTCATTGGGAGTGATCGCTAACCCTCTGGCCCCATTGAGTGTGATCACTAAACTCCTGACCCTATTGGGAGCAATTGCTGACTCTCTGGTCTTGTTTGGAACGATCGCTGACCCCTTGGCCCCATTGGGAGTGAGCACTGACCCTCTGGCCCCATTGGGAGTGAGCACTGACCCTCTGGCCCCATTGGGAGCAATCGCTGGCCCTCTGGTCTCTGTTGGGAGCAATCACTGATCAGATCCAACCACCATCATCCTGGCGGCGAAGCCAGAACACAGCCTCCATCAGGAGTCCTCATTAACTTGGTCCAAACATCTTCATCTCGATGCTTCAATCTTCCTCGCTGTTTCAAGATGGAGTTGTTCATGACCCTGTGTCCCATCTTTGATTTTTTCCACGCGTGCTGAATAAAAACTCTTTATACCTCCCAGCTACAGTCTCCATGATGCTCAGTTCAGCAGTCACAAGTTCAAAAGTGCACTCATCTCCTCAAGGTAATTTTTTTAAATGTCTAATAGGTTTATTAATTTATAACTCAATGAGTTGAAAGTGTTTTAATTTTTTAACAAACAAAATCAAAAGCCATGGGTCATGATTTTGAATGCAGTAGAAGTATTCCAGGCATTTTACAATAAGGCTAAGTAATTCGATGGTTTGAGTTATGACCGGGATTATGGATTAAAAGACTTTCATATTCATTTCAGAGTAACACACAAAAAATGCCAAAGATGTATGCCATCTATGGAGAGGAATAAAGAATTGACATTTCAGGCCAAGACTCTTCATTTCAGCTAATATTGTGGATGGCACTTCGGATTTGTGGCCAAAACAAATGCCCAAGTCCAGTCAATACCAGAAGTCTTTTTGACTCAAAGAGCCTCACCACATTCAACAACTGCCCTCGATAGGTTTTGCAATTTGTCACTGTGTGTGAGTCACCTAAGATATATGTCTTCTGTTTTCTCAACCCATTAAATCAATGACATCTCAGATCTTGCATTGGGGTTATTCATTCTCCTTATACTGGGGAAGCACAGTGACAGTGGGTTCAACTAAATGATTCCTAATCTTAATAGCTGGTTGTTAAAGTGAACCCAGGACTTCAGTGTATAGCAGCACACTTGCACAGATCCTGGACTCAGTGCCATTTAAACAGTTGTATATCAGGAGCTACATTTGAAACCATCCTGATCAATGAGGGCAGCAGGGAACAGGATGTGCCAAGGCTTTTAAAGACCAGGCGAGTCCTGGCAAGACAACTGTTTGAAGAGAGATTCCTCAAGATTCGGAGAGTAGATTTAGGAGGAGCTGCTTTTCCCAGAGAGTGGTGAATCTGTGAAATTCTCTGGCCAATGAAGCAGTAGAGGCTACCTCTGTAAATATATTTAAGACAAGGTTGGATAGATTTTTGCATAGTAGGGGAATTAAGGGTTATGGGGAAAAGGCTGGTAGGTGGAGATGAGTCCATGGTCAGATCAACCATGATCTTATTGAATGGCGGAGCAGGCTCGACGGGCCAGATGGCCGACTCCTGCTCCTATTTCTTATAGAAACATAGAAAACCCATAGCACAATACAGGCCCTTCAGCCCACAATGCTATGCCTAACATGTACTTACTTTAGAAATTACCTAGGTTTACCCATAGCACTCTATCTTTCAAAGCTCCCTGTACCTATCCAAGAGTCTCTTAAAAAACCCTTTTGTATCCGCCTCCACCACCGTCGCCAGCAGCCCATTCCATGCCCTCACCATTCTGTGTAAAAAACTTACCCCTGACATCTCCTCTGTACATACTTCCAAGCAAAGTAAGTTCAAAGTTCAAAATAAACTTATTATCAAAGAAGGCACGTCACCATGTACAACCCTGAGATTCATTTTCTTGCAGGCATTCACAGTAGAGCAAAGAAATACAATAGAATCAATGAAAAGTTACACACGAAGACTGACAACCAATGTACAAAATAATTTGCATATCTTCATTCTGCCTTCTTCCTGTAACATAAGCAGTTATTGGAGAGTTGAAATTTGCACTTGCAGCTACTGTGGTCAGGAAAGCACACCAGAACCTCTACTTCTTCAGAAGCCTAAGCAAACTTAGCATGTCCGCGAATGACCCTCACCAGTTTTTACAGATGCTCCGTAGAAAGCATCATGGTAAAGCAACTGCTCAGCCCAAGACTGCAAGAAATTGCAGAGTGTTGTGAAGACAGTTCTGTCCATCACAAAAACCAGCCTTCCCCTCAGTGACTTTTCAGAAAAGCAGCCAGCATAATCATAATGTTAGTGACTAACATTATGACTATGGTGGCTGCTTTTCTGAAAGGGTCTCGGCCCGAAACTTCGAGTGTACCTCTTCCTATAGATGCTGCCTGGCCTGCTGCGTTCATCAGCATTTTTTGTGTGTGTTGCTTGAATTTCCAGCATCTGCAGATTTCCTCGTGTTTTCACCATAATCAAGGACACCTTCCAGTCCAGTCATTCACTCTTGTCCGGCCTCCCATCAGAACAAAAGATACAAAAATTTGAGCACACGTACCACCAGACTCAAAGGCAACTTCTATCCTGCTGTATAAGACTCTGAACCAGACTTCTTGATGATAAAGATGAACTCTTGATCTGTCATGGCCCTTGCACTTTATTTGTCTACCTGTGTGGAAGTTGCAGCAAAGATAAAGATAGCCTGGGGCAGTTGTAGTCAAGTGAGACCACTGGAGACATCTCTACACTCTACAGATGAGATAGGCTGTAGCAGTGTGTACTCAGGGCAAATGAGCGAGGTCTCTACCGTGAGATTTTTCCAGAAAGGTCTTCCTGAGAAAGCATCCTTTCACCTAATAGGAGCTGCTGGAGACAGATGAGATATGACGATGAGATATGATATGAAACATACCCAAACTGGGTGACAGTCAGGAAAGGGAAAGGGGTTAAAGAGCCAGTGCAGAGTACCCCTGTGGCTATCCCCCTCAACCACAGGCATATCACTTTGGATACTGCCGGGGGGTTGACCTAATAAAGGAAAGTCACGGTGGCTGGGTCTCTGCCACTGAGACTCAGACGGTCTGTGACTCAGATAGGAAGGGGGAAGAAGAAACACACTGTGGTGATCAAGGATCTGTTAGTTAGGAGAACAGACAGGAGGTTCTGTGGGCGATAATGAGATTCCCAGATGGCTTGTCAAATGACTCAACTGGCAGGTATGTTTACAAACATTTTTAATCTCTCCCTCTCTCAGTGCTGAGTGCCCTCCTGCTTCAAACCATCCACCATTGTTCCTGTACCTAAAAAGACCAAGGTAACATGTCAGAATGACTGGCATCCTGTCACACTCACTTCAATAATAAGCAAGTGCTTTGAGAGGTTGGTCAAGGACTACACCTGCAGCATGCTGCCATCCAGATTGGACCCCCTACGATTCGCCTACCGACACGACCAATTGACAAGATGATGCAATAGCCACAGCTCTACACACCGTCCTTACACATCTGGAGACGAGGGATGCTAATATGAGAATGCTGTTCCTGGACAACAGTTCAGCATTCAACACCGTAACTCCCTCCTGGCTTGGCAAAAAGCTCAGGGACCTCGGCCTTCACCGTGCCTTTTGTAGCTGGATCCTGGACTTCCTGTCAGATCGCCGACAGGTGGTAAGAGTGGGCTCCTTCACCTCTGCCCCTCTGACCCTCAACACAGGTGCCCCTCAGGGCTGTGTACTAAGCCTCCTCCTTTACACTCTGTATACCCATGACTGTGTTGCCACCAACAGCTCCAGTCTGCTAATTGAATTTGCTGATGTCACTACACTAATTGGCCAAATCTCAAATAATAACGAGGCAGCCTTCAGAGAGGAAGTCATCACCCTGACACAGTAGTATCAAGAAAACGACCTCTCCCTCAACGTCATAAGAACAAAGGAGCTGGTTGTGGACTACAGGAGGAATGGAGACAGGCTAATCCTTATAGACATCAATGGATCTGGGGTTGCGAGGGGAAACAGCTTTAAGTTCCTCAGCATAAACATCACCGAGGATCTCACATGGTCTGTACATACCGGCTGTGTGGTGAAAAAGGCACAATAGCACCTCTTTCCCCTCAGATAGTTGAAGAAGTTTGGTATGGCCCATAAGTTCTAAGAACTTTCTATAGGGGCATGATTGAGAGCATCCTGACTGGCTGCATCACTGCCTGGTATGGGAACTGTACTTCCTTCAATCATAAGACTCTGCAAAGAGTGGTGCGGACAGCCCAGTGCATCTGTAGATGTGAACTTCCCACTATTCAGGACATTTTACAAAGGGCATTTAAAAAGGACCTAAAGGATCATGGGAGACCTGAGTCACCCCAACCACAAATCTCCAGCTGCTACCATCCAGGAAACGATACCGCAGCATAAAAGCAAGGACCAACAAATTCCAGGACAGCTTCTTCCACTAGGTCATCAGACTGCTTAATTCATGCTGACGCAATTGTATTACTATAATTGCATATCGCACATTTGAACGGAGACAAACATAAAGATTTTTACTCCTCACGTATATGAAGGATGTAAGTAATAAAGTCAATTCACTTCAGTTGTCACCTCATTGAAACCTATCAAATGGTAAAAGGCCTTGATAAAGTGGACGTAGAGAGGATGTCTCCTATGGTGGGATAGTCTAAGGCCAGAGGACACAGCCTCAGGAGGGAAGAGAGGGAGGGGGAGATGAAGAGGAATTTCTTTAGCCAGAGGATGGTGAATCTGTGGAATTCTTTGCCACGGCAGCTGTGGAGGCCAAGTCTCCATGTATATTTAAGACAGAGGTTGATAGATTCTTGATTGGTCAGGGCATGAAGGAATACAGGTGGAAGGCAGGAGATTGGGGCTGAGAAGAAAATTGGATCAGCCATGATGAAAAGGTGAAGCAAACTCAATCGGCCAAATGGCCTAATTCTACTTCCATATCTTATGGTCCTATGTCTTACACCCAACAACTAAGGCTCTATCGTCTTTACTAGCTTCAAAATATCATCAGCTGCCAGCTTGAAGTTTCTATTTATTTTAGCACCTCTATTGCGAATGGCGATTGAAACTTGTTTCTCAACAGAAGACTCCACTAATAAGCATATTGAATAGGACACAATTTACAAACCTATGCATCTGCGGGATTGGGACTGAGGGGTGAGCTGCGGTCACCCAAGGAAGCAATGCTCACAATGACTCTTAACCAGGGATACAGGCCCATGGAGATCACTCAGCTATCTGGCTGGCCGGGACCCAGCAGAGACTTGCGACCAGCATAACAGCTAACCATTCAGAAGAATGTTCCAGACCAGTATAAACACGAGCACTCAGCAGAAGCAACAGTCAATTTTACACTGATGATGACACCTCGACTGGTGATGAAACACTTGCGACCTAACCTTCAGGCTCGGCAAATAACCCTCCAAAAAAGCAGCCAACCCGAGCTACCGATCTCTTTCATTTCAAACAATTTACAATTATCAATATCTGTGACTGATGAGCCAATTCCGTATAAAAATAGCAGTTTTCTATTCAGTCTTTGGAACGGTGTGGGTGACAATTCTCCTTGTGCACAAGTGAAATAACAAGCATGCTTGAGCAGTAAGAGTGAGTGAGCTCTGGGCCTAGTTATTTTTGTTATTTTATTTTATAATTGGTGATGACAGTTACTTCAACATCTGCACTTCCTTTCTCTGTAACTGTAACACTATATTCTGCATTATGTCATTGTTTTTGATTTTGCACAACTTCAATGTACTTTTGAACATAGGACATAGAACCTTATAGCATTTTATCGGCCCTTCGGTCCACAATGTTATGCTGACCTTTTAATCTAAAATCAACCCAACCCTTTCATGCTACATAGACCTCTATTTTTCTACCATCCATGTGTCCTATCCAAGAGTTTGTTAGATGCCCCTAATTTACCTGCCTCTAACACCACCCCTAGCAGGGTGTCCCACGCACTAAACATTCTCAATGTAAAAAACCTTGCCTCTAACATCCCCCTCTTTACTTTCCTCCAATCACCTTAAAATTATATCCCCTCGTATTAGTTACTTCTGCCCTGGGAAACAATCTCTGGCTACTCTCTTGATCTATGACTCTTATCATCTTGTACACTTCTACCAAGTCATCTCTCACTCTCTTTCTCTCTGAAGAGAAAAGTCCAAGCACATTTAACCTTTCCTCAAAAGACATACCCTCTAGTCGAGGTATCATCCTGGTAAATCTCCTCTGCATGCTCTCTAAAGTGTCCACATCCTCCCCGTAATGAGGCGACTAGAATTCATTGCAATATTCCAAGTGTGGTCTAACCAGGGTTTATAGAGCTGCAACATTACCTCACAGCTCTTAAACTCAATGTCCTAACCAATACAGGAATCGTATGGAATGATCTGTCTGGATGGCATGCAAACAAAAGCTTTTCACAGTATCTCAGTACAAATGACAAATAATAAACCAATTACCAAAAATTACAACAGTTTCGTCTGAATCTCACTTCACTTCCCATTGCCTCAACACACGATTGAAGTTTGAGTCCATAGTCTTATGAGATAAGACTAACCAAGGCTTATTTTACTAACAAAACTAATGGTAAATCCGAATGGACACCTATAGCCGAATCAAAAACATGCAAATTATAATTGAAAGAATAACTTCCATAATCCTTTAATCACCAAATAAGCAAAAATTGCAAACTATTCCAATTTGTGCAGACAAGACAGCCTTCCCTGGGTTATGCAAGAGTTTTAATTTTGAGGATGCTTCATAAGTCACTTTCTTGTAAGTCAGAAATGTCAGTTTAACCCATATCTATTGGTCAGATACACTAGCTATAATTTTCATAGAATTATCGCCCTAACACTACCCTTAATTAAAGTAATGGAATATATACTATATCTATTCATCATTGAACACCATGAAACATTTTATTATTGTTAGCTTGAAAAATGGTTTAAAAATATACAGGAGAATTTGCATAACATTGGATTTCCGTAAGTTGGGTCATTCATAACATAAGCAGTCTCTGTATTCATTTGCGTTGTGACAGATTTCTTTAAAAAGGTCAAGCTTTTCTGCAGTTGAAATGAATTCAGTTGTTGATTTTTATCAGACTAATTTAAAATGGATTGCACTGTACGTCAGTCTCCGCTGTTGGTTCCACCTCATGTTGTTAGAAGGGGATTTACTGCAGTTAATTTGCCCCAGAGGATGGTTTTGGAATGTTTTACCTTATACAGAATATTGCTTTTCCAATATATCAGTCTGCCAGGAATGCTTTTCTTTCCTTCCTATTGCAGGGGAGATCAGAACTATCAGTTTAAGAATAGGCCTGTCCCTCTCATTCTGTGGAGTACCAACTGAGCCTAATGTACCTTTCTCAAATTCCTTGGGTTGCCATGGTTTGTTCTGTCTTGCAGCTCGGAAATCTTTTGTAAATCTGAGGCCCCCAAGGTGATCAGTGGATGATTTTTCCCCAACACACACTCCTGCAGCCCCTGGTGAATTTGACAGCCACTCGTAAATTCCAACTTATTTGGAACACATTTTACTTTCTCCAAAGAAATCGACCGTTAGCTGTTCAGTTTGCCAGGCCCCCTGGATTGATTTTTCTTTCTATTTCCAGAAACAGCAGGTAGAAATAAAGCATGACACAAAGCAGGTGAAACATCATCACTACTACCCTTCAACCATCAGGATCCTGAACATGGATTACTTCACTCATCTCAATATTGAACACAACCTATGGACTCACTTCCAATGATTCTACAACTCATGTTCTCAGTATTATTTATTTATTTACTTATTTATTATTGTTATTATTTGTTTTTTTTGTATTTGCATGTTTCGGCTTTCACACATTATTTGTGTGTGGTTTTTCAATGATTCTATTGTATGTCTTTGTTCAACTGTGAATGCTTGCATGAAAATCAATTGCAGGGTTGTATATGGTGACATATACATGCTTTGACAATAAATTTACTTTGAATGTTAAACCTTGATTACTTTTCAGGAATACTGAACAAAGTGTAACAGCTAGAGAGAGTGCAGTGTAGGTAAACGATAAAGTGCAAGATCATAACAAATTAGATTATGAGGCTAAGAGTCCATCTTATTGTACAAGAGGTCCATTCAAAAGTCTGATAACAGTGGGATAGAAGCTATCCTTGAGCCTGGTGGTATGTGCTTTCAGACAGGTAGTTTTGCCATGCTGGAAACTGTGTTTTGGCTTCAGCTAAGATATGGAGCCATGTTGTCCAACTTATAAATGTGTGTCAATCAATCAAAATTGTGGGATGTGAGAAAAGGTTTAGAGAGCTGTGGGGAAGAGTTTCCTGAAGGACAGTAGTCTGGTTTAGGATTTTTGGTGGGAGCTGTGGAGCAGGGGACAAGGGAACAGAATGACATTGGATGGAGAGTCACCATTGTAAGAAATGCTTTATGCAGATGAATAGCTCCAAGAAGGAAGGGCCAATACTTCTGAGAGAGCCAGTCCATTCAAGATGCTCTTCGAGGGGAGTTTAGAATGAGATGGGTGCTTTCATGCAGACCAAGGGTCCAGTGCATGAGTAAAGAGGTACAACCCCAAATACTCCAGAATGATCTCCAACATTATGTGCACATTGGACTGGTTGAACTATAGTGGGCCCTTTTATTTTTCTTTTCTTTTGTTCTGTAATTGTTTGTTGAAGTTGAAAGTTTGGTAAATATACTTCCCTTATAACTTTATGCTGGTGCATGATCTGTCATTTCTGGGCTACGTATAACTGTGTATGGGCAGTATTGATACACCATTCACTCAAATCGAGGTTCCTTTAATAGGAACATCATGATGTTCCTGTTCGGTTGAACCACAAATCATACCAACCCTAGATGTATATTGTTTGTGAAAGGTGGCCTTCTCACTGCTGAGTCACATGGATGTTAGTAGAGTTATCTAATGAGCTAAGTCTGTATGAGCCCATTGAGAGGGTTACATAGGTATATAGCTTGTATGTCCAAAGTGATACTAGGCACAGGGATGTCTGTATATAAGGTAACTGACATGAAATGACAAAGTAGTGGTGGTTGGGGTGTGGAGGGGTGAGTTAGTGGGTTGAGGGGTGAATTAGTGGGTGGTGGTGCTGATCAGCCTTACTACTTGTGGAACACAACTGTTTTTGAGTCCAGTGGTCCTGCCATGGATGCGGCATAGCCTTCCGCCCTGATGGGAGTGGGACAAACAATCCATGAGCAGGGTGGGTGGAACCATTCGTAATGTTATTGGCCCTTATCTGGCACTTTTCTGTATATATTTCCTTGAAGGTGGGTAAAAATGGAAATCTAAGGAACTCCGTACTCACCTGCCATTATAATTGCAGTCAGGGCTCTAAAAGATGACCCCACAAGCTTCCTCAAAATAACATAACAATCCTGCTGCTCTCTGTAAGGATTTTTTATTTTCTCCTTGTGACTGCATGGGTTTCTTCTGGGTGCTCTGGTTTCCTCACACGTTCTAAAGGCACACAGGTTGTAGGTTAATTGATCACATGGGTGTAATTGGTCACATGGGCGTAATTGTGCGGCACGGGCTGGTTGGGCCAGTAGGACCTGTTACCGTGACGTATTTCAAAATAAATAAATAAATAAACAAATAAGCACAAGGCAACAACCCACATGGCTGAAGAAATTCCTAAATGTCCTGAAAGGACTCCAAAGCAAATGCCAGGAGGCTCACAGATGTTAATGAGGAAGTTTACATCTGATTTAATTACACGAGAGATTCTGCAGATGGTGGAATTCCTGAGCAAACTTAGGTAAAATGCTGAAGGAACTCAGCAGGTCAGACAGCATCTACAGAGGGAAATAAATAGTTGATGTTTCAAGCCAAGATGCCTTGCTGGGTCTGGTTTTGATGACATCAGCAGAAGTGGCCATCTTGAATAGAGAAGGTTTGGACCTGGTGTCCTTGGGCTTTCAGGAGTGTGTATGTTAAACAGACAGTGTCAGGAAGTAAACCTCACACTTCTTGAGCCAGCATGCAATGGCTTTCAATGTTTTTTAATCACGTGTACATTGAAACATGGAGTGAAATGTGTTGCTTGTGTTAACAGCCAACACACCTGAAGGTATGCTGGGGATAGGCCACTGAGCTTTCTGGAAAGCTCTGAAACACTTTCCAGAGCATTCTGCTGTAACTAGGCACTTTATCGATCTTTCTGAAATGAGGCCTAGTGCACAATCTTGGGCTGAATTTGGGCTTCCTTGAGGCATTTGAGCTCATAAAATTGCCCAGAAATATATTTTACCTGAGAATTGGAAATGCCTCTTTGCAAAGCAGGTATCAGTAATAACAATTCCCTTTCATGCAGAGCTGACAGGTCAGCTCAGATTTTGGTGATAATTTGAAATCACCCAATAACCTTGCACTGCACAACTCTACTGTGGAAACCATTGAGGGCTAAATGCAATGGCAGGCCAACATTATGGGCATGGTATGTTGGCACCAGAATGTGCAGGCTGCCCCTAGGACATCCTTGAGTGTGTTGGTTTTCAACGAAAATGATGCATTTCACTGTAGATTTCAATGTATATGAAATAAATAATTCTGACTATGGATTGCAGCAGAGAGGGGGAAAATGTGAAAAAATAGGGTAAAAGAGATAGAGGTGCAATAATTAGGGTGTCTAAGGTTACGGAGAGAAGGCAAGAGAACTGAATTTAGGAGGAAAATCAATCAGCCATGATGGAATGGTGGAGTGGTCTTGATGGGCTGAATAGCCTAATTCTGCTCCTACAGTATGTCTTGTGGTCTTACACTTAATTTGGTTCAGAAATATTGAGCACTGCTCTGAATACCGTTTAACCAGGACAGCTGCAGAGGCACAGCTTAGAATGCCAGCTCGATGTGAACAGCCACCAAGCAGGGTTTTTCTGCTACTAAAGTTCTGGCAGGTTAAACCATCCTTTCAGGCCCCAAGCACAGGGGAGATCAGGCTTTTCCCATATTCATGTGGATCAGGGGTTCCCAACATTTTTTACGCCATGGACCAATACCATTAAGCAAGGGGTCTGTGAACCCCAGGTTGGGAACCCCTGTGTTAGGGCAATAGTGACTATATAGCCAGGCTAAACACTGAAGAAAACCAGCAACTGTGCAGACATGAGTGAGGTACTGATAAATTCCGTGGTCCTGTGAATTTTTGTGCCTTTGCATGAACAACTCTTGAAATACTGGAATTTTGGTAAGATGAGAGAACACACTTCAGTCCTCATAGAGGGATCAGAAGTGGAAAGAGTGAGCAATTTCAAGTCCCTGGGTGTCAATAACTCAGAGGATCACCTGGACCCAACATATTAATGCAGCTACAGAGAAGGTACAACAGCAGCTATGCTGTATTTCGTTAGGAGTTTGACGAGATTTGGTATGTCACCAAAGACACTCTCAAATTTCCACAGATGTACTGTGGAGCGCGTTCTAACTAGTTGCATCACTGTCTAGTATGCGGGGGGGGGGGCGACTGCGCAAGCTTGCAAGAAGCTCCATCATGGGCATTAGCTTCTGTGGTATCCAGGACATCGTCAAGAAGCGATGCCTCAAAAAGGCAGCATCTCATTACTACCATCAGGGAGGAGGTACAGGAACCTAAAGGCACACACTCAATGATTCCGAAACAGCTTCTTATCCTCGGCCATCTATTTCTTAATGGACATTAGACCCAGGAATACTACCCCACTATTTCTTCTACTTTTATTTTTGCACTACACACACACAGACCTTTGGTAATTCATGTTTTTCTTCTATAATGAATTGCAGTGCACTGCTGCCGCAAATATAACAAATTTCACAACATATGCCGGTGATATTAAATCTGATTCTGATTCCAATGTAGTTTGCCCAGAAATGTGCAATTTGCAATTATGGACTCATGAACCCATTGGAATTGTGTTTTCACAGCAAGACAAACTGAACTGCAAATGTATTCTGATCGAATTATCATAAACCTATTGCTTACACTGTAAATGTAATCCCAAAACACTAACAAAAATCCAATAACGGAATTTAATAAAGTCACATTGGAGCAGTGGCCTTGGTCAAATGCCTTCATTCAGGACTATTTTTCAGTTCTACATTGATTTGCACTACGAGCTTTCTGGGGGGCTGTATTAGCGAGCTGTTCAATAGATTTTTCCAAGTTCTCTTGGTGACATGCATGCGAACTCTCAGGATCAAAATCAGATTCCTCTGAATCCTCAACACTTAATACATTAGCGTGCCCTCACATTTATGTTCATACAGTACTTAAAATAGCTTTGTCTTGTACATCATGGATATATCCATCCCCAGCATCAATTATATCTATAGGAGATGGTGTCTCAAGACAGCAACTTCTATCATCAAAGATTGCCACCATCTGGGCCATGCCTTCTTCTCACAGCTATCAATGGGCAGGAGGTACAAAAGCCTGAAGTCACACATCATCAGGTTCAAGAACAGCTCCTTCATTTCAACCATTCGGTTTCTGACCACACGATAGTTTAGTAACACTATTACACTTCGATCGCTTTGCACTAAAATAGACACAAGGGATTCTGCAGATGCTGGAAATCTAAAGCAACACACAAGATAATGGAGGAACTCAGCAGGTCAGACAGTACCTACGGAAAAGAATATAATTTTATTCTTCTCTATAGATGCTGCCTGACCTGCTGTGTTCCTCCAGTACTTTACGTGCTGCACTAAAATCAGAATCAGGTTTAATATCACTGGCATATGTCGTGAAATTTGTTAACTGTGCGGCAGTAGGACAATGCAGTACATAATGATAGAGAAAAAACTGAATTACAGTATAAATATATATACATTAAATGGTTAAATTAAATAAGTAGTGCAAAAAAAATTAAAAAGTAGTGAGGTAGTGCTCATGGGTTTAATGTCCATTCAGAAATCAGATGGCAGAGGGGAAGAAGTTGCTCCTGAATCACTGAGCGTGTGTGTCTTCAGGCTTCTGTATCTTCTTCCTGATGGTAACAATGAGAACAGAGCAAGTCCTGGGTGATGATGCCCTTTAATGATGGACGGCGCCTTTCTGAGGCACCTCTCCTTGAAGACATCCTGGATGCTATGGAGGCTAGTGCTCATGAGAGCTGAATAATTTTACAACTCTCTTCAACTTACTTCGATCATGTGCAGTAGCCCCCCCCCCCCAATACTAGATGGTGATGCATCCAATTAGAATGCTCTCCATCGTACATCTGTAGAAATTTGCGAGTGTTTTTGGTGATGTACCAAATCTCCTCAAATTCCTGATGCCTTCTTTATAGCTGCATCGATATGTTGGGTTCATCGTGAGGTTTGTACGTGATAGAAATGTTCTCAGGTGCATCTATTTCAATGCAAGGAGTATTGTAGGTAAGGCAGATGAGTTTAGGGTGTGGATTGGCACGTGGGATTACGACATTATTGCTATTAGTGAAACTTAGTTGCAGGAGGGGCAGGACTGGCAGCTTAATGATCTGGGGCTCCGTTGTTTCAGATGTGATAGAGGGGGAGGAGTGGCATTACTAGTCAGAGAAAATATCACAGCTGTGCGTAGACAAGACAGCCCAGAGGGTTTGTCTACAGAGGCCATATGGGTGGAGCTGAGGAATGGGAAAGGTGTGACCACACGAATAGGGTTGTATTATAGACCGCCCAATAGTTAGAGAGAATTGGAGGAACAAATCTGTAGACAGAGAGCAGACCGATGTAAGAAACAGAAATTTGTAATAGTAGGGAATTTTAACTTTCCACATATTGACTGGGACTCCCACACTGTGAAAGGGCTGGATGGCTTGGAGTTTGTCAAATGTGTTCAGGAAAGTTTTCTAAATCAATATATAGAGGTACCTATGAGAGAGGATGCATTACTTGATCTCCTACTAGGGAACCAGACAGATCAGGTGACAGAAGTATGTGTAGGCGAACATTTTGGGTCCAGTGACCATAATGTCATTAGTTCCAAGTTAATTATGGATAAGGATAGGTCTGGTCCTCGAGTTGAGGTTCTAAATTGGAGAAGGGCCAATTTTCTGGAAATGAGAAAGGATCTAGGAAGAGTGGATTGGGATAAGTTGTTTTCTGGCAAGGGTGTGTTCAGTAATTGGAAGGCCTTCAAAGGTGAAATTTTGAGAGTGCAGAGTTTGCAGGATTAAAGGCAAAATTAACGGGCATAGGGAACCTTGGTTTTCAAGGGATATTGGTGATCTGGTTAAGAAAAAGAGAGGTGTATAGCAGGTATAGGCAACAAGGAACAAATGAGGTACTTGGAGAGTATAGAAAGTGTAAGAAAATACCAAAGAAAGAAATCAGGAAGGCAAAAAGAAGACATGAGGTTGCTTTGGCAGATAATGTGAAGGTAAACCCGAAGGGTTTCTACAAGTATATTAAGAGTAAAAGGATGATAGGGGACAAAATTGGTCCCCTAGAAGATCAGAGTGGTCATCTATGTGTGCAGCCTCAGGAGATGGGGGAGATCTTAAACAATTTTTTTGTGTCAGTATTTACTCCAGCTGGTGGCATAGTGGCATCAGTTCCAGACTTCGGGACGAAACGTCCTGAATTCAAATCCATCCGGCTCCCCTGCACGCTTTCCATCCATGCTGGGTTACGAGCTGGTGATCTCTTTGGAAACTCACCTGGCAGAAGGCAATCGCAAACCACTGCTGTAACTTACCTCATACGCGGTTCCCCGCTACCTCAGAGATGTGTGGAGGGAAATTGTCCAGTAACCGGAGAAACTCCGGATGCAACGTACCTTTCCTTTCCTATTAACTCAGGAAACTGGCATAGTGTATATTGAAGGAAGAGAAAACAGCAGTAGTGTCATGGAACATATAGAGATTAAAGAGGAGAAGGTAGATATATCCCTTGGGCCTGACATGATATTTCCCCGGACCTTGAAAGAGACTAGTGTAAAAATTGCAGGGGCCCTGGCAGAAATATTTAAAATGTCCTTAGCCACGGGTGTGGTGTCGGAGGACTGGAGGGTAACTCATGTTGTTCCGTTGTTTAAAAAAGGCTCCAAAAGTAAACCAGGTAATTACAGGCCAGTGAGCCTGACATCAGTAGTAGGTAAATTATTGGAAGGTGTCCTGAGAGATCGAGTGTACAAGTATCTGGACAGCCAAGGGCTGATTAAGGATAGTCAGCATGGCTTTGTGCATGGTAGATGGTGTTTAATGAATCTTGAAGAGTTTTTTGAGGAGGTTACCAAGAAAGTAGATGAAGGAAAGGCTGTGGGTGTTGTCTACATGGACCTTAGTAAGGCCTTTGACAAGGTCCCACATGGGAGGTTAGTTCAGAAGGTTCAGACACTAGGTATCCACAGAGAGGTTGTAAACTGGATTCGAAATTGGCTGTGTGGGAGAAGACCGAGATTGGTAGTGGATGACTGCTTCTCAGACTGGAGGCCTGTGAATAGTGGTGTGCCTCAGGGATCTGTGCTGGGACCATTGTTGTTTATTGTCTATATCAATGATCTAGATGATAATGTGGTAAATTAGATCAGCAAGTTTGCTGATGACACTAAGATTGAAGGCATTGTGGATAGCGAGGAAGGCTTTCAAAGCTTGCAGAGACATCTGGACCAACTGGGAAAATGGGCCAGTAAATGGCAGATGGAATTTAATGGAGACAAGTGTGAAGTGTTGCAGTTTGGAAGGACAAATCGAGGTAGGGCATACACAGTAAATGGTAGGGCACTGAGGAGTGCGGAGAAACAAAGGGATCTGGGAGTTCAGATACATAATTCCCTGAAAGTGGCGTCAAAGGTAGACAGGGTTGTAAAGAAGGCTTTTGGCATCCTGGCATTCATAAATCAAAGTATTGAGTATAGGAGTTGGGATGTTATGGTGAGGTTATGTAAGACATTGGTGGGGCATATTTGGAGTATTGTGTACAGTTCTGGTCAACTACCTATAGGAAGGATATCAGTAAGATTGAAAGAGTGCAGAGAAGATTTACTAGGATGCTGCCAGTTCTTCAGGAGTTGAGTTACAGGGAAAGATTGAACAGGTTAGGAATTTATTCCTTGGGGCGTAGAAGAATGAGGTGAGATTTGATAGAGGTTTACAAAATTATGAGGGGTATAGACAGAGTAAATGCGAGTAGGCTCTTTCCACTTAGATTAGCAGAGATAAATACAAGAGGACATGGCTTTAGGGTGAAAGGGGAAAGGTTTAGGGGGAACTTTAGGGGGAATTTCTTCACTCAGAGAGTGGTGGGAGTGTGGAACGAGCTGCCATCTGACGTGGTAAATGCAGGCTCACTCTTAAGTTTTTAGAATAAATTGGATAGATACATGGATGGGAGAGGTCTGGAGGATTATGGACTGGGTGCAGGTCAATGGGACCAGCGGAATAAAGTTTTGGCACAGACTAGAAGGACCGAATGGCCTGTTTTCTGTGTTGTAGTGTTCTATGGTTCTATCAGAGGTCCTCAGAGATATTGACACCCAGGAACTCAAAATTGCTCACTCTTCCCACTTCTGATTCCTCTATGAGGACTGGTTTGTGTTCCCTCAGACTTTGTTTTGTTTTAATTGTGTTCTTTCTTGTAAAAAAAGTGTGTACAATTTGATGGTACGTGTTTGTGATGGTGCTGCAAGTAAGTTTTTCATCGCACCTCTTCACACAGGCACTTGTACTCATGTCACTAAACTCAACTTTGACTTCGAAGAAACCAAAGTTTCTGCGCATACAGTCATCCCACAATGCAAAATGTAGGCTTTTGCAATTAAGTCTTTTGGAAAAAAAATAACAAACACAGGCAGCTGAAGAGAATGGAAATTTACAGAAATGTCTGACACGTTGGAGACACCACAATGAAGAAGTAAGTGTGTGGTGTATACAGCTAAGCTGTGCGAGTTGTCAGGGCTTAAAAGGTTTCCTTTACAAATCACAAAAAGAAAATAAAGACCTATGGTAGTCAAGGTCAGCATTTTCATTTCCGTTTTGAACCACTAAAGACATTAATAAGACTTACTTCTGCAGCCTTCCTGTTTACAGAATTTAAAGGGGCCTGTGCAGTTGAACTGTGACTCTATCAGAGATGACATTAATATGTATCTGTCTGGAAGAGTCTGACAAATTACCTTAGCAACAATGTTCTGACACAGTGCTACTTGCAAGCGCAGAGGGAAGCATAAAGGCGGCACTCTTTATAAAGAGATCACAAAGTCATGCACAGCCTAAAAACAGCATATCGAGACATCTGGTAGTGGCGTGCAACGGGGAACTTGCCTGCTGTGCCACTGAATGTTAAGATGACAATTCTCTCACATGTATTCTTTGCATTGTGGTTACTTATTCAATTGCTGGACATCAGTTATGAACAAGTGATAGTAACCAGATCTGACAATAAAAGGCAGATGTTAGAGAGAAAATGAATTCACTTCCCCCAGTGTAGATTGAATGGAATAGCTCCAAATGCATCAGTTCCCAAAGACCTTTGTCACTCTTGGTCAAAGGTTTATTTTTTTTTTACCAGTTCTTTAATATTGCTGGGTTTTAATCCTGGAATTCACAGACTTACAGGACTGCAGTGGGTTAAGAAGCTGGCATCATCTCCTCAAGGGCAATAAATAATGGCCCTGATGCTCAGATCCCTAAATTGAATTGGATGGTATATTAGGAGATGGCAATGGAAGGAGAGGGGGACATGTAATTCTAGTTATCTACAGGGCATACAGATGGCCAGGCGTGCTCTTCATGTCCACAAAGAACAGTCATTTTTCATACTCAAGTTAAAAAGAAGGTATATCTATAAAGACAGGAAAAATGCCAGTTCAGTGCTGGACTTACACTCAGTGGCTGCTTTACTGACAACACCATGAGACCTGCTCATTAATGCAAACATCTTATCAGCCAAGCATGTGGCAGCAGCTTAATGCATAAAGGCATACAGACTTGGTCAAGAGGCTCACTTGCTCGAGCAAACATCAGAACGGGGAAAAAAAGGTGATCTAAGCAACTTTGACTGTGGAATGATCGTTGGTGCTAGATGGGATGATTTGAGTATCTCAGAAGCAGCTAATCTTCTGGGATTTTCATGCATAACAGTCTCTTCAGTTTACAGGGAATGGTGCAAGAAACAAAAAAGATCCAGTGAGCAGCAGGTCTGTGGGTGAAAATGCCTTTTAATGAGAGGAGTCAGGGGAGAATGGGAAAACTGGTTCAAGCTGACAGGAAGGTCACAGTAACTCAAATAATCACACGTTACAACAGTGGCGTGCAGAAAAGAATCTCTGAATGCACAACATGTAGAACCATGAAGTGGATGGGCTACAGCAGCAGAAGACCACAACCATACGCTCTGTGAACATTATATTAAGTACAGAAGGTACCTAATAAAATGGCCACTGACCGCATTTTAAATACACCAAAAAGAAACTGGCCTGCTCTTTTTGGTCTGTTGGGGACCTAATGTGATGAATACATAATTGTATTTCTCATTACTTACAACCTTAGAGAAAATGTGTTTGTCTAAAGAAATATATTCTCAAAGAGAAACTATTTCATCCCCACTGACTCCTCAAAAATTCCTGACCCATGGTTTTCTCAAACAGGAGAGGAGAGATTCAAATTTGTATTGAGAGCCTTGAATCAATTTGACAGAAGCACACAGAAGCCCAATATAAATGAAAGTGGAAGAGAACTACCTCCTAAATCATTTACATTTCTGATCCCTCAACCACCTCCTCCCTCACCTGTGGCAGAGTCTACAGGTTCCATAATCGTCTTGCAAATGAGCAAAGAACACAGGAATGGAAGAAAGTCCCTCCCCTCTTCAAGGAAGTGCTTCGGAAGCAATAGGAGGAAAAGGTTTGTTTGGAAGATTAGTCACGAAACACTGGAAACTGTTTATCGATAACACTGGGATGCTTTAGTTCTAACCTCCTGGCTCCATTCATTTGGATTCAACTGAAGTCCAGGAAGCCAGAGTTTCCTTCTCCATCATTGATCAACAAACATAAGAATCTAAATACTGAGCTGTAACTTCTCAGTAAACTAATCATCTGCTCAAGTCAAAAAGGTACACTGTTAATTTTCAATCTGCCCATTATCTTCCCCTATCAATGGGTGATTCCACCAAATGAGCTCCAGGAACAATGGTTGCTTCTTGGTGCTTCTCTGGAAAAGTTAAGTCCTGGTGTATAGGCAAGAGATACCTTGTACTTGCTCATTATTTATACAAGACCATAAGACCATTAGTTATATGATGGATATCTACAACATAAAACTGTGGAATGCTACTGGAAACAAAGAGAAATGCCTTCAGCATCCTTTTATTCCAAATATGAAACTCCAGGGCTACAGGGTTACATATCCCTTAATATATAATCCATAACTTCACACGGAAGATCTTCACAAAGGAATGTGTTTGTTGAAAGCTTAGCTCTGTTCAAGAGTGCTTTGTACAGATAAATAAAGCTTGGTTTTAAGCTGCAAATTAAACTCCCCAACAGTGTGGCTATGTGGTAAAGGAGAAATGCTTCCATCAATCTTCATTAAGGCAACAGTTTTTATTCTGTGGTGAGTCAGTGCTGCCGATTCCTTATCTTTTAGAGCTTCGCTCTTGTCTACATGTTGCTGCCAGAATTGATCAGTACACGTTGTCCTGAGGAGTGCTGGTCCCGTTCGCTCACTGATGGAAACATCAATTGGCTACATTGCGCTCCTCAACAATGAGTCATCATATGACTCATACCAGAGGAAAGTACTGGGGTCTAATATGAGGGGGCATAATTTTAAGGTGATTGGAGGAAAGTATAACGCGGGAAGTCAGGGGCACACAGAGAAGTAGGTGTGTGGAATGTGCTGTCAGGGGTAGTGGTAGAGGCAGATACATTAAGGACACAAGAGACCCTTAGATGAGCACATAGATGAATGAAAAATGTGGGGAGGGGATATGTTGGAAGGAAGGGTTAGATTGATCTTGGAGTAGGTTAAAAGTGAGCTGAAGTGCCTGTATTGTGCTGTACTGAAATCTTATGTTTTACATTTGCAAACTTGAAGCTTTCCCCTTTCCTTCTCTGCATATGGTACCTGGACCAACCCATGTGCTCAAAAGTTTGAAGTTCAAAGTAAATTTTTTACCAAAGTACATGTCGCCATACACTACCGTGAGATTCATTTTCTTGCAGGTATGTATAGTAAAACAAAGAAATACAATAGAATTAATGAAAACAACACAAAAAACAAAGACTGATAAATGATCCGTCACTGGGCAGGAGCTACAAGGCCTGAAATCCCACATCACTAAGTTCAGGAACAGCTACTTCCCTTTAACCATCTAGTTCCTGAACCAACCTATCCCTAATCACTACCTCGGCCTAACAACACACACAAAATGCCGGAGGAACTTAGCAGATCAGACAGCGTCTATGGAGGAAAACGGACAGTCAACATTTAGTGGTGAGACCCTTATGTCTCAGTACAGCAAACCATGAGCACTTTGCACTACTATGGATTCTGGTTTTTTTTGCTCTAATTATGTTCTTTCATGTAAAAACTCTGTGAATCTTAATGTATGTCTTTCTTGTGAGTGCTGTTGATGTGCTTTTACATGCTACACGATGCTGTTGCAATTAAGTATTTCGTTCCTCTTGTGCATATATGCACTTATGTATATAACAATACACTCCATATTTATATTTCTTACTGTAACTTCCAGTATATTTTACATATTGTACTGCACTGCTGCCGCAATGTAACAAATTTCATGACATACCCATGTCAGTGATAATAAACCAAATTCTGTTTCTTATATACACAAGTTGTGCCATGGTAAACCACGACTAAATCTTCACACCCTTCTACATACAACAAACGCTTGGACTTGGAGAGTCTACAGACTTGTTCTTTTTTGTTTGATGACCATGTGCTGACGTCAAGCAACCATTAAATGGGGGTGCAGGGGGGGATGGTGGAGGCCTTGTGAATTGTCTATGTACATCTACTTGAAAGAAATGCCACAGTGGTGAGCAGCTCATTTCATTTGTGTCTTTCAACCTTTCTCTGTGTCCTTGTTCCGTTTTATATGGAATATATAATTATTACTCATCTGTGCTCTAATTTTCCCTCTTTCACCTGCGTCAACAATACAAACTTGTGTCAGCCTATCACAGTACGAGCTGGGACATCACAAGTGCCTACACGATATTGCTGCCTTCGGAGTCTTCTGCCTGTCAATGTGGCAATCCCCATTAACCAAGCCTCCCATGTCCATCTCTGGAAAGTTTAAAGCATTTGGTTGGATGGATATAAAAAGATGAATTCATGGGATTTAACCTTGAAATACAATCAGAATCAGGTATATTATCCCTGGTATGTGTCATGAAATTTGTTAACTTAGCAGCAGCAGTTCTAGAATAATATAGAAAGGATCATTGGTTCAATGGCTCCAAAGGTAGTCATAGCCGAAGGGTGGTAGTGGGCACGAGCTCCCACTGCCAAACAAATGCTCTTCATGGTGTGCATCTCAAACAGCCTCTGACAACCAAGTCTAACTCCTGGCCTTCACGTGTGGCATAGTTCTCATGCCTGGCGGAGTTGTTCTCACTGACAGGAGAAGGGGCAAAGGTGGGCCACTGGCACCTTGAAACCAGTTGCTCCAGGCAGATGGGGCTCATTAACCATGGATGGTAGCTCATCTAGGAGAGGGAAAACTCCGATTTCAAAACTCCACTGCCTTGCAGCTATACCTGCTCACGGGAGAGGCTTTGGGTGTAAACCCCGAGGAAAAATCAAGTCTTGAAGGCGGCTGACTACTGTACCCAGCACCGGCACGGCAACTCCTGCGATGCTGCTGGCACCAAACTGTATCGACTTTCATTGATCCTTTGGACCTGTCATCAGCATGGAGTGGGGGGGGGGTCCCACTGCATGGACAACAGATGGAACTCCATATCAACTCTGCCCTGGCTTGCGCCCTGGAGAGGCCACTCCAGTGACTACCAGAGATGCAGTACCCATGGCCGACCATGACCGACGGAGGCCACCACCTCATTGGTTATATGTCCATTTAGGAATAGTATGGCAGAGGGAAGAAGCGGGTCCAGAATTGTTGAGTGTGTTCCCTTAGGCTTCTGTACCTCCTTCCTGATGGAGGCTAGTACCCAAGATGGAGTTGACTAATTTTACAACTTTCTGTAGCTTCTTTCAATCCTGTGCTGTAGCTCCCTCCACCCCACATCAGACAGTGATGCTCTCCCTGGTACATCTATAGAAGTTTTCGATTGTTTTAGTTGATAAACCAAACCAAATTTCTTCAAACTCCGTATGAAATATAGCCAGTGTCTTGTCTTCTTTACGGCAGCATCAATATGTTGGGATCCTCAGAGATCTTGACACCCAGGAACTTGAAGCTGCTCACCCTCTCCATTTCTGATCCCTCTATGATGATGGGTTCGCATTCTCTCATCTTACCCTTCCCGAAGTCCGCAATCAGCTTTTTCGTCTTATTGACAATGAAAGCAAGGTTGATGCTGCAACATTACTCAACTAGCTAGTATATCTCACTCCTCTATGCATTCTCTTCTCCATCTGAGATTCTACCAACAATGGTTGTATCATTGGCAAATTTATGGATGGTATCTGAGCTATGTCTAGCCACACAGACATGGATATAGAGAGAATAGAAAAGTGAGCTAAGCACATACCCCTGAGGTACGCCAGAGTAGATTGCCAGTGAGGAGGAGATGTTATCACCAATCCGCACAGATCGTAGTCTTCTGGTTAGGACGTCGAGGATCCAATTGCAGTGGGGGTGGAGGGTACAGAGACCTAGATTCTGAACTTACCAATCAGGCTTGTGCAAATGACGGTGTTAAACACTGAGCTATAATCAACAAAGAGCATCCTCACATAGGTGTTTGTATTGTCCAGGTGATCTAAGGCCGTGTGCAGACCCATTGAGATTGTGTCTGCCGTAGACGTATTGTGGCAATAGGGAAATTGCAATGGGCTAATTGCAAGAGACTGAAGATGGTGGAATCAGGAGTAACAAACAGTTTGCTGGAAGAACTCAGCAGGATGAGCAGCATCTGTGAGGAGAGAATGAATTTTTGACATTTCAGGTCCTGGTGCATGGTTTTGACCAGAACAAAAACTCATCAATTCCATTCCTCAAATGCTACTCAACCTGCTGAGTTCCTTCACCAGATGATTTGTTAGGTGAGGCAGTATCTTACCACCTTTAAACATAGACACCAACACAAGGGCAGAAACACTTGGTGGAATGGGCCAATTGGCCAGTGCTTTCTGATTCAAATCCCTGCTTCAAAGCTGATAACCCAGTCCCAGTGCCATTACCTCTGCCCAGACCTCATCAAGTATGCAAGGAAGCCGATACAAGAGGCACAGGAAACTTGTGCTATGGAATTCTAACTGAGGGGTAGGTGTTGCCATGGGCTTCTGTAAGGGAGGTAGAACAGCTAATAGAAAAGAAAGCTCCCATTCACATGTGTACAGGATGAAGTTGATAGGCTTGTGTTTTGGTTGCCAGTAAGATAAAAATAAAAGTAAACATATAGTCATAGAGCACTACAGGGCAGAAATAGGCCTATTGACCTATCTAGTCTATGGCAAAGTATTATTCTGTGTAATCCCATTGACCTGCACCTGTCTGATAACCTCCATACCCCTCCCATCCATGTACTTATCCAAATTCATAGAGAAAACAAGTATATTGCTGACAATAACTACATGGACAACTGTATTGGTGGGGTAATGAGCAGAGTTGAAATACCTAATCAACTTTAAAAGGTTAAAAGGTCAAAGTTTGGAAGGACAGGAAATATGTAGATGGCAGTGAACAAATAGGATACAATGGTTGTACTCTTTCCTCTCCCCCCTTCTTATTCTAGACCTTTACCTCTTCCATCAATCACCTCCCAGCTTCTCACTTCATCCCACCTTCCCCCTTACCTACTGCTTGTCAGCTTGTACTCCTTTCCCTCCCACCCTCCATCTTATTCTGACCTCTTCCCCAGGCCTGACGAAGGGTCTTGGCCCAAAATGTCGATTGCTTATTCCCTTGCATCGATGCTGCTTAACCCGGTAGGCACAAACTGTAAGGTAGTTTCTCATGACCGAACGCATAGATTTTCTGAAGCTTGTTGTGAAGGAACTGCCACCTGGTCACATTAAGAGGTAAAAGTTCAATGAAAATAAAGAAAAACAACAGATTCCAGAACAAAAACAGAAAACGGTGCTGACACTCAACAGGTCAGACAGGATCTGTGGGTGTGGAACAAGAAATGGAGTTGTGGTTTCAGGTCAAAGACATTGTCACTCTGTCAGAATGTCAGAGTGAAGGTCAATATTTCTTGGCAACTCGTGCAATTATAGCCAAGAGCAAAGTGGTTCAGAAGTGTTGAAAGTGCAGATCACCAGCCACACATCAGCTCTTAAAAGCGTATTGAATAGTGAGCTTGGGCAACACAGTGATGGGATGTGCTGCCCTGATACCAGGGAAGGAATGGCTCAGTTCAACACTGAGTGCCACATTCTGAAGTACCTCCTTTCAGATGAAACATTATACTAAAGCGATGTGGGGTTCCTCATATGTACCTAAAGATCCCTTCCCAATGAGATGTCCCCACTTCTGATTCAAAGCAGCATAAGGAGATATCACTAGGTTCCTTGCCAATATTCATCCCATTCAGCACTACCAAAAGCACCTTATACGGTTATTATCCTATAGCTATTTTGGCATGTTGCTTTCAAGACTGCAAGGTGTGGAATAGTTCCACCATTCACACAGACAGCATTGACAGTAGCACTCCAGTATCCCAAAGTTCTGCTGTAGGTCGTCCATGTTTCAGAGTGTGAGACTCCACGTGAGATCTGAAGGATATACTACTGAACAGGACATTATAGCACAGAACAGGCCCTCCAGCCCAAGATGTAGTGGATCAAAGCGGCACAAGACAACCATAGTTTCTCGAGCAGGGGTTTCAAACCTTTTTTATGCCACGGACCAATACCATTAAGCAAGGGGTCCGTGAACCCCAGGTTGGGAG